>NC_091057.1:33056032-33365999 GCF_000393655.2 Nicotiana sylvestris
GGCTATGAAAACTACCTTTATTTGCAAATATGTGCTAAGACCGCTTACTTGTTAATTGACTAATTTGCATAGTTTATGTTAGGCCGGGACCCACCATTATAGATCACGAAGGGTGCCTAACACCTTCCCCTCAAGGTTATTTCGAGCCCTTACACTAATCTCTAGTAATGCAAAACTGGTTACGTGAGTTAATTGCTCTAGGTGCCCTAACGCACCTTAATCTATTAGGTGGAGACTCTTCAAATACCCAATTCCCAAAAGGAAATGAATTGTTCCCCCATGAATGTCGAAACCCGGACTTCCCCGCAAAAAAGGGAAAAAAGGGAGCGCGATAGAGGCTGTACGCCTAACAAGAACCATTATCTCATCCTAAACCAAATAATGGTATTTGGTCCTTCATATACTTTATATAATCCGATCGACTTGATAGCTTATATGATTCCACCAAAATATAAAGCACCTGATCCTCTATGAGTTTCTATTGAGAATACTTATGAAACAGTAAGTAAAGGAGACACAGGATTTTTACGTGGAAAAATCCCACTCAAGGGGATAAAAACCACGACCTACACTTGTAGGCCTTCAACTTCACTAACTTGTAAACACCTATTACAAGCCACTTTATAATAACTCTATTACAAAGAATTCACCTAAACTAACTTGCTATACTCTTACCACAAGCCACTTTGTCAATCTCTAGTAACAAAGACTTTAACTTATGACTAAACCTAGTCACAACATAAACTCAGAGAGTTTACGGATTTTGCAAGAGGGTTTCCTAAAACACAGCTTCTAAGAAAGCAAGATAGATGTTACAATGAAGAACAAAATAACAAGATTACAACTCAACTACGGATACACATAGACTCATTGTGAAACTGATCCTTTAGTGGAGTTGTCTTCTTGTTCTTGACGCACTTGTGACTTCAATACAATATGAACACTTTTCTGCGTGAGAGAATATCACTATAATGCTCAAGTTCATATTTTGTTCCTTGCACCAGGTTGTTATACTACAAAAGACATCATAATGGTGATGTCAATTCTTGGTACGCGCTTCTTCCCAAATGAGAAGTGACTGCTGCACTGTCGCATGTACAGTTGTGGACAGCCACTTTTTGCAGTTGCATTCCAGCTGTTTAGTTGACTTGTACTTTTTTGAGAGAACTCTAAGGGACCAGGTCCCTGTTGTGTTCCTCTTTGTAACAGTTGTGGACAGTCACTTTTTGTTGTTATGTTCCAGCTTGTACAGTTGACTTGTACTTCTGTCAGAGAACCCTAAAGGACCAGGTCCCTGTTGTGTTTTTCTTTGTGGTTGTTCACTCATTTGTTGGAGATCAGACTAAGCATTTTTCATTTGAAATGTATACTAGGTGGGTCAGGTTCTCTATCTGGTTCTTGACAATAAGTTTGTTAGATCATCAAAATATAAGAAGCCTAAGGCAAAGACATTGAAAACCCATCAATTTCCCCCTTTTTGATGATGACAAACTTAGGCATTGATAGTATTTTTTTAGAGCAGAAATAACCATATAAGGTACCAGAAACTACACAAGTTCCCCCTGACCTTTTGCTTTTGATTCCCCCTTAATCAGATCCCCTATCAAGTTTCCCAAGTTTCCCCCTGACCTTCTTTTCCCCCTTTTGGCATCATTAAAAAGATACACAAGCAGGCAATCAGCATAAAGAAGTCTAACACAGCCAACTCATGACACATATGTGCACACAACATGACAAAAAAGAGAAGCCAGAGGAAAACAACATTGTACAAGCAAAAAGAGGAGTTGTTTCATTAATATTAACAATGGATTGAGCAAAACAGGAGCAGTAATGGTGAAATCCAGTATGTCATCGAAAAAAGACAAACAAAAAGAAAACAACAACCACAAAACATTAGGGCAAAAGATAGCTGGCCACTTAGAGGATCCTAGGGGGCACTAGAAGAGGGAGGCTTGGAAAAGGAGGCATCAATGGTTTTGAGAACCAGGTCTAGTCGGGCATTTGCAGACAATTGTTCTTCAAACAGTTTTGCGCGAAGCTTATCATTTTCCTTTGTCAGTCGAGCAACTTCTTCATTAACGGAATCGGGTCCTTTTAACTACTTGACTGAGCTGAGTTTTCAATATGGCATTTTGAGCCCTTAACCTTCTAGTCTCTTCAGAAGCTGCATTTTGAACATTGATCAGCTGAGAAATGGTCGAGATGCTTCCATCAACTCTTTCTACGCACTCACATTGTTCTAGAGTGGTCTTAGAGAAGGTTTGCTTGTGTGTGCCCACTCTGGGATTACCCAAGGGGACCTTGTAAAATCTTAAAACTTGAGTGAGGAGAAAGCCATATGGTAGCCCACCTTTTGCATATGATCTTTCATGATTGCTGGCAGATTGATTGGGATAAACTCATCAAGCGCCTCCATCAAGACCATATCCAATTTTGTAGCAATAGACCACCTCTCAGAACTAGGTAAGAGCACCTTATTGACCAGTTTAAAAAGAACTTGATACTCGGGAAGTAATACCTTCTTATGCACCTGACCCCCTACTGAATAGCTTGCTCTTTCATGATAGCTCTCCTAAAGTTGACACCACAGACACTTTTGACTAAGGACATTACTTCACATGGAATTTTGAGAACCTTTCCCAATGTTGAAGCGTCGAGTACAATGTCTAGTCCATTTACTAGCGCATTCGTACACCAGAGGCATGCTCCCCTTAAACAAGTGCTCCCATTGCTGAAATTCCACTACCTCCAAAATTTGTCTCATTTCAGCCATCTCTGAAATTGTTGGGTCAAATGTATGTCCCCACAAGACTTCCTGAGTTCTTAATCTCTCCTGCCAAAGACCACTGTCACTAGGAATAGTCCTAGAGAACCAGGTTCCCTTACAGTTTCACATTTTTGTTTTCTAGATCATTCAACAGACTTTCCTTTCCAACTTACTAGCCCCACAGTATCATATTCAGACATAGCTTCCTCAACTGGACTCTTCTTAGACTTGATGCTGCCCTTCACGAATGCACCATTTTGTTTCTCAATAGCTTCATCGGAATCTTCATCCAAAGACTTTTGAGCTTTTATAGATTGTTTTACTAAGGAACCAGGTTCAGCTAGAGCATTTTTGTCAACCCCACCTATTGGAACGCTCTTGTCAGTAACAAATTCCCCTTGATTCGTCAACCTCTTTTTCCTTGTCTTGACACTCCTCCTACTTTTCTGTGATGTAGACTCGAAGCCCTCTTTCTGTTGTGACCTAATAGTGGGTGACTTGGATGAGGATTTTAAGAACTTAGGATGATCAGGAGGTGCAAGAGTGGGTTTTCATGGAAGAGAATCAGGTTTTATTAGGGTTTTCTGGGAACGTCTCATGAGCCAAGGACTCGAGGAGTACTATGGTTCTTACATCGCCTAGGAATGGAGTTTCTTCCCCCTGATACTCAAACAAAAGATATTCTCCTTCATTCATCAGACTCTCAGCAGCGATGGCCATGATGTTATGTGCTGCTTCCTTTTCTGGTGACGTTGTGAGAGTCATTGTTGATACCCAATTTTTCCCTATATATATTTTTAATATGCCAAATACCTTCAAAACAGCATATGTATGCATATAGAAGTATGTCCAAATGTTTTATTACTTTTCCTTAATTTTTAAAGGTCTTAAAATCAATTTATTTCCCTATTTTATCAATAAGAACCCAATAATTATTTCCACAATTATCATTTTTGGGGATTCATTTATTGTAATTTTACATTTATGCTAAAATATAGCTAAGGAAATTTTTGCATATTTTTACAAAATTATTTAGTATTTTAAAGGCTAAATTGTATAATTGCAATATTAGCCTCCTTTAGGATTTAATTGCATTTATGTTCATGAAAATTAAGTTCGGTATTTTTTAAATTGATAATTATATGCCATAAATCATTTTTGTACTTTTAATTTATTTTCAGAAATTAATTTGATATTTTTATAAAATAAATAGGGAAAATGGCTATTTAGAACCGATCGTTTTAACCCAAACAACCCCTTCACCCTACCTCATTATTCACCAATCGCCTTTGAATCTCTCTTCTCTCTCAACTCTCTATGAAACTCCTACAAACCCTAGCCGCCGCTATCAAGCTACACCCTAATCCACCCAAACACCTACCTGATCCATGGCCTTCCGTGGTCATTTGAGGCTTGTACCAACCTTACATGGCTTCTATGTGTTTGGTTCTATGGTTTCACGACCAGACTTCAAAGGAGTTTGGTCCAGTCCTTGCTCGACTGGTGTTCATGGCCTTTCTCCGACCATCCACGACCTTTTCCGGCCATTCATGGCCTTTCGAGGCGGGTCCTTGACCTTTTCTGATTAGATCGTTAACTTTTGAGATCTTTCTCATTTCTTTTGGGTTTTCTGAAACCCTAATCTCTAAGATCTTTCGATTTCTTTCAGATCTACCTTAGATCTGTGCTTACCATGAATTTTTAAGCATTTTTCTCGAAGGTTCTTTAACTTTGCTTTCAAAACGACTCTTTTCCGATTAGGGTTTTTCTTTTAAGTTATTTCAAAAATCTCTTCTCTGATTTTAATGTGTTTCTGATCTTGCTATGTTTTGCTCATGTTGTTTTTCTATCTGAGTTAGCATGTTTAAGACCCTAATTTCTTTTGGGCCTCGGTCGAGTTTTGAAGCTGTTTGTTAGAATATGTACATGTTTGTTTAAGTTCTTGCTTGACTCATCTGTTCACCATCTTTTGAACTCGTTTGTTGTAGAAAACCCTAGGTCTTTTGGGTTTGAAATTGTTTTTTGAACACTCGACTCGATTGAATGTTCTTGTTTCAGACTCTCTTTTCTCTATGTGACTTATCTGATTTTTACTATCTTTCTAACTCAACTTTTACCGAAAACCCTAACCTCTCAAAGGGTTTCCTCACCTGCTACTGTGAAACCTTTGCATGTTTCTGAGAATCTGTTTTCTTCCTTATTGATTCAATATAACTTGACCTACTTGATTTCTATGCTTCGAATGTTTGCTTTTACTGAACCCTAGCTTATTTCTGCCACTATTGCATGTTTGTGATTATCTCTTTTGCCAATATGTTTGGCCTAGCATGTCTGATGACCATGTTCACTTTATTTATATGCTGAAGCCTCTTCTTTGATTGATCTTGGTCTTGTGACTGATTTTTAAAGTTTCCCTTTTATGAACCCTGATTTCACTCATCCGTTCAAAATTGATTGATTCTTTTCCCTTTACTGTAACATTTACCTTGCTGAATCTATTTCCAGAATAAGCATATCTCTGTACTTAGACTCGATTGCTTACTTAATGTTTTTACCTTTTATGGCAATAATCAATCTGTCTCTAAACTGATTTCTTTCCTTATTTGAATCTGTTACTACCCGTTAAACAGTGATTACTTAATTAAAGGGGAATCACTTGGTTAATTCATTCTGACTTGTGATTGTTTCCATGTTTATGGTAGAACTTTACTTATTACCTTATTCCTCGTCTGTTTTCAAAACTATAATTACCCTGCACCTTCTCTTCTTTCGAACACACAAAATACTTGAGTTCAGAACACACACTTCACTCAGAACTCTCTCTCTTTTCTCTATTACTACCTGTGTTGCTGCCTTACCTAGCCGGCTGAAAGCCAAGGCTAGGCTATGGGAAATTTGCTTACTTTTTTTCTGCATTTGCTTCTTTACTAGCATGTTCTAATTAATTTTTCAACATCAACAACAACATGTTTCTTTACTATTTCCTTCACTCTTGCTTGTTTCTTGTTTATGTTTAGCCAAGTTACATTACCAAGCATGCTGTAATCTGCCCCTTTCCCTTCTAAATTAATGTTTTTCCTTATGTATGAACTCTGTTAGTCACTTATTATGACATATGAATCCCAAACCCCCATGTCCCCTATGTGTTTGTATTCTTTGGTTGGTTTGAGGGCATGTCAACATTAGACATTACTGTGCAAGATCCAAACCTGACCCTCTCTAGGGTCATATGTTTCATATCCCCTCTATGTGTTGTATTCTCTGGCTGGTTTATGGGCATGCCAGCACCATCTATTGTTGTGCATGTCCAAAACCTGACCCCCTCCTAGGGTCATATGCTCCCTATAATGAATTCCCAAACCCCTGACCCCTTGTATAAAAATGTTGATTCTATATAGTGTTAGCTTCACTACTACTGTTTCAAGCTACCCTTACCCCTTACTATTCTCAACTCAGTTTTAAATCTCTATTTTTGCACTTCCACTATACTCTTAGACTTAGGTTCTGCCTCTCTTGTGTGAGCCTTGCCTTGGGACCCGTGAGGTCCCTCTAAACTTGGACACATAAGGGCTGGCCCTTCCACACTACACTCATCTCTATATGGTTATGCAAACTTGGGTGTAAGCACTGCCCGGGGTCCCTTGAGACCCTTAGGGAACTTTGACACACTCAAGTCTGAGAAAGGCTTTGGAACAAATGGCATTTGAGGTGGTATATTCCATAACTCAGAGAGAAAGTCAAGAATTAGGCTTCCTTTGGTTGTAACTTCTTCTTTTACACTTTTCTGATGTAATTCATTATTAATGTGTAATGAAGATTGGGGTCAGATAGTGAAAAGGGCTGGGTAATTGTGCATGCTTAAGGGTAGACATCATGCCTATAAGTTCTGTTGTTTTAAATTCTGCACGCTTAACTCTGCATTTAGATATCATGCCTATAAGATCTGTTTTCTTTAAAATTCTGCATGTTCTGCATCGAGAGAATATGCCTATAGGACCTATTTTCTGCATGTTTAACTCTGCATTTAGAGAACCTGTCTATAGGACTGGTTAAAATTCTACATGTCTAACTCTACATTTAGATAACATGCCTATAGGGTTTGTCTTCAATTCCGAATATTTATTACCACACTTAGACACCATTTTCTTAGGATCTAAGTGGTTACAATCCAACATCATTAAAATTAGTACCTTTATAGAAATCATGCATATAGGAATTTCAAGTAAATATTGTTTGCTTCATTATACGTTTGACTAGATATTATGTCTATAGGAATTAAAATTAGCAATAATAGATATCCAGCCTATAGTATCTGAAACCAGTCTAGGTTAAAATCAGCTTAACTCGTATTGTTCTGAATTAGTTTTAAACAACCTTACTCCTTTATTTAACGCGGTTTAGAAAGCATGTCTATAGGATCTCAAGTCATTCGTTTTAGAGTTGTTACTGCTTTGCCACATTCTGAATCAGTAATAGGTATCATGTTTATAGGATCTCACCCAAACACTTAGGCAAGCCTTATGTGATAACAACCAATAAAAACTGAATCTGCATTTGTTAATTGCTACAACCAGTAGGCAGGCCTGATTCGGACTTCTTATCTGAGTTATGTAATAAACTGGTCTGCCTCAACAATTAAAATTCTCCTTGACTTAGTACTTTAAATTTAGTCCCTAAATGTGTTTAAGTCATGCTATTTATGTGCTTTGTTTGAGCAGGTATACATGAGCCTTTTAGTTGTTTACAAGTTTCCCCTAATATGCAGTCCTTTGTGTTTTTGTATGTCGCCTTAGCTTTTTCACCTTTTGAAACCTAAGAGTCAGCCTAATATCCCTCCCCTTTAGAAATAGTAGTACTAAGTTCCTCCGAGACTGATAGGAGTGGGACGGGTAATAGTATGCAATAGTGGTCGAGACCAATCCACGATTTAATACCTCGACGGGGTGGGAAGGGTAGATATGGATATGATGACCGGTGTGTTAATACCACGTGTATCCCCTCTTCTGAAGAGAGTCATACCGGGTATCGCATTGATGTGATCCATATTATAAATAAACCTAGGACCTCCCCCCCCCATTTTCATTTCCTTTTATATTCCCAAGTATCTGTGAAAATGTGACTCATTTTTCCAAAGTTCGCGTTTAATTGTTCTTTCAAACTCTTACGCGTTTAAACCTAAATCCCATACTATTTGAGCCTATACTTTTCTATTTGCTAATTGTACAAATTCACAAAATTATCTGGCCGGAAACCACACTAGTGGATCCTGAGGAATGCCTAACACCTTCCCCTTAGGATAATTTCAAGCTCTTACCCTATCTCAGGTTATCAAGCAAACTCAGAAATGAACCCTATAGGTGTCTTAATGCACCTTAAATCATTAGGTGGTGACTCTTCAAATGTAAAACCTAGTTCTCAAAAGGAATGAGTTGTCTTATACCCAAGATGTCATAAACCAAATTTTCCGATGCAAAGAGGGAAAAAGGGGGCGCGATGGTCACTAAGTCTAAAATGAGGAGTTTAGATACTGATCAGGATCATCCTCAGAGATCTCTGACACTTTAGAGGTAAAACATCCTGAGTGTTCTTTGATGAGATTAGAGGAATTCCGAGACATAAGGTTTTCAATACATGGAAGGAAAACAGGGTTTGGCAGAAAAGGAAAAACTAAAGGAAAAGATGAGGAACCAGGTGTGGATACAGTAGTATTAAAAGGGGTAGAATAATGAATTTCTGAGGATGATTTTAAGGATGGTAGGGAAGTGGGAATGGTGTTAATATTGGGAGAAGGAAGTGATTGTTCGATTGCCATTATAGGAGTATTTGGTAGGTAAATAGAGTGAGAGAGAGAGAGAAGTAAAGAAAGGATCACATAGATACAGAAGGGATGAAGGTTCATGACTTGTTGTGAGAGAGAAAGAGAGTTTTATGGGAAGAAGGACTAATGATGAGAAGAAAGATAAATGGGTTCAGAATAGTCCTGAAAATGACAGTAGGTTTGTGGGAAAACGTTATCGTGCATAGGGAATGAAGGGATTTGAAAGACATGACATGACATGCAGACTTTGAAAAGTCGGATGATGTGGAAGTTGAGTTAATTTTGTTAACAATTTTAGAGAAGGCATGCAGAACAAACACATTACTACTAACCTGTGGTAAAGGAACCTGATGCCCGATCAATATTTTTGAAAACGATTTTAGCAGCTCTTCTTTCGTAGTTCATAATTGTACCTTTAGCTTCTATGATTGTCATGTGTGTTTACCTGGAACAGTATCGATGTGAGTTAGGCTTGGCCAGAAAACACTTTAGCTATTTTTACCTGAAGGTGTTTTTCATAGCCAACTGATGGAGAATCAGGTTCTCCATTAGACTTTAATAATCTCAGTTTCACCTTGTTTCTTCCAAAATGTTCCCTACTCAAGGCTTTGGTGAAGATATCTAGAATTTGGTTTTCAGTGCTGCAGGACTTTGCACGGATCAACCCTTTCTCCACATTGACCCTCAGAAAATAATGCTTCACCTCAAGGTGTTTGGTCCTCTTGTTTTGAACAGGATTCTTGATCAAGTTGAGTACACATGTGTTGTCACATAGAAGAGGCAAACCATCAGAAAATACCCCAAAATATTTTCCAGTTGCTGCTTAATTTATAGAGGTTGAACACAGCAGGATGCTACCGCTACATATTCTGCTTCAGTTGTTAATGAAACCATTGAGTTTTTCTTCCTTGTGCCCTAAGAGATGAGACATGATCATGGCAAGAGATCCATTCCAGAGGTGCTTTTCCTGTCCACAAGATGACCTACATAGTTAGCATCATCATACCCAATAAGGTTAAAATTGTCACCTGAGGAGTAATATATGACTAGGTCCTATGTTCCCTTAAGGTATCTCAAACTTCTTTTGGGAGCCTTCAAGTGGGATTCCTTGGGACTTGATTTTGGATCCTATTCTGGAGTGGAAATATAGAAGGGACTAGGGAAATTTATTTTTTGAATTTTTTATTCTTGTCTAAATCCAGAATGAAGTGGAGTGATTATGTTATCAAGTAGATGGGAGCTTTTGTGTTTTCAGTTTGGGATTGAGGTTTGATTGGTATAGGAATTGGGTAGGTTAATTGGATTTCCCTGCACTCCTTATTCCGAAACTTGTGGAGTGCCTTGCACTGCATCTCCACTCTTTCTTCAGCTTCAGTAGTAGTTTATTGAAGTACCAGGTTCATTGTGAGAAGTGGAAGAGGATGTTATATTGTCTTCACCTATCTTCTTTATCATATCAGCCTTCCTATTTGAAACCTCAGATATTTCCCAGGGATCAGAGGTGGTTCATTATCTTGATCATCACCATTTCCTCTTTTGTTAGAGGAGGGTGTCTCGTTAAATAGCACATGAACACTTCCTTCCACATAGTTTGCCCTTTTGTTGTGGACTTTGTGACCTTTGCTTTGTGGGGAGTATCCTAGAATGATACCTTCATCGCCTTTTGAATCAAAACATCCCAAGTTGGTCCTTCCCGTTATTGAGAACATGGCATTTTCATTCAAAGGTTCTCATATGAGTTGTCTTTGGTTTTCTTCCATTTGGCAGCTCATAGGAGATTTTGTTCAGGAGAGACCTGATCATACACCTATTCACCAAGTAGCAGGCAGTGTTTATTGCTTCTGCCCAGAAATTTTTGGCGATTCAACTGTTTATGAGCATTGTCCGTGCCATGTCTTCCAGAATTCTATTCTTTCTTTCAGCAACACCATTTTGTTGTGGAGTCCTTGGTGCTGAGAAGTTGTATGTGATTCCATTTTTGTTACAAGCTCATCGAATTTGGCGTTGTCAAATTCTATCCCGTGGTCAGGTCTGATGCATACTACCTTCATTTTTATCTTCACTTGGATCTTCTTGACAAAGGCCATAAATACTTCAAAAGTCTCATCCTTTGTTCTAAGAACCAGTGTCTAGGTGAATCTTGAATTTGGCAGACCACAAACCAGGTCCTTCTAAATTAATTTATTCACAAGTGAGAAGCTTGCACGCCCCAATATTCCATGCCAAAGTTCTGCGTCATCATCAACTGACTTCAAACATCTCATATCACCAGCTTGTAGAGATTCAAAGTTACCAACGTGGATGTTCTTGTTTCTTTTAGTCGCTAAAATCACTCTACCAGTTACCAAATTGGTAACTGTGCACACTTTTGATAAGAACTCTACTTTATACCCTTTTATCACAGATTTGAGAAACACTCAGGAGACTATACTTCAGACCATCCACATAGTACACATTCTCAATTGAGTGTCAAAGAGCCTTTCCAACTTTTCCAACACTGAGAATGTACCCCCTCCCTTTTTCAAGGGATACATTCCCTTCCCACAGGGCTTTCAGTGAGAAGAAATCCATGGTGCTTCCAGTCACGTACTTTGAGTATCCACTGTTCATGGTTCATTTCAGTCTGCTTCCTCTCACTGTTCCCTGCACATGCAAATTATGGGTTAGATTTAGGAACCCAAACTAGTTTGGGTCCCTTGTTATGATAAAAGTGATGGATAAGGGCTTTTCTAGTCCATGCAGGCAATATTCGTTTCTTGTGAGTGGTACCTGGTCCCTTGTTAGTAGTCACTTTGTTAGTAAACACTTTGTTTTTCTGAACAGATTGAACCCTGGCCTGGCAATTTTCTTTGAAGTGCCCATTGTTCCCACAGTGGGTACACACCTAGTTATCAGGAACAATGACGTACTTGTTGTGAGGGTTGTAAGGAGTTTTCTCCCTTTGGAACCTGATTCCCTACCTGTTTCCACTATTGTTGAAATACATGGCAGTGACAACATCTGAGGACCATGTCCACTTCAGAGATTTCTCAAGATCAATTTTTACTTTCTCCAATCCAGCTTGAAGTTGCCGATTTTTCTCAAGCTCACTATATAGACTGGTTTTCACATCATTTAATTCCTTTTCAAGCTTGATGTGTGCCTCACTAGCTACTTCCTTTCCTTTCCCAAGACTCATAGTCCTATGTTCTCTATTGAGAACCTCTAGGTTAGTGATTATCAATAAAAAATCATCCCTCTCTTGCTCAGTAGCTGCAATTGTTTCTTCTAGAGTATGTTTCTTATTGCTAAGACCTTCTATTGTTTCCTTCAAGTCAATAACCACTACCATCAGGTCATCTCTCTCATTTTCTACACTAGTTATTTTTTCATTCAGAGCCTCCTTTTCTTTTTCAAGATTAGCTATGGTCTCATTTAGGCCCACTACACAGACCACCAGATCATCTCTAGATTGTTCAGCTTCTCCTAGTTCTATGGTCAGGATCTCCTTATCATTATCAAGGCTATAATAAGCATCAATTAGAACATTTGCTAATGACCTTAACTTCTTAGAAGAGTAGGATTTCAGATTTCTCTGAACATCCCTGAAATTTACCTCATCATCTTCATCTTCTTCATCATCATCAGACTAAGCCATCAGCGCGAACAGTGAGTCATACTTCATTGCTTTTGTTTCCACTGCCATCATGGAGCTATTTTCTGCATCTGGTTCCCTTTCTGATTCACTAGAGGAGTCTCCCCAAGAAGCAAGAGTCTGCTTCACAATATTGTCAGCTGCACTTTTTCGATTGAATCGTTTATTTGGAACCAGGTTCCTTTTTGCTGCTTTGTCATGGCTTTGCTTGTATTGCTCCTATTTCATGAGTGGACTGTCTTTGATGAAATGCCCTGGCTTTCCGCACTTGTGACATAGATCATTGTTTCTTGCCTTACTTGAACTGCCCCTCTTTGGTATACCACTATTTGTTCGAACCATCTTTTGAAATCTTTTAGTAAGATAGGACATATCACTATCTTCTTCACTTGAGTCACTGCTTTCAGCCTTTAGTACCATGTTCTTTTCCTTCTTTGGCTCTCTTATTTCATTGTCCTTCTTTCTTTTCATCTTGTATGTCTTCAAATTACCAATCAGCTCATCCATGGTTAGAGTTTTTAGATCTTTGGCTTCAGTGATGGCATTTACCTTGCTTTCCGAAAGAACCAGGTAGAACACTGAGGATTTCCCTTAACAGCTTGTTTCTTGGAATAACATCTCCAAGTGAATGAAGCTCATTTATGATGGATATGAATCTGGTGTGCATATCCTATATAGACTCATCATCCTTCATCCTGAAGAGCTCATACTCTGTGGTGAGCATGTCAATCTTAGACTGTTTAACCTGAGTAGTTCCTTCGTGTGCGGTTTGCAACGCTTCCCATAGTTCTTTGGCAGTATCACAGACTAAGACTTTGTTGTACTCATCAGGTCCTATACCACATACCAAGATTTTCTTAGTGCGATAGTTCTTTTCTATGGTTTTTTGTCAATATCATTGTATTCATTTCTGTCTTTCGGCACCTTTGGTCCAGTTTCTTCAAGATTCTTCATAGGAACATATGGACCATCACAGATGATGTCCGAAAGTTCTGAATTCTCGGCCAATATAAAATCATGCATGCGAGTATTCCACCAGCCGTAGAACTGACCATTGAATCTATGAGGTTTGTAGGTTGATTGTCCTTCCTCAAAGTTGGGTGGAGCATCCATTGAGATCCCTTCTAGGTGTTAACCTTTTAGAAAGATCCTGCTCTGATACCAATTGATAGCTTATATGAGTCCACCAAACTATAGAGCACCTGATCCTCTATGATTTTCTGCTGAGAATACTTATGAAATAGTAAGTAAAGGAGACACGGGATTTTTACATGGAAAAATACCACTCAAGGGGACACAAACCACGACCTATACTTGTAGGTTTTCAACTTCACTAACTTATAAACACCTATTACAAGACACTTTGTAATAACCCTATTATAAAGAATTCACCTCAACTAACTTGTGATACTCTTACCACAAGCCACTTTGTCACTCTCTAGTAACAAACACTTTAACTTATGACTAAACCGAGTCAAAACATAAACTCAGAGAGTTTACGGATTTTGCAAGAGGGTTTCCTAAAACACAACTTCTAAGAAAGCAAGATAGGAGTTACAATGAAGAACAAAATAACAAGATTACAACTCAACTACGGATACACATAGACTCACTGTGAAACTAATCCTTTAGTGGAGTTGCCTTCTTGTTCTTGACGCACTTGTGACTTCAATACAGGTGAACACTTTTCTTCTTGAGAGAATATCAGTATAATGCTCAAGTTCATATTTTTTACCTTGCACCAGGTTGTTATACTACAAAATACAACATAATAGTGATGTCTTTTTAAATGGTGCTGGAGATCATTTGAGCATTGTTCATTTGAAATGTATACCAGGTGGGTCAGGTTCTCTATCTGGTTCTTGACAATAAGTTTGTTAAATCATCAAAACATAAGAAGCCTAAGGCAAAGACATTGAAAACACATCAGCACTGATCCTAGATCCAATAATATCATCTTACTCAGTACAAGCTGCTCAGGCAATAAGCCACCCCAGACATGACCAAAAGTCTCATATGATGCCAAAACGTGCCAATAAGCTACAAACTCGAACGTGATACATAAGGAAATGAACTCTGGAAGAGACTACTCAACCCTCGTAACTAAGTAGACAACCGAAAAGTTGTCATGAACATTCCTTAGAAAATGAGAAACAAAACACACAAAATAGAATATAGGGGACTATACTCAACATCACACTCGTGCGGCGTGCAACCCGATCCAAACAACATACCTGTGGCGGCATGCCACCCGATCCACACATAAAATTCATATAAGGAGATACTTATCGAGCTAAATTTCTCATTTCTACAAAAATACCAAATATCGGTCACAAGCACGCTATGTGCATAATACCATCCCTGGGGAGACAGATAGCACCATAACACCAGCAAACTCCACACATTCAATCAAAGACGACGACACCACATCGTAGATGAAAGTTCTGCCATGCACAAAAATACCAAGTCTTGTTACTCTATCAACCTAAACCTGAACAATTATAGTCTGATTGTCTTTCCTCCACCGGAAATAAAATACTAAATCTCTAAATCATGCTCTGAGTAGACCTCCTTTCATGTCATTCACTACCCCAACACATAGGCAAGCATCCTACCACCACATCAATATTGTGCAATAACTATTCATGAGTATCAGAGCAACATGTGCATAGCCTCAAAGTTCTCAAAAGTACAACAACTGAGCTGAAATGATAGAATATCCTTCCGCAAGGCAACAACAATAGCCCAAACAACTATGCATGGAGAAACATCCCGCACTACATCTGTAGTACCATTACAACTCCTCAATTCTCAATTTATGATAAGCACTTCCTGTCGCATAAGATTGAATGGAAAGGAAATGAAGTCATAAGCCTCAAAGGAATCAAATCACACGATGAGGAATCAGGAAGGGAAGTGTTCCTAACAGCCCGGTAGCCTCTAGAAGATAAGTACATAAGTCTTTGTACCGATTTGCAAGGCTCTACTAGACTTGCTCATATCTCATGAGACCTAAGGGAACCTAGTGCTCTGAAACCACGTTGTCACGACCCAAAATCCATTAAAGGTCATAATGGCGTCGGACACCACTGTCAAGCAAGCCAACACCAAATAACAAGTAATTCTCGTTTTAATATTTTTGAAATCATTTCTTTTATACATTAAATAATAAATAATGAATTTCACTGAATAAATAATGATGTTTTTAACAAATTTTAAATATTGAAAATAATCCCATAGATATCCCAAAACCCGGTGTCACGAGTGCATGAACAACTTCGAGAAAATAAAATGTAATACAATAACTGTCCAGGATACATAAATTGGGTGTCAAAATTGTGCAAGCAATATAGGCTCAAGTCGGGTATTACTATCTTTAGGTTTGACCCTTTAATTGAGGCTATCAGTTTCTTGAATACACCCCAATTCCTTATTGGACTGATTTTCCTAGACTCAAGCTCTCTTTCTCAAGAAAAGCCCAAGTTAAAAGGCACAAATTAGTGTTTGCAACCACTAATTCAACATGGAAAACACAAATCAGTCCAAATATCAACTACTCATAAACATTTAAGCCTTAAAACAAAAGACTCATCAAATACCCATACTAGGGTTGAGCCACAACCCTAGCTAATGGGTCTAACTACTCATAATAATGAAAGAAATCAGATATTTAGATGAAGAATAACCCATATAATATTATTACAACCTAAGAATTGAAGATTCAGTGTTAAACTAGCTACAAATTACTCAAAATGGACTAAAATCGTCGTTCACGTGCTCTGCTCAAATACAGATACCCTAAAAATGTGAAAATGAAGTATTTATACAAGGGTGAATTTTTTGGACAAAAATACCCCCTGACGGAGGTACCGCGGAAAATGCACCGCGGCCGCGGAAAATGCACCGCGGCCGCGGTGATGCTTTTTAGCTTCATTTCTCAGTCTCTGAATCTAGCCATCGCGGTCCGCATCGCGGCCGCGGTGGCTTCACTGCGGACCGCACAAAATAGACCGCAGACCATACTGGCTTCCAGCTTCCAAACTCCCAGCTCTTTGAATCCCTTCACCGCGGACCGCATAGAATAGATTGCGGTCGCAAAGAATCTACCGCGGACTGTAGTGCTTAAGCTTCCAAATTTGCATCTCTCTAATTTTTTCCACCATGGACCGCACTAAATGCTCTGCGACCGCGGTGGGTCTGTTGTGACTGTAGTGGATTTTATGCTACAATAGTGCCTTGACTTGTTCTTAGTACTTGTACAGGTTTCACTCCTTTGTGAGCTGGTTTTGACTACTTGTCACTTTTTTTACCAAAGCCTGCAAACAAGCATTACATGTAAGCTTTGGGGTTTACTTGTATACATTTTTAGTCCAAAACTCAAGCAAAAATGAGTATAAAATAGACTAGAATCCCTAGTTATCAACTCCCCCAAACTTAAGTTTTTGCTTGTCTTCAAGCAAACAAAGTAATTCCCACCTCTTTAAGAATAAAACCAAGAAAATTCAGCTGACCTAAAGTGACCTCATCTAGCATCAATTGGGACTAACAATTGCGCTCAAATCAAATGAATCATTAACAACATTCAACCTTTTAAGCACCATGGTTTTAGTGTGACACAAGAGCATCAAGAGTTGACTAAACTCATCAAGGAAACTCTTTCTACTATTTTGGTCATTGTGGAACCCAAACTCATACTCCTCAACTCTTTATAAGCAAACCTCACTTTTAGGTTTTAGCACTCAGAATGAGAATTGTGGAAAATACACTCATCTCTCTCAAAGAAAGGTCACAAGTCTGGCTCTAAGTACCATAAGCTTGCCCCTTATGTGAGTCACCACTAATGTAAGCTTTATTCAACTCAAGATCATATAGGGCTTTTGTGGAGATATAGTGAAGGCTTTTGGTTCAGGGTAGGAAATATTTGGTCTAAGTAGATTTCATCTTCCCTTAAGCACTTCATTTCTTCATTTTGGCACATATTTTCTTGACTTTTTGTCATTTACTTCTTTCTTAGGGGTTAGAGAGATACACTGTCACTCTTTCTTGATTATTTCAAACCTTTTTTTCTCCTTTCTAAACTTTCCACACCTTTCATCTCTTTACTTTTATTGAATCCCTTCATTTCTTCTATATTGTTCATTCTTTTTGACTTTTTAATTTTCTTTCTTTTTCTTTGTGTTTTTCCTTTTCTTCATTTTGCACCTTTTACCACTTTGTTGCATTCCTCATCTCTCCTCCTAAACTTATATTTTTGCCTTGTGCTAAGGAAAGATCGAGTGCCAAGAGAGGGTCTTTTTAGAACGGGTAAAGGCCTGTATCATGGTCTTTGAAAGAAAAAGACTAGGGCTCAAAAGTGTTGACTAGGGATATTATCATTGTTAGGTTATGGATGTTGTCAAGATATTATTCAGATCAAGGAGAGCCTATAATCACTTCTCAAGTCAAACTACACTTAAGATTTTGCCTAGACAAACATTCAGGGCAAGTTCTAGACTAATGGCACGAGACTTGGACTTGCAATTCAAATTATTACCATACAAGCTATAGGATTGCTAAAGAGACAGAGTTGCAGGCCCACAACAACCTCAGCTAAGATTTGAGCAACACAAATGATCCCAAAAAACTACTTGATGATTATCATCCAACACAAGAGTCTCAAGGTAACAACTTCCACCATCCTATACACACCAATTTGTTTTTGACCATAAGATCAAAGGCAAATATGTTAGGCCCAAGTGAAGCTTTGCTTGAGGCACTATTATTCATTAGCTACTAACTACACAAAAACAAAAACAAAACAGACTCAAACCCTTAAGAAGGTTGTCATGCCATCCATCATTGCGAAGAGCCACCCAGTTCACACAAATTCCACCTTTGGAAAGAACCGTGGCATTAAGAAAACCAAAGGATTATTGAACACAAAACTCAAAATAAGAAGCTACAAAAATGAAGTAAGAAGCTATGAAAGAAAATACGAAAAGTAAAATGAATATGTACAATAAGGGATTTAGATGAATATAAATAAGAGGGAATGAATATATACATCAGAAAGTAACTTTATATACAGACCAAGGTTGCAAAGTATGAAAAGTGAAATAAACTGGTAAAATTATATACATACCAAAAGTGAAAAAGCATAATAAAATGAAAATAGTATCATATTTACAACCCAATATCATCAAAATAGGGTTACCCCCTCAAATGAAAGTTAACATTGTCCTCAATGCTAACTAACCAAAAATAGCTCAAGAAAAGATAGAGAGTAAATAAAACTCCCTATTGGTCCTGGGTCTGCATGGGATCATGAGCCTGGGTCCCTGGGTCCTGGGACTGTTCGGGAACCTATGACTCGACCTCTGTAACCTGTGCCTGCACTAGGACCTGTGGCTGCTCTGAGACCTGAGGCTGGCTAGAGAAACCTCCCTACGGGTCCTCCAACTCTATCACTGTATCATCGGTATGTGGGATGACTCTCCTCCTCTTTGGTGCCCTCTCCATCTCCTGCTCCGGCTCAATCTAAGCTGTTGGAGGTTGCTCATGCAATAGTAGGTCCAATGGTAGATGGTCAGCAGTCTCAATCTTCTCCACTTCTACTCTAAACTCCTTCACAAACTCCTTTGATGCTCGAGTCTTTCTCAACTTCTTTGTTTCCTTTGTCAGCTCCTTCAATGCTTTCCCATGAGCACCTACCGCCCCCAATATCAACTACTGGTTCTCTAGGAGCTGCTTCTGGTTGTCCAGAAGCTCCTTGAGAGTCTCCTCCACTAAGGCTAGAATCTATGGTTGTGGGGAGTACGGACTGGGCTGCCACTGAGCTAGAAAGAACAGACAGCTTAGAAGTAGCTGTCTGCATCCAGTTGTTGATACTAGCAAGGGTTTGGCTCAAACAGTGGGCAGTCAACGGGTAAGCTGAGGATGAGGGGATATCTGGAGCAATAGCAGTAGAGGGTCCTGGGGCAATGTCTGGTGTAGTTGAGGGCGGCTGAGAAGAAGCTACTACTACTACTGGCTCTTCATACTGGCCAGTAGAAGTAGTGGCTTTGCCTTTAGGATCTTTGCATTTGGGGTTGTCATCACCCTTGAGGCTGTACCAGGAGAAAGGCATCTTTGGATTCACCTTCACATCAAACTTCCTTTTCTCCACATCTTGGTCCTCACAGTACATTGTTAGGAAATTTGGGAGGGGGTAGGATCTATCACCTTCATTTACTACCCTTGTGATCACCTTAGACACAACATTCCTGATGTTGATCGGGTACTCTGCCATGATAGAAGCCACCAATATTGCCTGGGAGATAGGTAGACAGTTCTCATAAGTAGTGGGATCCAGCCTACTGCATACGGAAGTCTCCCACCCCTTTGCCTCAAAGTTTAAAGTTCTCCTCAAAATTGGGACACCTGATGTCAACCATGCTGGGGTGGTACCCGGGAGTGCCAGGTATTCTGCCAACCACGGATGGGCTGCCTCATCCAATGCTACCTTTTCTAAGTACAATGATTCATCTTTCTCCAGAAAGCCCAGGTAGTCATTGATAGTCTTCCCATCAAACTTCACTGTCAAATTTCGCACCTTAGTCACTTTAGTGCCCTTTTTTATGTTGGCAGCAGTAGCGTAGAACTCCTTGACTAAGTTCCCATTTGCCTCCTAGACTGTGCTTGTAAAATATACCCATCCTGATCTCTATCTGAATTGCCTCTTCACATTAGGGTTGTGAGGCAGAAGGTCCTTCTCAATGAATTTTCGCTCAAGTATCAATTTCCTCTCGGGCCATCACTCTCGGAACTTGTGGTAAGCAATATCACTCACAAATCTATCTTGCCAAGCCTCCGAGTTTCTAGTTCTCTCCACCACCACCACCACCACCACCCCCCATCGGTTTGAGGTTCTCCCTCTTCAATGGGATCCTCCCCGGGTGTTGAAGCTGTGGGTGAAGTAGATGTTGCACTGTCACTGCCCTCAGCTGAGCCCTCAAACGATTCAGAAGAAATTTGAACTGAAGCTTGAGGAGTAGGAGATCCCGGAGGTGTGGGCACATCTCTCAATCTATGCCTCTCCAGCCAGTCATGAACATACTCCGGCACTGAATCGGAGTCAGATGTCTCCCGGGAGGGCAAATACTCACTTCCTTCTAAATTGGAAGCTGCTCTATCTGCTGCCTTTATTGACTTTCTAGTATCCCTATTTTCCTTTCGGACTTGGTGGTCAATTTGATCATACCTCGTCCCCTACCCCGGGAGGACTCTTCTTTGCCTTTCTGTTTTTCACCTCCGCCTCGTGATTTAACCATTGTCTACAAGGAGAATTCATTTAGTATTTGTTAGTATCACAGTACCAGGAGAAAAAGTGAAGAATATGATTAGAAATAGCTGAATATAGACCGCATAAAAAGCAGTGCGGCCGCAAAAGGTACCACCGCGGACCACACAAAATGGCACTACGGTCCGTATTGAAGTGGGGTTCAGAATACCCACTCTCTGATTCTAGGCACCCCGGACCATAAGAAATGTTGTGCAGCCGTGGTAAGGCACCGCGGACCGCGAAATATTGACTGCGGCTGCAGTCCTTAACATTTACCTCTCTAAAGTTTTACCACCGCGACCCGCATAAAATAGCATCACGAACCACAGAGAGGCACCGCGGACTGCAAAAAATCCATCGCGGACCGCGGTAAGCCATACTCAGCACACCAACCTAGGGTTTCAAAAATTCTCATTTATAGCCTAAATTCAAATATTATCAACCCCCTAGGTAGTTAATCATCATTTTTAATTAATTAATCCTAATCTAAACAACATTATGCAACCCTAAGCTAAAAATTTAAAGAAAATGGAAGAAAAAAAGTATGAACTACGAATTAAAAGATAATAAAATAAAATTAAAGACTAGGGAAAGATTTGAAGTACTGAATGAGATGCAACACAAATTAATGAGAATCAGTGATTGAATTTGTGCAATGAGGGTGTGATGAACATTAGTTTTTCTATTTAAAGAGCAAATGAGCAAAAACTGTAAATGAAGGCCTGAGGTCCTATTTATAGAAAAAGGACCTGGGACCCACGACACCTACCCACCGCGGACCGCACAAAATGCACCACGGTCCGCGGTACTTAAACACATGAAGCACTGGGGAGGACGTCACTGCGGACCGCACAAAATGCTTCGTGTCCGCGGTAGGGCACGGCGGACCACATAAAATGCATTGCGACCATGGTGACAACTTCAGAGAAACCCCACTTTTGCCCATTCAACACTGCGGACCGCAATGAAATTTTTCCCCCGCAATAAGGCCATTGCGGCCGCGAAAAATGCATTGCGGTAGCAGTCCAAACATCAGAGAGTGCAACATTTTTCCAATTTGGTCCTGCACTGCATCAAAATATCCCTACACACATCTCATAGCCAGTTAGTCCAAAAGCAAATCCTACACTAAAAGGAAAATCAAAGAAAAACAAAAAGAAAGACACATGGATTGCCTCCTAAGAAGCGCCTGATTCAACATCGCAGCACGACGCAGGTTACCATCAAATCACTTTAGATGGATTAGTGCCACCACGTGGATGTCATCAATCTTGCTAAGGTAGTGCTTGACTCTGTGCCCATTAACTCTGAAGACCTCCCCATTCTTGTTTTTCAAGTCAAGTGCACTAAACAAAGTCACAAACACCACTTCAAAAGGTCCACTCCATTTCGACTTAAGCTTTCCCGGAAACAGACGTAACCGAGAATTGAACAAGAGAACTAAATTACCCACTTTGAACTCCTTGCCATGAGCATACTTATCATGAAGGTACTTCATCTTATCCTTATACAAGGACGAACTGGAGTAGGCATGAAATCAGAATTCATCAAGTTCATTAAGCTACTCCATACGAAGATTTGTTGCCACATCCCATTCAAGATTCAGCTTCCTCAAAGCCCACATGGCCTTATGCTCTAACTCAACCGGTAGATGGAAAGCTTTTCCAAACACCAACCGGTACAGAGACATGCCAATCGGAGTCTTGTAAGTAGTCCTATAAGCCCATAGAGCATCATCGAATTTCCTTGATCAATCGGTCGTATTTGCAGTGACCGTCTTTGACAATATTTTCTTGATTTCCCTGTTTGAGGCTTCAACTTGGCCACTCACCTGAGGATGATAAGGGGTAGAAACTTTGTGATTGACACCATACTTTGCAACCAAAGTGTCGAAAGCCCTATTACAGAAATGAGACCCCCCATCACTTATGATTGCTCGAGGAGTGCCAAACCTAGTAAAAATACTCTTCTTGAGAAATGTAACAACACACCAGGCCTCATTATTGAGTAAATCAACGGCCTCAACCCACTTTGAAACATAGTCAACTGCCACTAGAATGTATGTGTTGCCACATGAACTAACAAACGGGCCCATGAAATCAATGCCCCATACATCAAAATCAACTTCAAGAATGGTGTTGAGAGGCATCTCGTCTTTCTTCGAAATTCCACCCGCTCTTTGACATTCATCGCATCTCTTTACAAGTTCACTTGCATCTTTGTACAAAGTTGGCCAGTAAAACCACAACTAAGAACCTTTGAAGCTGTCCTCGCCCTGCCATGATGACCACTATAGGGAGAGGAATGACAAGCCTCTAATATACTCAATTGCTCCTCCTCCGGGACACACCTCCGGATCACACCATCAGTGCAGATCTTAAACAAGTACGGCTCTTCCCAATAAAAGTCCAAACTATTCCGTTTAAGCTTCTTCCTTTGGTTAGAAGAGAGCTCACACGGGATTATACCAGCCACAAGGAAATTAGCAACGTCCGCAAACGATGGCATACCATTCACCGACACATAAAGGAGTTGCTCATAGGGAAATGAATCATTGATATCTGGGCCATCACGAGGCCTCCCCTCCTCCTCCAAGCGGGACAAGTGGTCCGCCACTTGGTTTTTACAACCCTTCCGGTCCACAATCCCCAAATCAAACTCTTGAAGTAACAAGACCCATCGCATCAGCCTAGCTTTGGAATCCATCTTCGCCATCAAGTACCGGAGTGCAGCATGATCGGTATGAACTATGACCTTGGCACTCATAAGATACGGCCAAAATTTTTCCATTGCGAACACAATAGCCAAAAGCTCTTTTTCAGTCACTGTGTAGTTCACTTGAGCATTATTTATTGTCTTGCTCGCATAATACACCGGATCAAATATTTTATTCACTCTTTGACCCAAGACCACCCTAACTGCAAAATCACTCGCGTCACACATAAGCTCAAAAGGTAAGCTCCAATTGGGTGCGGTAATAATAGGAGTGGTGGTCAACTTGTGCTTTATAAGTTTGAAGGCTTGCATACATCCCTAATTGAACACGAAATTGGCATCTTTTTCCAATAACTTGCACAAGGGATTCACTACCTTCAAAAAGTCCTTGATAAATCTCTGGTAGAACCTCACATGCCCAAGAAAACTTCTAACTCCCTTGACTGAAGTAGGGGGAGGGAGCCTTGAAATCACTTCAATTTTAGCTTTGTCCACCTCTATACCGTGCTTTGAAATTTTATGGCCAAGGACTATGCCCTCCTTAACCATGAAGTGGCATTTCTCCCAATTAAGCACAAGGTTGGTTTCTTCACAACGAGCCAACACTCTATTAAGATTTTTCAAACATTTATCAAACGAGTCACCCACAACACTGAAGTTGTCCATAAACACCTCCAAAATGTCCACCACCATGTAAGTAAATATGGCCATCATGCACCGCTGAAATGTAGCCAGTGCATTACACAACCCAAATGGCATCCTAGAAAAGGCAAAGGTACCATACGGACAAGTGAAGGTGGTCTTCTCCTGATCTTTTAGAGCAATCAAAATTTTGTTGTACCCAGAATACCCATCAAAGAAACAGTAGAAGGCACACCCAGCAAGTCTATCTAGCATCTGATCAAGAAAAGGCAATGGAAAGTGATCCCTGCGGGTCATTCTATTAAACTTGCGGTAATCCATGCACACCCTCCACCCGGTGACAGTCCTGGTAGGAATCAACTCATTTTGCGCATTGGTAACCACGGTCATACCACCCTTCTTCGGCACACATTGCATCAGAGAAGTCCAAGAGCTATCAGAGATGGGGTACACAACCCTGGCATCCAACCACTTGATCACCTCCTTTTTCAAAACTTCTTGCATTGCCTCATCCAACCTCCTTTGATGTTCCAAGGAGGGCTTTGCATTATCTTCAAGAATAATCTTGTGTATACAAAAGGCGGGGCTTATCCCCCGAATATTAGGTAAAGTCCATCCAATTGCCTTCTTCCATTTTCGGAGCACCACCAATGTGGTATCTACCTGCATGTTAGTAAGACAAGAAGAAAGAATAATTGGAAAAGTTGAACTAGGGCCTAAGAATTCATACCTAAGGTGTGGAGGCAATGGCTTCAACTCCAACACAAGAGGTTCCTCGATTGAGGGTTTTTTTTTTGGTGGAGTCTTCCTATTCTCAAGATCCAAAGAGAGTTTTCGAGGCTCATAAGAGTAAGAGCCCATTCCATGTAAAGCATTGACATACTCTACCCAACCTTCATCCTCATTTACATCAAGATTCAACAATACCGCCTCTAGAAGGTTCTCCACATTTATCATTTCACTAGTATCATCAACTATCACTGCTGTGACAAGATCCACAAAAGAGCACACTTCAGAATTGTTGGGCTGTTTCATTGACTTGCACACATGAAAGACCATTTTCTCATCACCCACCTAGAAGGTGAGTTCCCCTGCTTCCACATCAACTAAGGCCTTCCCAGTTGCAAGGAAAGGTCTTTCCAATATGATTAGAACCTCATAATATACCTCACAACCCAAGATCACAAAATCAGCCGGCAAGATAAATTTGTCCACCCGGACAAGAACATCATCAATTATACCCAATGGTCTCTTCATTGTTCTATCCTCCATTTGCAATCTCATGGAAGTCGGCCTCGGTTTCCCAATACCCAAAGTCTTGAAAAATGAGTAGTGCATCAAGTTTATACTTGCCCCCAAATCACATAGAGCTTTTGCAAAGTCTGCATTCCCAATGGTGCAAGGAATGGTGAAAGCACCGGGATCTTCTAGCTTCGGAGCCATCGAGTGCACTATTGCACTAACTTGGTGGGTCATCTTTATAGTTTCACAATCCATGGATATTTTCTTTATCACCAAGTCTTTCATGAATTTGGCGTACCTCGGTATTTGTTCTAGAGCCTCCATCAACGGCACATTAATTGATAAGCTCTTCATCATGTCAATGAACTTCTTAAACTAGTTCTCATTTTTCTACTTTGCAATCCTTTGAGGATAAGGTGGAGGTGGCCTTGGAAAATGGGCCTTGGCTTTAGGCACAACCATTTTCGGCATGTCTATTACGTGTTCCCTAGATGGGTTCACGTCATTCTGAGTTTTCACCTCGGCATCTTGGATATCAATCCTCACTTCCTCATTCGCGTTCTCATCAATCACATTCCCAACCACCAAAGGGATATCATCCTCTTACAACTCAACTTCATCACTCAAAATCTCTTTTTGTTTGGAGGCATTCACATCACCGCCTTGTCCACTTCTTTTAGTTACTGCCATTACATACCCGGAATTGTTCCCACCCTTCAGGTTGACTACCATATCACTAGATAGATCCCCTTTAGGGCGAGTTTTTAAGGATTGTGAGATTTGGCCTAATTGAACCTCCAAGTTTCTGATTGAAGTATTGTGGGATGCCAACTGGGCATCAGTATCAGCATTCTTTTTTATCATCTATTCAAACATCATTTCGATTCTCCCCATTTCATTTTTGGAAGAACTAGGATCTTGGGACGGAAATGGGGGTGGATTGTTTGGTTGTTGATACATTGAGGGCCTTTGAAAGCCTTGCCCCCGATTTCCTTGGTTGCTATTGTTCCAACCGCCCTGATTGTTGATTCCACCCCAGTTGTTGTTCTTGCCACTCCAATTACCCTGATTGTTCTGATTATTGTTCTGGTTGCCCCAATTTCATTTTGGTTATTGTTCCCCCAATTACTATTCCCTTATTGTTGTTGATTTCCCCAATTGCCTTGGGGTCTCCATTATTATTGGTTGGAAGAATTTCCTCTTTGGCCCTGATGGTAATTCACATATTGCACTTCTTCATTCTGCTCATCATACCCATCATCTTGGAACCCACCACTATCTTGGTCATATTGATCTGAACTCCCTTAGTTCTGTTAACCTCTTTATCTTCTTTTTTTTCACTAACATGTTGACACCCTCCAAGCATTTACTTGTCGTGGAGCTTGAACCTACTATAATTGTGCCTTTGCTAGTTGGTTCATTGTTGTTGTCAGTTCTGCTATTGCCTGCCCATGATCATGGAGCTCTTTGTGCAAGTGAATGATCGTAGGGTCAGCCTGTGGCACATTGGCTCTACTTTTCCAAGAGGAGGACGTGTTAGCCATCTCATTCAATTGCATTAGCCTCATCATACGGTGTGTTCATGAAATTTCCCCCGGTGAGTTGGTTCACTATGCACTAATTTGTTGTGTTAATGCCCCGGTAGAAAGTATGTTGTATCATTGCCTCAGTCATATTATTATTTGGTCATTCCTTTTCCATGGTCTGGTATCTCTCTCATATCTCATGCAGTGGTTCGTTGGGCTCCTGCTTGAAAGCTAAGATTTCATCCCTCAAGGTCGCCACGTGGCCCGCGAGAAAAACTTTGCAATGAATTTATCCGCCAACTCATCCCAAGTAGTGATGGAATGATTGGGAAGCCTTTCAAGCTAGTCCAAAGCCTTCCCTCTAAGTGAAAAAGGGAATAATCTCAACTGAAGTGCATCCTCTGATACATTTGTTTGTTTGCTCCCCCAAGAAGTATCAACAAAACCCTTAAGATATTTGTAAGCATTCTGATGGGGAGCACCTGTGAAATACCCTCGCTGCTCCAACAAAGTCAGCATCACATTTGTAATTTGGAAATTGCCCGCCCGGATCCGGGGTGGGACAATTGCACTAGCATATCCTTGGTTTGAAAGTACCCGAGGAACCACTCTTCGAGGTGGCGGGGGAGGGTCTGGAACATTATCATTAGCCTGGCGGCCTCTCCTTTGAGCTTGAGGCACTATAGGTACCTCATCATCAATATTGTCATCTACCTCCTCCCCCGGTGGAAGATAGAGGTGTGTTGTTGTTGTTTGCCGCCATTTTGTACCTGAGTTGGCGACACACGCAAATTAGTAACACAAAAAGAAAGATAAATAATACACAAAACTATTTAGATAGATAGCCAAAATCGTTAGCTCCCCGACAACAGCGCCAAAAAAGTGATCGGGTCCAACCCTACACCACAACAAAGTGGCAAGAGTGATCGATGCAGCTTTTACCCGAGAAGGTCGGGATCGAATCCAAAGGGAGCTAGAATGTTTGGGATTTGGATTCCTATCTAAACTAGCAGTGCGTAGTGCTCTTAATTACACTCCCAATCATATTTGTTTGTTTGTTACTTCTAATTTTATGCTAATGAAATGCAAAATTAAACTAAGTATGAATGCTTGTAAGGTTTTCTAAATGGTTAAAGAGGCACTAGGGGATTGACTTTCTCCTAGGTGAATACTTGACGGGTTCTAAAGCCTAAGGAAAAGTTGTTATGTTGGGGATTGTGATATAGCCAATGCATGGAACTACTCACTCTATACCTCTCGGTAGCTTGAGTGACTTTGCCCTAATTGACTTTCTCAAGACCAATTCGGTGTCAAACTTGTGCAAGCAATATAGGCGCAAGTCGGTATTACTATCTCTAGGTTTAACCCTTTTAATTGGGGCTATCAATTTCTTGAATACACCCCAATTCCTTGTTGGACTAATTTTCCTAGACTCAAGCTTTCTTTCTCAAGAAAAGCCCAAGTCAAAAAGGCACAAATTAGTTTTGCAACCACTAATTCGACATGGAAAACACAAATCAGTCCAAATATAAACTACCCATAAAACTCTAAGCCTTAAAACAAAAGACTCATCAAATACCCATACTAGGGTTGAGCCACAACCCTAGTTAATGGGTTTATCTACTAATAGTGATGAAAGAAATCAGATATTTAGATGAAGAATAACCCATATAATATGATTACAAACTAAAAATTGAAGATTCAGTGTTGAACTAGCTAAAAATTACTCAAAATGGACTAAAATCGCCGTTCACGTGCTCTGCTCATATGCTACCCTAAAATGTGAAAAAGAAGTATTTATACAAGGCCAAATTTTCTGGACAAAAATACCCCTGACGGAAGTAGCGCGGACCACGAAAAATGCACCGCAGCCGCGGTGAGGTTTTTTAGCTTCATTTCTCAGTCTCTGAATTTAGCCACCGCGATCTGCAAAAAATGCACAGTGGCCGCGGTGGCTTCACTCAGACCGCACAAAATAGACCGCGGACCGCACTGGCTTCCAGCTTCAAAACTCCTAGCTCTCTGAATCCCTTCATCGCGGACCGCATAAAATGGATTGCGGCCGCGATGAGGCTATTGCGGCCGCGAAGAATCTACTGCGGACCGCAGTGCTTGAGCTTCCAAATTTGCATCTCTCTAATCTTTTCCATCGCGAACCGCACTAAATGGTCTGCGGCCGTGGTGGGTCTGTTGCGGCTGCAGTGGATTTTATGCTACAACAGTGTCTTAACTTTTTCTTGGTACTTGTGCAGGTTTCACTCCTTTGTGAGCTAGTTTTGACTATTTGTCACTTTTTTACCAAACCTGACAAACAAGCACAACATGTAAGCTTTCGGTATTACTTGTATACATTTTTAGTCCAAAACTCAAGCAAAAAGGAGAATAAAATATACTAGAATCCCTAGTTATCAGATACAGACTGGATAGAAAAGAAAATACAATACTCTGAAGGAGATTCTGCAGGCTGCGGGTCGCCTCGAGATATGCAGCTCACCTAAGTCTCCGTATCAACCATGTCGATGCGCCCAATGAGGCCACTAAATATGCATGTGCCTGTGCAACAAAAATGCACAACAAGTATAGTATGAGAACGAAAACAACGCATACCCAGTAAGTATCCAGTCTTACCTCGAAGAAGTAGAGACGAGAGGTCGACTTCGACACTTACTAGTGATCCAATAATAATATACCAATAATATAGTAAATCAAGGATTTTTGAATGGTGAGAACCATAGATGCATTTATTTAATCTACTAAGGCGTTCGGCCCATTCTACAATAGATAAACACATTCAAACAGTCAATCAAGAATTCATCAAGGAGCAATTATCCAAGAAAAGGCAATTTCTCTTTTAGAAGTCAAGAAAACGATGTCTAGCCTTTTAGAAATTTATTTACACGTTCGATATGTTTTAAGCATTTTAAATTGACAACAAGATTGCAAATATTACATACCCAAATTTTGAAATTTTTCGAAGATAAATTTTATCCATAACCTCACGAGCTCAAATATATAATTTATTCTCAATTTCATACCCAAATTCGTGGTAAAAATCCAAAATATCAATTTCTAGGTTTTCTACCAAAAACCCATAATTTCTCCTAATTTCATGCTTGAATCCATAATAAGATTATGTATTTAACTTAGAAAAGGTGGAATTAACTTACCTCAAGCTTGATGATGAAATTCCCCCCCCCCCACTTCCCTTCAAAGGCTCCAAATCGCCCAACCAAAGTGAAAATATGAGGAAAATGAGCCAAAACTCAATTTTTATAAAACACACTGCCAGCCCCGACTTTCGCACCTGTGATCACTTGACTGCTTCTACGGTTCCACAGGTGCGGCCAAATTACCGCTTCTGCGGTCTTCCACCAGATGCCCCTTCCGCTTCTGCGCTTTCCCTTCCATAGGTACCAGCATCTGCGGTCACAGCATTCCCAGCCAAACCCCCTTCTGCGGCTCCGCACCTGCGGCCAAGACCTCACAGGTGCGGTTACACCAAATGGCAGCAGACTTCAACTTTTCTTCAAAGTCCAACTTCGATCGGTTAACCACCCAAGATCCACCTGAGGCCCCTGGGACCCTGTCCAATCATACAAACTAGTCCCACAACATAACACGGACCTTCTCAAGGACTCAAATCACATCAAACAACACTAAAATCATGAATCGCGCCCCAATCCAAGCTTAATGAACTTTAAAACTTCAAAATTCTACATTCGATGCCGAAACCTATCAAATCATATTCGATTGACCTCAAATTTTGCACACAATTCATATTTGATATCACATACCTACTCCAACTTCCGAAATCAGAATCCGACCCCGATATCAAAAAGTCCACTTCTGGTCAAACTACTTAAAAACCTTCAAATTTCTAACTTTTGCCAAATGACACCAAAACGATCTATGAACCTCCAAATCGATTGCCGATCGCGCTCCCAATACCAGAATCATCATACGGAACTATTCACATACTCGGAATCCCAAACGAACATCGATAACACTGAAATGCACTTCAACCCAAACTTATGAAATACTTCCAAAATGCTAACTTACATAATAGGCGCCGAAACGCTCTCGGGTCATCCAATACCCGATCTGGACATATGCCCAAGTCCAAAATCATCATACAAACCTGCTCGAACCTTCAAATCCTGATTCCGATTTCGTTTACTCAAAATTTTAATCTTAGACAATTCTGCCAACTTAAAGCTTTAGAAATGAGAATTTGCTTTCCAAGTCAACTTTGAAATTCCCGAAATTCAATTTCGACCAAGCATACAAGTCCTAATACCTGAAGTGAAGCTTCTCATGGGCTCAAACTACTGAACGACCGGTTAGGTCGTTACATTCACTCCCACTTAAACATATGTTCGTCCTCGGATGTGCTAAGAACTGCGCTAGAGTTGTGCGAAATTACTATTTAACACCTCGTGCACCTACCCGTGCTACCAAAACTCAGTTAAGCACATTCGCTCGATCAAATCTGAAGATATCCTCTTTCATTCAAGCAAATAAGCTTAGATCCCAATTCCAACATCCAAAATTCTTTGTTAGGTCTGCTTCTAACGTACGAACACCAATAGATGATTGCATACCTTTGTTGATTTCACACTATGCACTGCATAACTCACATTACCATAATATCATCCTCTAACAGCAATAGCCGAAATCCCACGAATCTTATGCTCCCAATGTACCTCTTGACATATATAAGTCTTGTTCTAACTCTTACAATACCGCCACGATAGAAGAGACTTGTAGAAATTCATAGCCTATTGTCAAGTTAACAAATCATTGAGGCTATACTCCTGAGAAGAAACATTACCTCATTCTGAACCAAATAATTGTATTTGCTCTTTAATATACTTCATATAATTCGATCACACTGATCCTAGATCCAATAATCTCATCTTACCCAGTACGAGCTGCTCAAGCAATAAGTCACACCAAACATGACCAAAAGTATCATATGATGTCACAACGTGCCAATAAGCTACAAACTCGAACGTGATACATAAGGAAACGAACTATAGAAGGGACTACTCAACCCTCGTAACTAAGTAGACAATCGACAAGGTGTCATGAACCTTCCTCAGAAAATAAGAAACAAAACACACAAAATAGAATATAGGGGACTGTATTCAACATCACATTGTTGCGACGTGCAACCCGATCCAAACAACATACCCGTGGCGGCGTGCCACCCGATCCACAGATAAAATTCACATAAGAAGATACTTACTGTAACATCCCAAACTTTAGACAGAGTCCCACATCTGCAAAACACAATAGGGATGTTGGGTATATAAGTTAACAAGCCTTAGACCCTAATGACGCCTTTTATACTCGTGAGGGCCTAGGCCCATAGCGGACAATATCACTAGCGCGCTGGACTATTACAGATGCTATCAGAGCCACTCTTGTGTCAGCCATGTCGATGTGGATCAGAATTCAACTAAGTTTAGGCAAATCTCAGTTAGGCGGGGTAAACCTCAGTGCTGAGTCTAGGCAAATCCCATGTGGTGGGGCAAACCTCAACGAGGACGTTGAGTCCATAAGAGGGGGGTGTATGTAACACCCCAGACTTTGGATAGAGTCCCACATCGGCAAAACACAAGAGGGATGCTGGGTATATAAGTTAACAAGCCTTAGACCCTAATGACGCGTTTTAAACCCATGAGGTCCTAGGCCCATAGCGGACAATATCACTAGCACACTGGGTTGTTACACTTACCGAGCTAAATTGGTTATTACTATAGAAATACCGAATATCTGTCGCAAGCATGCTAAGTGCATAATACCATCCCCGGAGAGACAGATAGCTCCATACGCTACAAGACTCATGCACAACTAAGGTGCAATATATTATATGAATCTCGAGAGCCATCCTGCTCACATAACACCATCGCTATGCGGAACCTCAACACCTAGGAAAATTATTAAGCCATTTCACAACTCACACGGCACAATATAGTATTACCTGAAATAGCAGACGTCGAAATAACATCCAACATTCGAATACTCCTCTATAAGGAGTGCTATGCTGAAACGAACGCATTCGGCCTAATATAGATCCCATATTCATATTTAAGTCCATCCACAGACCTCAAGCAGATTCTGATTGCACCGAACTAGGCTAATAACCTTTCATGGGTCCATAATAACCTCCTTTTTCTCTTAACACACAAGAACAACCATCATAACCGGAGCAAACCTCCACCGTCCATAGCCCATCAAACCGAGTGCCCTCCAGGCATAAATTCTCAAATTAGTGATATTACCACAATTTTCATACTTGGTTTAAATTTTTAATCAATCAAGTAACTACATGTCACACTTATACAATCTTCCCGTGAGATATGCTTCCATAATCTCACGTACCAGATAACAAGTCTGCACTTCCATACCACCGGCCAGACTAATATTGTAAAGCAAATCAAGAATCCGTAACCAGGATACAAAGCCCCATACACAAACACCGATCTTAAGTGACGCTAAAGACAGTACCAGCTTACTCTAAACATCCAAATCCCTTTACTGCTCATCCGAGCTTGTGACATCCTTGCCAACACCGAATATCAACCTTGATCCTCACTTCCAAATTTCATATCGCTCACTGCGCCTAACATGCCGATATGCGATAGTGCAAGAATTCTATCATAACTCCTAAAAAAAAATAGGGCAAACACTTCATCATATAAACACTTTTTACATAACTCATTCCGAGAGAACCATAGCAACACACGAGTGAATTTTCATAACCGTAGAACATGCAAATCTTCAAGTAGTGGTCTAAACCATCATAACCCTTCCAGAATCCGCCAACATATAATAGGCATAATACTTGAATACTCCCAAATAAAACCAATTACGGCGGTCGTCAAGCCTCGCAAGAATCGATAAGGCCATTTATGGCACATATCTGTCAAATAATTTGCTCAAATTACCACTTATATTCTTTTCCTTTAGCTGAAATAACTCGCCATTATGCCGATCGACAGAAACCTCACAAGTAGATAACCATGCAACCCAATCGTAGGCGGTGGGACTCTCTCACTTAGCGTGGAGCCACCTGTTACATAACTCTGGAACCCACCAAGATTCTTTATCTCTTATTGGCATAACCTTGCGCAGTCAAACCGCCAAATTCCTTGAAATCCTTCCGTTAGCATTTTATGAACACTTTGTATCTCTAGCAACATTCACATATCTGACCTTTTACTAGATAGTCAGAAGAATTCTTCGCATAAGCTTTGCTAATCATGCGACCGCTGACCTGCTCCCGGGAGATAACCCACTTGTGGAAATTACATGCCGACATCATCCAATGTCGTTGTACGGGGTACAATATTTCAAATCAAGCCCGTACACCCAGTCACTGACCATTGTGAATCCCAATTCACTCCAAACTCCTCCCAAGCCGTGTAATAATCCTACCACAGAACCCATGTGCTACTCTGACACACTCCATATTTGGTCAAACTCACAACTTTAAGCAACTACTCGACTCTTGTTTCCCATACTTGGCCTTCTACAAGTTGAATCACCACAAGACACTTCCCATATGTCCTTTCTCATCCTTTGTTGCCCAGTTGTTGCCTTAAATCAAAAATCTATCTCTGTAGCACTCGAACTAATAGTTTGCTACTAACTTTAAACCCTTCCAAATATCATCTTTCTCAAGCCATAGACACCAGAAACACTGACTAAACCTTGAATCACCGCATATCGCAATCTTTGACAGCCGTTTCCCCGACTCTATTTCACAACACCATGCCCTAAAGGCGAATCGAAGAAAACCATAACACCGACGAAATCCATATATTCAGTCAAGGATGTTGGCACCACATTGCAGATGAAAGTTCTGTCATGCCCGAAAATACCAAGTCTCGTTACTCCATCAACCCAAACCTGAACAATTATAGTCTGATTGTCTTTCATCTGCCGGAAATAAAATACCAAATCTGTGAATCATGCTTTGAGTAGACCTCCTGTCAAGTCATTCACTGCCCCGACATAATGGCAAACATCCTACCACCACATCAATATTTTGTGCAATGACTGTTTATGAGCATCTTAGAAACATGTGCATAGCCTCAAAGTTCTTAGAAGTACAGCTACTGAGCTGAAATGACAAAATATCTTTCCGCAAGATGACGACAATAGCCCAAACAACTACGCATGGAGAAACATCCCACACCACATTTCTAGTACCATTACAATTCCTCAATCCTCAATTTATGATAAGCACTTTGTGTCGCATAAGATTGAATGGAAAGGAAACGAAGGCATAAGCCTCAAAGCAATCAAATTGCACGATAAGGAATCAAGAAGGAAAGTGCTCCTAACATTCCGGTAGCCTCTTGCAGATAAGTACAGACGTCTCCGTACTGATCCGCAAGACTCTACTAAACGTGCTCATGTCTCGTGAGACCAAAGAGAACCTAGTGCTCTGATACCATGTTGTCACGACGCAAAATCTATTAAAGGTCGTGATGGCGCTAGACACAACTGTCAGGCAAGCCAACACCAAGTAACAGTAATTTCTCATTTTAATATTTTTGAAATTATTTTTTTTATACATTAAACAATAAATAATGAATTTCACTAAATAAATAATGATGTCTTTAATAAATTTTAAATGCTGCAAAAAAATCCCATATAGACATCCCAAAACTCGGTGTCACGAGTGCATGAGAAACTTCAAGGAAATAAAATGTATTACAATAACTGTCCGAGATACAGACTTGACGGAAAAGAAAATACAACACTCTGAAGGGGACTCTACGGGTTGCGGGTTGCCTCGAAATATGCAGTTCACCTAAGTCTTCGTATCAACCATGCCAATATGCCCAACGAGGCCACTAAACATGCATGTGCATATGCAACAAAAATGCACAACAAGTGTAGTATGAGTACGAAAATAACACGTACCAATAAGTATCTAGTCTAACCTCAAAGAAGTAGAGATGAGAGGTCGACTTCGACAGTTACTAGTGGTACAATAATAATATACCAATAATATAGTAAATAAAATATTTTTTTATATAAATGGTTGTAACTCAATAGCATGAACCAAGTAAACAATTTTTTATGAATAGGGAATTTCCAAATTTACTTTCATCATTTATACATTTATCTCAGGCCAGGGAGGCAATATCATCATTTATAAATTTGCAAGTCAAGCAATACAAGCATACGGAAACCATGCCGAGGTCGTATGGCCTGATCCAACAAATATTTAAACTGTGCACTGCCAGAGGGTCGAATGGCATGAACCAAGATGCATTTATTTAATCTATCGAGGCGTTCGACCCGTTCCATAATAGATAAACACATTCAAATAGTCAATCAAGAATTCATCAAGGAGCAATTATCCAAGAAAAGGCAATTTCTCTTTTAAAAGTCAAGAAAATGATGTCTAGCCTTTAAGAAATTTATTTACACGTTCGATATATTTTAAGAATTTTAAAGTGACAACAAGATTGCAAATATTGCAAGTAAAGCATGTTTTTGGGTTTTAGACTACCCGGATTTAAACATAATAGTAGCTACGCACGGACTCTCGTCACCTCGTGCGTACATAGCCCCCCCCCCCCCAATTAGAAGCACATATCCAATTAATTCACCTATGGAAAAAATTCCCTCTTACAAGGTTAGAAAAGAGACTTACCTCGCTCTAAAGTTCCAAAACAGGCTCCCAAGCCCTTTCGACGACTCAAACCGATGCCCAACGCTCCAAAACTAGTCAATAATTTTGAAAACCCATAAATATATACTCAAAAACTCATAACAATTCAATTTATATCAATTCCCAACTCCGCTCGAAAATTTAAAAAAATCACCCTCGAGCCCACGTGCCCGTATTCCGAAATTGTTTGAGGATAAAGTTTACTCATAACCTCACGAGCTCAAATATATAATTTACTCTAAATTTCATGCCCAAATTCGTGGTAAAAATTCAAAATATCAATTTCTAGGTCTTCTACCAAAAACCCACAAATTCTTCTAATTTCATGCTTGAATCCATAATAAAACTATGTATTTAACTTACAAGAGGTGGAATTAACTTACCTCAAGCTTGATGATGAAATCCCCCCCCCCCTCCTTTCAAAGGCTCCAAATCGCCCAACCAAATGGAAAAAATGAGGAAAATGAGCTAAAACTTGATATTTATAAAACACACTGCTAGCCCCGACTTTGGCACCTACGGTCGCTTGACCGCTTCTGCGGTTCCGCAGGTGCGACTCCCCTTCCGCTTCAGCGCTTTCCCTTTCGCAGGTGCGGTCTTGCTTCTGCAACGAGATGACCGCATCTGTAGCCCAGCATTCCCAATCAAAACCGCTTCTGCGGCTCCGCACCTTCGGCCAAGACCTCGCAGGTGTGGTTACACCACATGACAGCAGACTTCAACTCTTCTTCAAATTTCAACTTCGATCTTTTAATTACCCGGGATCCACCCGAGGCCCCTGGGACCCCGTCCAATAACACAAACCAATCCCACAACATAACACGGACCTGCTCGAAGACTCAAATCACATCAAACAACTCTGAAATCATGAATTGCACCACAATCCAAGCTTAATGAACTTTAAAACTTCAAACTTCTACATTCGATGTCGAAACCTATCAAATCATGTCTGATTGACCTCAAATTTTGCACACAAGTCATATTTGACATATAGACCTACTCTAACTTCCGAAATCGGAATCCGACCCTAATATCAAAAAGTCCATTTTCGGTCAAACTTATTAAAAACCTTCAAATTTCTAACTTTTGCCAAATGACTCCAAAATGACTTACGGACCTCCAAATCAACTTTCGATCGCGCTCCCAATACCAGAATCACCATACGGAACTATTCCCAAACTCAAAATCCCAAACGGACATCGATAACACTGAAATGCACTTCAACCCAAAATTATGATATTCTTCCAAAATGCTAACTTACATAATAGGCGCTGAAACACTCCCAGGTCATCCAAAACCCGATCCGGACATACGCCCAAGTCCAAAATCATCGTACGAACCTGCTGGAACCTTCAAATCCTGATTCCGATATTGTTTACTTAAAAATCTAATCTTAGTCAATTCTGCCAACTTAGAGCTTTAGAAATGAGAATTTTCTTTCCAAATCAACTGTGAACTTCCCGAAATTCAATTTCGACCATGCGTAGAAGTCCTAATACTTGAAGTGAAGTTGCTCATGGCCTCAAACTACTGAATGATGCGCGAGGGCTCAAAACGACCAGTCGAGTCGTTACATTCTCTCCCACTTAAACATACGTTCATCCTCGAACATGCTAAGAATTGCAATGGAGTTGCCCGAAATCACTGTTTAACACCTCGTACACCTACCCGTGCTACCACAACTTAGTTGAGAAGATTAGCTCAATCAAATCTTAAGATATCCTCTTTCATTCAAGCAAATAAGCTTAGATCCCAATTCCAACATCCGAAATTCTCTGTCAGGCCTGCGTCCAATGTACAAACACCGATAGATGATTGCATACCTTTGCGGATTTCACACTATGCATTCAATAACTCACATGACCATAATAACATCCTCTAATAGCAATAGCCGAAATCCCACGAATCTTATGCTCTCAATGCACCTCCTGACATATATAGGTCTTGTTCTAACTCTTACAATACCGCCACGATGGAAGAGACGTGTAGAAATTCATAACCTACCACCGAGTCAACAAATCATTGAGGCTATACTTCTGACAAGAACCATTACCTCATCCTGAACCAAATAATGGTATTTGCTCTTTAATATACTTCATATAATCCGATTGCACTGATCCTAGATCCAAGAATATCGTCTTACCCAGTACGAGCTACTCAGGCAATAAGCCACCCCAGACATGACCAAAAGTCTCATATGATGCCACAACATGCCAATAAGCTACAAACCCGAACGTGATACATAAGGAAATGAACTCTGGAAGGGACTACTCAACCCTCGTAACTAAGTAGACAACCGACAAGGTGTCATGAACCTTCCTCAGAAAATGAGAAACAAAACACACAAAATAGAATAAAGGGGACTTTACTTAACATCACACTGTTGCAGCATACAACCCGATCCAAACAACATACTCGTGGCAGCGTGCCACCCGATCCACACATAAAATTAACATAAGGAGATACTTACCGAGCTAAATTGCTCATTACTACAAAAATACCGAATATCGATCACAAGCACGCTAAGTGCATAATATCATCCCTGAGGATACAGATAGCGCCATAGGCTACAAAACTCAAGCACAACTAAGGTGCGATATATGATATGAATCTCGAGATCCATCCCGCTCACATAACACCATCGCTACGTGGAACCTCAACACTTAGGAAAATTATCAAGGCGTTTCACAACTCACACGGCACAATATAGTATTACCTGAAATAGCTGATGTCGAAATAACATCCAACGTTCAAATACTCCTTCATAAGGAGTGCTATTCTTAAACGAACGCATTCGGCCTGATATAGATCCCATATTCATATTTAAGTCCATCCACGGACCTCAAGCCAATTCTGATCGCACTGAACTAGGCTAATAACCTTTCATAGGTCCATAATAACCTCCTTTTTCTCATAACACACAAGAACAACCATCATAACTGGAGCAAACCTCCACCTTCCATAGCCTAATAAACCGAATGCCCTCCAAGCATAAATTCTCAAATTAGTGATATTACCATAATCTTCATACTTGGTTTAAATTTTTAATCAATCAAGTGACTACATGTCACACTTATATAATCTTCCCATGAGATACACTTCCATGATCTCATGCACCAGGTAACAAGTCTGCACTTCCATACAACCGGCCACACTCATGCTGTAAAGAAAATCAAGAATCCGTAACCAGGATGCAAAGCCTCCAACACAAACACCGATCTCAGGTGACACTAAAGACAATACCAGCTTACTCTAAACATCCAAATCCCTTTCCTGCTCATCCGAGCTCGTGGCATCCTTGTTAACACCAAACTGTAACCTTGATCCTTACTTCCAAATTTCATACTGCTCACTACGCCTAGCATGCCAATATGCGATAGCGCCAGAATTTTATCATAACTCTTGAACCACTAATAGGGCAAACACTTCATCACATAAAAACTTTTTACTTAACTCATTCCGAGAAAACCATAGCAACACACGAGTGAATTTTTATAACCGTAGAACATGCAAATCCTCAAGTAGTGGTCTAAACCACCATAACCCTTCCGGGATCCGCCTACACATATAACAGGCCATAATACTTGAATACTCCCAAATAAAACCAATCAAGGAGGCCGTCAAGCCTCGCACATACCGCCACAAATCACATGCATGACTTAATCACGCTGATGGAATTGATTTATGCCACCAGTATGCCAATTCAACCATGGCTAACCAATCTGACTTCTTCTAACTCATCCTTAACTTGCCTTAGAGATAATAATAGCTCAGGTCAACACATAACAACTCAATCCGCACTCAGCCTAAGTGGCCTTGTATCACGAGACCACGTTGTCTCAAATCCCACGAACCATCTCATACCTTCCTTGTGCGCACATTCGCACCTTCAGTCGGTACGCCCATTCTGATAACTCTTCTACGAATCCAAAGTCATTTCTTCTCATTCTTCCAAATGTTACACTGCAAGTCAAAAATATCATAGAACATTCTGAGCCTTTTATCAAAATCCGCCATAAAAGCTAGATTCTTAACCATACCGCAGGTTTGAAATCTTTAAGCACCATATTTTAACCTTTGAATTCACTAGGACCGTTGTTGAGAGTCACCCACTCTGGCTTGGTCCCGAATATAATCAACTCCAAGGCTCCGCTGGCACATGAACACATATCTCCAAGGAGCACCCCATTGAATCACTTCATTGTAAATCACCTCCTTACAAAACACAAATCCTGAGTCTTCCCAAAGCCCGAACAAGAATCGATAAGGCCATTTATGGCACACATCTCTCAAATCTTTTGCTCAAATTACCACTTATATTCTTTTCCCTTAGCTGAAATAACATACCATTATGCCGATCGCTGGAAACCTCACAAGTAGATAACCATGCAATCCAATCATAGGCGGTGGGACTCTCCCACTTAGCTTGGAGCCACCTGTTACATAACTCTGGAACCCACCAAGATTCTTTATCTCTTATTGGCATAACCTTGCGCAATCGAACCACCAAATTCCTCAAAGTCCTTCTGTTAGCATTTTATGAACACTCTGTATCTCTAGCAACATTCACATATCTGATCTCTTACTAGATAGTCGGAAGAATTTTTCACAAAAGCTTTGCTAATCATGCTACCACAGACCTGCTCACGGGAGATAACCCACCTGTGGAAATTACATGCCAACATCATCCAATGTCGTTGAACAGGGTAAAATATTTCAAATCAAGCCAGTACACCCAGTCACTGACCACCTTGAATCCCAATTCACTCCAAACTCCTTCCAAGGCGTGTAATAATCCTACCACAGAACCCATGTGCTACTCTGCCACACTCCCTATTTGGTCAAACTCACTCCTTTAAGCAACTACTCGACTCTTGTTTCCCACACTTGGCCTTCTAGAAGTTGAATAACCACAAGACACTTTCCATATGTCCTTCCTCATCCTTCGTTGCCCAGTTGTTGCCTTAAATCAAAAATCTATCTCTGTAGCACTCGAACTAATAATTAGCTACTAACTTTAAACCCTTTCGAAGATCATCTTTGTCAAGCCATCGACACCAGAAACATTGACTAAACCTTGAATCACCGCATATCGCAATCTTTGACAGCCGCTTCCCAGACTCTGTTTCACAATACCCTGCCCCAAAGACGAATCGAAGAAGACCATAACACCGGCAAAATCCATACATTCAGTCAAGGACTTGACAACACATCGCAGATGAAAGTTCCGTCATGCCCGAAAATACCAAGTCTCGTTACTCCATCAACCCAAACCTGAACAATAATAGTCTGATTTCCTTTCGTCCACCGGAAATAAAATACCAAATATGTGGATCATGCTTTGAGTAGACCTCATTTCAAGTCATTCACTGCCCAGACGTATTGGCAAACATCCTACCATTACATCAATATTGTGCGATAACTGTTCATGAGCATCTTAGCAACTTGTGCATAGCCTCAAAGTTCTCAAAAGTACAGCTACTGAGTTGAAATGACAAAATATCCTTCCGCAAGGTGACGACAATATCCCAAACAACTATGCATAGAGTAACATCCCGCACCACATCTCTGGGACCATTACAATTCCTCAATTCTCAATTTATGATAATCGCTTTGTGTCGCATAAGATTGAATGGAAAGGAAATGAAGGCATATGCATCAAAGGAATCAAATTGCACGATAAGGAATCAAGAAGGGAAGTGATCCTAACAGCCCGGTAGCCTCTTGCAGATAAGTACAGACGTCTCCATACCGATCCACAAGACTCTACTAGACGTGCTCATGTCTCGTAAGACCTAAGGGAACCTAGTGCTCTGATACCATGTTGTCATGACCCAAAATCCATTAAAGGCCGTGATGGCGCCGGACACCACTGTCAGGCAAGCCAACACCAAGTAACCAGTAATTTCTCATTTTAATATTTTTGAAATTATTTTTTTATACATTAAACAAGAAATAATGAATTTCACTAAATAAATAATGATGTCTTTAATAAATTTTAAATGCTGGGAAAAAAATCCCATATAGACATCCCAAAACCCAGTGTCACGAGTGCATGAGAAACTTCAAGGAAATAAAATGTATTACAATAACTGTCCGGGATATAGACTTGACAGAAAAGAAAATACAACACTCTGAAGGAGACTCTACGGGTTGCGGGTCATCTCGAGATATGCAGTTCATCTAAGTCTCCATATCAACCATGTCGTTGTGCCCAACGAGGCCATTAAACATGCATGTGCATATGCAACAAAAATGCACAGCAAGTGTAGTGTGAGTATGAAAATAACATGTACCAATAAGTATCCAGTCTAACCTCGAAGAAGTAGAGACGAGAGGTCGACTTCAACACTCACTAGTTGTCCAATAATAATATACCAATAATATAGTAAATTGAATATTTTTTTATATAAATGGTTGTAACTCAATCGCATGAAGCAAGTAAATTATTCTTTTATTAATAGGGAATTTCCAAATTTATTTTCATCATTTATACATTTATCTCAGGTCAGGGAGGCAATATCATCATTTATAAATTTGCAAGTCAAGCAATACAAGCATGCACAAACCATGACGAGCTCGTACGGCCCGATCCAACAAATATTTAAATTGTGCATTGCCAGAGGGTCGAATGGCATGAACCAAAGATGCATTTATTTAATCTACCGAGGCGTCCAGCCCGTTCCATAATAGATAAACACATTCTAATAGTCAATCAAGAATTCATCAAGGAGCAATTATCCAAGAAAAGGCAATTTCTCTTTTAAAAGTCAAGAAAACGATGTCTAGCCTTTAGAAATTTATTTACACGTTCGATATATTTTAAGCATTTTAGATTGACAACAAGATTGCAAATATTACAAGTAAAGCATGATTTTGGGTTCTAGACTACCCGGATTTAAGTATAATAGTAGCTACGCACGGACTCTCGTCACCTCGTGCGTACGTAGCCCCCCTCAAATAGAAGCACATATCCAATTAATTAACCTATGGGAAAAATTACCTCTTACAAGGTTAGAAAAGAGACTTACCTCGCTCCGAAGTTCCAAAACTTGTTCCCAAGCCCTTTCGACGACTCAAACCGATGCCCAACGCTCCAAAACTAGTCAATAATTTTGCAAACCCATAAATATATACTCAAACACTCATAACAATTCAATTTATATCAATTCCCAACTCTGCTCAAAAAGTTAAAAAAATTGCCCTCGAGCCCACGTACCCGTATTCCGAAATTTTTCAAGGATAAAGTTTACTCATAACCTCACGAGCTCAAATATATAATTTACTCTCAATTTCATGCCCAAATTCGGGTTAAAAATTCAAAATATCAATTTCTAGGTCTTCTACCAAAAACCCACAAATTCTCCTAATATCATGCTTGAATCCATAATAAAACTATGTATTTAACTTACAAGAGGTGGAATTAACTTACCTCAAGCTTGATGATAAAATCCCCCCCCCCTTTCAAAGGCTCCAAATCGCCCAACCAAAGTGAAAATATGAGGAAAATGAGCTAAAACTTGATTTTTTATAAAACACACAGCCAGCCCCGACTTTGGCACCTATGGGCACTTGACCGCTTCTGCGGTTCCGCAGGTGCGGCCAAATTACCGCTTTTGCGGTATTCCACCAGCTGCCCCTTCCGCTTCTGCGCTTTCCCTTCCGCCGGTGCGGTCTTGCTTTTGCAACAAGATGACCGCATATGTAATCCCAGCATTCCCAATCAAAACCGCTTCTGCAGCTCCGCGCACCTTCGGCCACGACATGACAGCAAACTTCAACTCTTCTTCAAATTCCAACTTCGATCTGTTAACCACCCGGGATACACCGAGGCCCTTGGGACCCTGTCCAATCACACAAACCAATCCCACAACATAACATGGACCTGCTCGAGGACTCAAATCACATCAAACAACGCTGAAATCATGAATCGCACCCCAATCCAAGCTTAATGAACTTTAAAACATCAAACTTCTACATTCAATGCCGAAACCAATTAAACCATGTCCAATTGACCTCAAATTTTGCACACAAGTCATATTTGACATTACAGACCTACTCTAACTTCCGAAATCGGAATCCGACTCTAATATCAAAAAGTCCACTTTCGGTCAAACTTCTTAAAAACCTTCAAATTTCTAACTTTCGCCAAATGACTCCAAAATGACTTACGGACCTCCAAATCAACTTTCGATCGCGCTCCCAATACCAGAATCACCATACGGAACTCTCTATTCCCAAACTTGAAATCCCAAACGGACATTGATAACACTGAAATGCACTTCAACCCAAACTTATGAAATTCTTCCAAAATGCTAACTTACACAATAGGCGCTAAAACGCTCCCGGGTCATCCAAAACCCGATCCGGACATACGCCTAAGTCCATAATCATCGTACAAACCTGTTGGAACCTTCAAATCCTGATTCCGATATTGTTTCCTCAAAAATTCAATCTTAGTCAATTCTGCCAACTTAAAGCTTTAGAAATGAGAATTTTCTTTCCAAATCAACTCTGAACTTCCCGAAATTCAATTTCGACAATACGTAGAAGTCCTAATACTTGAAGTGAAGTTGCTCATGGCCTCAAATTACTGAACAACGCGCTAGGGCTCAAAACGACCGGTCGAGTCGTTACATTCTCTCCTACTTAAACATACGTTCGTCCTCGAACATGTTAAGAATTGCGACGAAATCATTGTTTAACACCTCGTGCACCTACCCGTGCTACCACAACTAAGTTGAGCACATTAGCTCGATCAAATCTTAAGATATCCTCTTTCATTCAAGAAAATAAGCTTAGACCCCAATTCCAACATTCAAAATTCTCTGTCAGGCCTGCGTCCAACGTATGAACACCGATAGATGATTGCATACCTTTGCGGATTTCACAGTATGCACTGTATAACTCACATGACCATAATAACATGCTCTAACAGCAATAGCCAAAATCCCAAGAATCTTATGCTCCCAATGCACCTCCTGACATATATAGGTCTTGTTCTAACTCTTACAATACCGCCACGACGGAAGAGACGTGTAGAAATTCATAACCTACTACCGAGTCAACAAATCATTAAGGCTATACTTCTGACAAGAACCATTACCTCATCCTAAACAAAATAATAGTATTTGCTCTTTAATATACTTCATATAATTCGATTGCACAGATCCTAGATCCAATAATCTCGTCTTACCCAGTACGAGTTGCTCAGGCAATAAGCCACCCCAGACATGACCAAAAGTCTCATATGATGCCACAACGTGCCAATAAGCTACAAACTCGAACATGATACATAAGGAAACGAACTCTAGAAGGGACTACTCAACCCTCGTAACTAAGTAGACAACCGACAAGGTATCATGAACCTTCCTCAGAAAATGAGAAACAAAACACACAAAATAGAATATAGGGGAATGTACTTAATATCACACTGTTGCAGCGTACAACCCAATCCAAACAACATACCCGTGGCAGCGTGCCACCCGATCCACACATAAAATTAACATAAGGAGATACTTACCGAGCTAAATTGCTCATTACTACAAAATATCGAATATCGATCACAAGCACGCTAAGTGCATAATACCATCCTTGAGAAGACATATAGCGCCATAGGCTACAAAACTCAAGCACAACTAAGGTGCGATATATGATATGAATCTCGAGAGCCATCCTGCTCACATAACACCATCGCTACGTGGAACCTCAACACCTAGGAAAATTATCAAGGCGTTTCACAACTCACACGGCACAATATAGTATTACCTGAAATAGCTGATGTCGAAATAACATCCAACATTCAAATACTCCTTCATAAGGAGTGCTATACTAAAACGAATGCATTCGGCCTGATATAGATCCCATATTCATATTTAAGTCCATCCACGGACCTCAAGTCGATTCCGATCGCACCGAACTAGGCTAATAACCTTTCATAGGTCTATAATAACCTCCTTTTTCTCATAACACACAGGAACAACCATCATAACCGGAGCAAGGCTCCACCGTCCATAGCCCAATAAATCGAGTGCCCTCTAGGCATAAATTCTCAAATTAGTGATATTACCACAATCTTCATACTTGGTTTAAATTTTTAATCAATCAAGTGACTACATGTCACACTTATATAATCTTTCTGTGAGATATGCTTCCACGATCCCATGCACCAGGTAACAAGTCTGCACTTCCATACAACCGGCCACACTCATGCTATAAAGCAAATCAAGAATCCGTAACTAGGATACAAAGCCTCATACACAAACACCGATCTCAAGTGACGTTGAAGACAGTACCTGTAAGCACGTGATTTTTGACCCTCCCCGAGAATTTTCACATTTTTAGTGTGAATATGTGAAATTGGGTCTAGTATAGCTATTTTAACTATTTTTACTTTATTTCATTGCAAAAAGAAAAATTACAAAAAAGGTATATATATAAATTTTAGTTTATGTATCCCTCATAAACTTGAAAAAAATCAAAAATTGCACTTTATTTTGGTACTTTATATAAATTCGAAAATTAACAAAAAATATATATATAATTCTATTAATGTTTTGAAGTCATTTTAATACAAAAAATATTATTTCATATTTTTGTCTTTATTAAAAAAAACGAAAATTACAAAAAATAGTTTTATTAATATGTTATAGTTATTTTAACTTTGAAAAATACAAAAAATATTACTTCATATTTTATCTTAATATTTACGAAAATTACAAAAAAATGGTTTTATTAATATTTTATAGTCGTTTTAACTTTGAAAAAATACAAAAATAGTACTTCATATTTTATCTTAATATTTACGAAAATTACAAAAAAATAGTTTTATTAATATTTTTGTAGCTATTTTAAAATCTTGAAAAATATTTAAAAATATATAGTTTTGTTTAAATACTAGTCTTATTTTTGGTAGTTATTTTGCTTACATAGGACTAGTTAAGCAACGTGTTCCTATTTCTCGGGTCCGGGCAAAAGAATAATATTCGGGTTCAAACTACCCGGTTTTAGGCCTAATTTTCGGACCTAGCCCATAATAAACCGTGTCCAGGACACGTGGGGAACCCCACCACGCGTGGGGGACATATGCCTTGAACCCCACCATGCGTGGGCTCATTTTTCGGGGCAAACCATGTCAAATACACAGACTACACATTTGACAAAGGGGGGGATTTTTGGGAATTTTGGAATTTAAAAAAAAAGAAAAAAAAAGAAAAAGAAAACAAGTACTGTTGACGCTTCTTCTTCATAAAAGAAGAAGAAGCAAAAACCTACGAAAAAGAACGGACTACTGGGCCTCTTTCTTCTTCAAAGAAGAAAGTAAGAAAAACCAGCTGCTCCCATCGCCAAAACCTCCAGGCAACCACCCTCCTCCTCAACCCGTCACCTTCCCCGGCAACCCTACGTCCGTCAAACCTCCATTCATAACCCAGCCCAACGAGCAGCAACAACATCGTCACTGTCCAAACACCATACCCAAAACCACCATAATCCAGCCATCGCCACCACCATTGTCGCCGATACCAGCCCCCTCCACCTCCAGCTCCACCTCCGTCAACCGCCATACCATCATCTTCACCAGCCTCACGCCCAAACAACACCTACTGAAACCAGTCGCACCCCCTTCGACACCATCCTCTACCAGTAAACCACCCAGACACCACCTCCATCGTCACCTTCTCCTTCGTCCACAACCAGCAACGCTCAAACACCACAGTTCCGACAACCATCCAACCCAGCTCCTTCCGTCGAGTCGTCACTGTCCCTCGACCTCTTCTGCTTCATCTTGTCGCACCGATCTGTTGCGTCGAGAAGAGTCAGTAGTAGCGAACATGGCAGGTTGTTAGCACTTTCGGGCCGAGCTTTCAGTTCCCTGTGAGGTCGTTTTGTTCGCCGAGGTCCGGTACGTCGAGGTTAGTCGTTGAGGTCGATGTAGAGGTTTGGTCCGTGGCTCTATCCGTTTCGGTTTGTCCAGGTTAGTAAACCTCAAGTATCAAGTAAAGAAACTTTACGTTAAATGTTCGAAGACGCAATATATAAATTGATATGATAACTTTCTGCTTATGTTTTCGTCGTATGCATTTCATTCATTTTTGCGTTATGTTATTCTTGTTTACTTGCTGTCATTTAATTAAGTTGGGTTAATTGTTCTACGACGCAAGTTTGATGTTAATTTGTTCGTGGCCCTTTGCTTAGTTCATTCGGATAAAATTAGCATTAGTACTTGTTGTTACTACTCCCGAAACACTCGTTCGCTAAACTCATTTTATTAATTTTTTGACAAGTTATGAGATTTTAGTTGTAAAGAAGTCGTAAGGTTAGTATTGTTAAAGGCGTAGAAATGGCATCCTTTTTTAAAAAAAAAATAATAATAATAATAATAAAAAAATAATAAAAAAAAAATAATAATAAAAAAAATAAAAAATAAATAAATAAATAGAAAACGAGACTAACTTTCGCCAGATAAAAATGTACATATTGTGGAGCCCTCGCAAAATATATGTATTAAATACTTAGATTCCGGGACGGGCCGTTTAGTAAATTTCACGGCCCTACCCAAAAATAATAATGCGCTAGTTGCTTTAAGCGCGCCTTTAATAATGTTATCTCCCTAAACTCGGGTGCACATTTATGTGACCCAAATCCAATTCTCAACGGAGTCGAAATGTGTTTCTAATCACGGGTACATTGACTGTGACGTGGTATAAGATGCATTTCCATGACGTTGCAAATTCTTTTTTTTTTAATAATGAATGAGACGAGGCTCGCCAAATAAAATACAAATTGCGGGGCCCTCAATAATTAGTCATAATAAATACCTAGAATTTGGGATGGACCGTTTAGTGAATTTCACTGTCTTCCCTAAAGATAATAACGCGTTAGCCTCTTTAGACGCGATTTAATTACATTACTTTCTTAAACTCGGGTGTGCATTTCATGCGACCCAAATCCAAATCCTAAAACATCAAGTAAAATATGTTTCGGATTGTGGGTGCATTTCATGTGACACAGTCCAAAGATATATTTTAAGCGATGTTCACATTCCTAAAAACAATAATAGTAAAGCGGTTAAAAGATAAATTTGCACATAAGTTCATATTGTATTAAAAATCAGATAAATAAGCCAAATATAACAGTTGAGCGACCGTGCTAGAACCACGGAACTCGGGAATGCCTAACACCTTCTCCCGGGTTAACAGAATTCCTTATCTAGATTTCTGGTACGCGGACTGTAATATAGAGTCATTATTTTCCTCGATTCGGGATTAAAATTGGTGACTTGGGACACCCTAAACCTCCCAAGTGGCGACTCTGAAATAATTAAACCAATCCCGTTTCGATTGTCCTTTAATTGGAAAAAACTCCCCCTGCGCCCCCCCCCCGGGCGCGGAAAAAGGAGGTGTGACAGCTCTGGCGACTCTGCTGGGGACTAATAACCCAGAACCACTGGTTCAGGGTTAGAAATTCGAGCTTAGATAAATTGTTATATTTGGCTTTATCTGATTTTTTACATGTTTTAAGCCTAATGTGCTAAATGTTGCTTTTACCGCTTTGATATTATGTGAACTGTATATAAATTGTGCCGAAACCCATCTTCTCTCTGAGTCTTCTAAATCATGAAGAAGGGCGTACTTCGTATGACTTCTTTTCTGTATAGTGTCAAATCCCAATTTAGAACGAGGTTCGGATAAGTTGCTAAGCCGGTGAAGCTTCTGTATTCCCGGTACGCTGCCCCCCCTCGGCTCGAGCTGTCCGCTCGGGTAAGCCAGGTCTAGAACACTGACCCAGGTTTTTGAACCTAGTATAACAAAGCCACATGCCGGATCCCTAGTAGGAACGTTTATTTGCATCATGTGCATTTGACTTAGGGGACTCAACACAGGGGTTGGGTCCGTCTAGGACAAGCAACCTGAAAATAATAGACCATCTTATGGCATCCTATGTGCTACATGTTGTATTCAGTCAAGGGCGAATGGGTCATTTGGTCATTTCCAGCATGATGTTATTTTAATCAAAGCATGGGGAACATTTGCGGAATCCAAGAAGCCTTGGAATTCCCTATGTCCCCCACGCTTGCTTTTTGGGAAAACACATGGGGAACATTTGTGGAATCCAAGAAGCCTTGGAATTCCCATATGTCCCCCACGCTTCATATGTTGGAAAAAGCGCATGGGGAACATTTGCGAAAGCCAAGATGTCTTGGAAATCCTTATGTTTCCCATGCCACATTTTGAAAACAACAATAAATATAAAAAAATAAAATTACAAATAAAACAAAGCATGAAAATTCAAAAAGATTTGGTATGTTTTCATTATTTTCCACAGATTAAAAAAAAACATCGTGAAAAAGAGGAGAAAAAATGACAGTGTAGAGATATAACTACTTTGAGAAAAATCAATGTCCGAGTAGTATCGAAACTCTGCTGAAATTTTGAGAAAATGAAAAATGTCTTGTTAGTTTGTTATATTAAAAGCAAAGGAAAAACAAAAATCATCATTGTTCTGTCTTGTTTTTAAAAATATAGAAAAGAAAATAGTTTGTTTAGCCGTAAAAATGAAAATAAAAAAAAAGGTTTTGTTTTTAAATGGGTTTTTTATTTATTTATCTGTTCATGAAAATGTCAAAATAAAAATAAAAATAATAAAATAAAAAGAGTTGGGCGTTGAAAGTAGTTTTATTATTTGTTGCAAATATATATATATATATATATATATATATATATATATATATATATATATAAAATCCAAAAAGTTTTTCTTTATTTCCAAAATATGTATATATATCTTTATCTGTTGCAAGAACATTTGTCTTACCAAGAGTTTTTAGAATCCCAATTTTCAAAACAAATAATCCAAAAATATTTTCCATTATTTACTTCTTTAGAAAGTCTTTCTAGTTGTTTCTTTAAAAAATAAAATAGAAAAAATATAAAAAATATTTTGATTCTTCTTTTAAAAATTGAAAAGAAAATTCAAAATTCAAAAAAAAAACATTTTAGAAGCATTTCTTATATTAAAGGTAAAATTCCGAAAAATATTTTCTTCTTTTCTTTAGAATAAAAAAAACGAAAATTCAAAAAATATTAGTCTTTCTTTTAAAAAAGAAAATCAATCAAAAAATAATATTTCCTTGCTTCTTTTAAAGTAGTTCTTTTAAACAAAGATTCAAAAAAAGGTTAGTTCATATTCTTATTATTATTTGCCTACTTATTCTCATCGGCCCGAACTACGCGGGTTTGATTCTCACCGGATGTGAGATATGTAGGCAACCCTCATCGGGTCCAACCCCCACCTTCTCAAAAAGAAGGAATGTTTTATGTTTTTCGTTAATTCGTTTGTTTGTTATAAATGAAAAAATAATAGAATAATAGTCTATTTGTTTGTTGTGAAAATAATAATAATAAAAAAAATATAAAAAATATAGAAAATGGAAAAGGGTCCTCTCAAAAATAGCTTATTTGCCCGAACTACGCGGGTTTGATTCTCACCGGATGTGAGATACGTAGGCAACCCTCATCGGGTCCAACCCCATCTTTTGCTAAAAAGCCAAAAACAATTAATTAATAATAATCATAAAAAAAATATATATGTCAAATTTTAATTTTTGTCATAAAGAAGTCGGGTGACGCTGTTTTATCAAGACATAGCCGAATGTTTCCGAAAGGGACGCCGGAAGGCTGACTTTGCATAAACAGCCACCTTTGGGTCATATTTAAGATTTGGTCCAGTTGACCCACACAGCCTTAAAAATCTTCGTCCCCGAGACGTTGAAAGGCCGTGTTCGCAATATTGACTTTTCTAATTTTGAAAAACGATAAAAAGAGTTATAAATAAGTCAGGTGATGCTGTTTTGTCATAAATAGCCGAATGTTCCCGAAAGGGACGCCGGAAGGCTGACTTGGCATAAACAGCCACATTTGGGTCATTTTGAGATATGGACCCACACAGCCTTCAAAATTTTCGTCCCCGAGGCGCTGAAGGGCCGTGTTTGCAACACCAGGTTTTCATTATAATTTGAAAGAAAAAAAAACAAAGAGTCGACGGTCAGGTGAATGCCGTTTGGATGTTTAGTCAAAAAGAATATGAAAAAATAAAATAAGCCGAGCCAGTTTCGGCCGCGTCTTAAACCGTTCTTGCCGAAGTAGCCTTAGAGTATCTGTCAGTTGTCGAAAGGTTATTTTCGTAAAAGAACGGACAAGTTTGTAAAAGTGTCATAAAATAATCCTCCCCGGCCTCAAAATTCATGTGAAATTTGGAAGGGGCCACATTGGCAAAAATAACCATTTGGTTGCATTTGTCGAACAGAGAAAGGGAGCTGGAATCTTGTTTTTTTTCTGCCAATCTTTTGATTAGAACATGCAGTTTGTTTGATTTTCAAGTTTGCGGGTCATCTTTAAATCCTTGAAACCCAGTTTGTTCTAATATGAAAATTGAAAAATGTTTACTGTTGTTTATCTTTTATTGGGCACGAACTACGCAAGGTCTGATTCATGCGGGGTCATGATACGTAGGCAATCTCCATAAGATTCGACCACAACAAAAAAAAGAAATGAAAAAAGAAATGGAAAAATAAATGAAAAAAAATGAAAGAAAGAAATGAAAAAATGAAAAAAAGAATGAAAAAGAAAAAGCGGAAAAAAAGAGAAAAAAAAAAAGAAAAACATAGAAAAAGAAAAAGAAAAAAAGATGTTGTTAATAATGAGGACCGACTGAGTCCATTTTAACCTGTTTCGTTTTGAATCACAAAGTTAAGGTGGTTGGTTTGTGGTAAGCCGGACAATGACACCCAGAATCATGTACTTGCACCTCCTGATGCACACTCTGCGGGGATCAGGCCTGATGACGGAAGCATTCGAGTCGTATTGGGAACTTGTTGACTAAGGGTAATGATATGGAAGTTGGCAATGGTCATCGCAATACTAATGCAAAGCTCAGTGGCCACAATGCCAAGTTTGATAAAACGGGGGCCGCTCCGTTCCTGGTTAACAAGAAAGAAGCAGTTGGTGGCTTATTTTGTTGTCATTTCTGTTGTCCGGATTATTAAGGTTGTAATGTGGATTTTGTCCTGTGTCAAACCTTCTTATCTTTTCCTTTTGTCATATCAGTTTGTTTAAGTTTTGTCCAGGTTGTTTAGGATTTTTATTCCGGTTTGTTTTTATTTTTTCAAACCATTTCACCGGTACTCTAATACAAAATCCGGTCTTCTATTTATTTCCAGTCATCTTTTTGTTTAGTCCTTTTATCATTTTGTGATTCCATGCCGATTCTAGGGACGTGACCTGCGCACACAGTTTGGGCCTAGTCTTTAAAGTTAATCATAAAACCCCAGAAAGGCGATCAATCCATTTAAAGAAAATAAGGACGGTTTGAGATTATTCAGAGCTCGAGTCATGTAGAACTGGGGCAAGTTAAACAAAAAGAAAACCGTTTAAAAGCAAGATTCGCCAAATTGGTATGAGGGACTACAAGTTTGAATTGTGTTGTTTGCGCTTGGCATGTTTTGAAGACTGGAATGACGAAGGCATTTTGTTCTGCTACCTAAACACTTTATCCTTCTTTACCCCTTTTAAGCCTTATTTATTTTTCTTTCATACCCCTCGTTCGGAATCAGTAACAACGAAAAAAAGAGAAAGAAAGAAAACAGCAAAGAAAAAAAGAGAGAAAAAAAAATGAAAAGAGAAAAGAAAAGAAAATTGATAAAAAGAAAAAAAAAGTCAAATGAAAAAGAGGAATTGGGAACTACGTTTGACCTGATTCCTCAAAGAGGATACGTAGGCGCTTCACGGCTCGGTCATAGTTTTGAAAAATGAAAAAAAAACAATTAAAATATCCCCAAGCAGGAAACTGGGGCAAAAGTTGCGTTTGATGTAAATAAATCTAATTCCGAAGGTTGTAACTAATAACCCAAAATCGATGCATTTTTGAGCCTTTAATACCCTTTCTTTCTAGCCCTATCCAAAAAACCACATTACGGTCCAAAGAAAGACCTTCTGATCAGTCTTTAAAAGATGCCAAGTCAGACAAATAAGAGTCTTACCGGCGAACATAACATTCTGTTCCACAGCAGAAAGGACTCTGATCCCCAGCGGAAAGAGTCATACCGGCGACACTCCAAATCCCCAGCTGGAAAGTGATACAAATGAGAGAGTCTTATCGGTGAAAACCTTCACAGGCACCATAAGGCGATGAAAGCTGAGAGAAAACCAAAATGAGAGAGACTTGATAGTGAAAACCCTTCGGGCACTACAAGTCGAATAAGATTGAGAATCAGAGGGGGAATCGCCAATGGAAGATCTTAAAAGATGATTGACGACAGAGGATAGGCCACATACGCATGTCATGGCCATTAGAGTCGGTATCTGCGTTTGATAGGTTTTTATTTATAGTTTCTTTTGTAAAAGAGTCATCGTTTCCTTTGTCTTTTATTTTGTTTCTGTTATCTTTCTCCTTTCATAAAAAATTTTCCCCAATAGAGTCTGTCCGGTCAGAACAAGTATGAAATGACTTCAAAATATGCCATCAGCTTTCCAAGATGAGATCTGACTAGTATATCCGAATGGTATAGTCAGCAAGGAACAAGCGCGAGGTCAGTGTCAAAAAAGATATCCCCAGCAAAAGGGAATTGACAAAAGGATTGACGAGCGTCAAGAGGGATATCCTTGCCAAAACCAAGGTTATAAACCTCAAAGACAAGGCCCGTGAACAAAGCAAGGAGAGCAGTGAGCATGATTCGGCGAAATCCATACTAGACTAAAAGGTCGGGGAAATGCCAGTTTCCAAGCTATGCCACAAAAGAAGAGGGATATCCCCAGCAGGAAGGGATTATCCCCAGCACATAATATCATCCCCAACAAGTCGTGGAGCACAGCGCAATGAAGGAGAAAGGGAAAGCAATCCCAATAGGAGTATCACAGCCAACCACCATGTTTTAAACTAACAAATTTTGTTTGAAAATGGCATTAATGCAGAAACGCATGCCACAAGGGATATTATCAAACTGGGGCAGAAAATTTTCCTTCCATTTAGAAAATTTTCTGGAAGTCAGGTACCCCCAGCTGATAACATTTTACCCCCAACAGGTAAGTAAATAATTCCTCAACAGTGTTATCCCTAGCAGTTGCGAGGGGTCCAACACAAGGTTGGAAAGTCGGTATCCTCAGCGGTTAGACTTCAAAGGAGGAAGCTAATAATAATAATAATAATAATAATAAATAAAAAGAATAATAATAAAAATGGGGAAGGTAGAAAATGAAAATTCATCCCAATCCCCAGCAAGTATTCGAGGTAAGACATTTCAAGTCTTAAGGATATTTTTGGGTTCATCCGCCCTCAAATAGGATATGTCGGGTTCATCCGCCCTCAAATAGGATCTGTCGGGTTCATCCGCCCTCAAATAGGATCTGTCGGGTTAATCCGCCCTCAAATAGTATCTGTCGGGTTAATCCGCCCTCAAATAGGATCTGTCGGGTTAATCCGCCCTCAAATAGGATCTGTCGGGTTAATCCGCCCTCAAATAGGATCTGTCGGGTTAATCCGCCCTCAAATAGGATCTGTCGGGTTCATCCACCCTCAAATAGGATCTGTCGGGTTAATCCGCCCTCAAATAGGATCTGTCGGGTTAATCCACCCTCAAATAGGATATGTCGGGTTAATCCGCCCTCAAATAGGATCTGTTGGGTTCATCCGCCCTCAAATAGGATCTGTCGGGTTAATCCGCCCTCAAATAGGATCTGTCGGGTTAATCCGCCCTCAAATAGGATATGTCGGGTTCATCCGCCCTCAAATAGGATATGTTGGGTTCATCCGCCCTCAAATAGGATATGTTGGGTTAATCCGCCCTCAAATAGGATCTGTCGGGTTCATCCGCCCTCAAATAGGATCTGTTGGGTTCATCCGCCCTCAAATAGGATCTGTCGGGTTCATCCGCCCTCAAATAGGATCTGTCGGGTTAATCCGCCCTCAAATAGGATCTGTCGGGTTCATCCGCCCTCAAATAGGATCTGTCGGGTTCATCCGCCCTCAAATAGGATCTGTTGGGTTCATCCGCCCTCAAATAGGATATGTTGGGTTCATCCGCCCTCAAATAGGATATGTTGGTTTCAGTCTTTACTTTTAAGTGTTGAAATTGGGAGCCCGCCCAGATAACAGAGGCATAAATTCAGTCTTTTTATTTTCAAGTGTCGAAGTTGGGAGCCCGCCCAGATAATAGAGGCATACATTCAGTCTTTTATTTTAAGTGTTGAAATTGGGAGCCCGCCCAGATAACAGAGGCATACATTCAGTCTTTTTATTTCAAGTGTTGAAATTGGGAGCCCGCCCAGATAATAGAGGCATACATTCCACGTCTTACCCATAGGAGATGCATTTCCTCCTAAGTTTTAGTTTTACCCATAGGAGATGCATTTCCTCCTAGGTTTGTTTCAGTTTCACCCATAGGAGATGCATTTCCTCCTAAGTTCAGTTTTACCATAGGAGACGCACTTCCTAAGTTCAGTTCTACCCATAGGAGACGCACTTCCTAAAGCAAGTTTCACCAATAGGAGACGCACTTCCTAAGTCAGTTTCACCATAGGAGACGCACTTCCTAAAGTTCGGTTTCACCATAGGAGACGCACTTCCTAAAGTTCAGTTCTACCCATAAGAGACGCACTTCCTAAAGTTCAGTTTCACCAATAGGAGACGCACTTCCTAAGTCAGTTTCACCATAGGAGACGCACTTCCTAAAGTTCAGTTTCACCATAGGAGACGCACTTCCTAAAGTTCAGTTTCACCATAGGAGACGCACTTCCTAAAGTTTATATGTTTCACCATAGGAGACGCACTTCCTAAGTTTCAGTTTTACCAATAGGAGACGCACTTCCTAAGTCAGTTTCACCATAGGAGACGCACTTCCTAAAGTTCAGTTTCACCATAGGAGACGCACTTCCTAAAGCAAGTTTCACCAATAGGAGACGCACTTCCTAAGTTTCAGTTTTACCAATAGGAGACGCACTTCCTAAGTCAGTTTCACCATAGGAGACGCACTTCCTAAAGTTCAGTTTCACCATAGGAGACGCACTTCCTAAAGCAAGTTTCACCAATAGGAGACGCACTTCCTAAGTCAGTTTCACCATAGGAGACGCACTTCCTAAAGTTCAATTTCACCATAGGAGACGCACTTCCTAAAGTTCAGTTTCACCATAGGAGACGCACTTCCTAAAGTTTATATGTTTCACCATAGGAGACGCACTTCCTAAGTTTCAGTTTTACCAATAGGAGACGCACTTCCTAAGTCAGTTTCACCATAGGAGACGCACTTCCTAAAGTTCAGTTTCACCATAGGAGACGCACTTCCTAAAGCAAGTTTCACCAATAGGAGACGCACTTCCTAAGTTTCAGTTTTACCAATAGGAGACGCACTTCCTAAGTCAGTTTCACCATAGGAGACGCACTTCCTAAAGTTCAGTTTCACCATAGGAGACGCACTTCCTAAAGCAAGTTTCACCAATAGGAGACGCACTTCCTAAGTCAGTTTCACCATAGGAGACGCACTTCCTAAAGTTCAGTTTCACCATAGGAGACGCACTTCCTAAAGTTCAGTTTCACCATAGGAGACGCACTTCCTAAAGCAAGTTTCACCAATAGGAGACGCACTTCCTAAGTCAGTTTCACCATAGGAGACGCACTTCCTAAAGTTCAGTTTCACCATAGGAGACGCACTTCCTAAAGCAAGTTTCACCAATAGGAGACGCACTTCCTAAGCGAGTTTCACCATAGGAGACGCACTTCCTAAGTTCATTTCACCCATAGGAGACGCACTTCCTAAGTTCAGTTCTACCAATAGGAGACGCACTTCCTAAGTTTATTGCACCCAATAGGAGACGCACGTCCTAAAGCAAGTTTCACCAATAGGAGACGCACTTCCTAAGCGAGTTTCACCATAGGAGACGCACTTCCTAAAGTTTAGTTTCACCCAGTAGGAGACGCACTTCCTAAGAACAGTTATCCCCAATAGGAGACGCACTTCCTAAGTTTATTGTACCCACAGGAGACGCACTTCCTCAAAGTTAAGTTTACCCATAGGAGATGCATTTCCTCCTAAGTTGTTTTTGAAGAAAAAAAAAAAAAAAGAATGACCTAGTCTGATGAACTTTCTCCTAGGATCAAAATCTTAGTCCGATGAATTTTTCTCCTAAGATAGAGACCTAGTCTGACGAACCTTCTCCTAGGATCAAAATCTTAGTCTGATGAATCTTTCTCCTAAGATACCAAAAACAAAAATGACCTAGTCTGATGAACCTTCTCCTAGGATCAAAATCTTAGTCTGATGAATCTTTCTCCTAAGATAACCAAAAAACAAAAAATGACCTAGTCTGATGAACCTTCTCCTAGGATCAAAATCTTAGTCCGGTGAATCTTTCTCCTAAGATGCTAAAAAAAACAACATTTTGAAAAAAAAGAGTCATTTTCCTAAATCCAGGCACCCACCTGTATAACGAAAGGAATACATTTCAGTCTTTTTCATTACAAGTGTTGAAGTTGGGAGCCCGCCCATAGAACGGAGGAATACATTTCAGTCCTTACATTTCAAGCATTGAAGTTAGGCGCCCACCTGCATAACAAGGGAATACATCCTAATCTAGTGTTTAGTTCACTCTCAGCACTGCACCAGTAGTATCAGTGGGCTACGATTTTGCTAACGACTCACAAACCTTCCCAGTGCAAACTGGGTTAGGAAATTTTGTTTGTTTTGTTTGTTTTGATTGTCAGGGGCCTGCCTGTAGAGCAGAAGATTGTTATATGTCAAAGATTGAAGAAGTTAGGGGTCCGCCTGTAGAACAGCGGGATCGTTCAAAGTCAAGCCGTAACCCATTGGAAGGCAGGAAGCCACAACAAAAATCCCAGCACTCAATCCAAGATATAAGCAACAAGAATCTCGCCCCAAGAATGCGAGTCAACAGTCTGAGAGGGTCAACAAAAGCTAGTCACAAAAACAAAAAAAAAAGAAAAAAAAAGAAAAAATGAATGAATCCGAAGCACGGAAGTGGAGAACGGATGTGATCTGCTCAAGAACTAGCGCCTACAACTAGCAAGTATCAAGGTTCAAATCCAAAGTCTGTATGAAGCACCATTCAAGACTCAAGACCAAGTTTCAGAAGACTTAAGAGATAGGAATCCTTGTAACTAGTAGCTGATAGGCTTAGTTAGTCTTTTTCAGTTTTCATTTTTGTTGTAACGACAGGACCGCGGACCGGAACCTCAACGGAACGGCACCTCGATCGGCTCTCCACCTCGGTACACTTCACTATCTCTCTCATTCCCGAACTACACGTGGCCTGATTCCTGTATAACCAAGGATATGTAGGCAGCTCGGATACCAGGGCTCGGTCACATTCCCTCCCTTTCCTGAAGTGTAGTCCGTCCAAGTAATGGTCGGGTCAAAAACACGGCTAGTCGTTCTTTGTCGGAAAACTCTTCGTGTTTCCAGTCAAAGAGGGGCAGCTGTAAGCACGTGATTTTTGACCCTCCCCGAGAATTTTCACATTTTTAGTGTGAATATGTGAAATTGGGTCTAGTATAGCTATTTTAACTATTTTTACTTTATTTCATTGCAAAAAGAAAAATTACAAAAAAAGTATATATATAAATTTTAGTTTATGTATCCCTCATAAACTTGAAAAAAATCAAAAATTGCACTTTATTTTGGTACTTTATATAAATTCGAAAATTAACAAAAAATATATATATAATTCTATTAATGTTTTGAAGTCATTTTAATACAAAAAATATTATTTCATATTTTTGTCTTTATTAAAAAAAACGAAAATTACAAAAAATAGTTTTATTAATATGTTATAGTTATTTTAACTTTGAAAAATACAAAAAATATTACTTCATATTTTATCTTAATATTTACGAAAATTACAAAAAAATGGTTTTATTAATATTTTATAGTCGTTTTAACTTTGAAAAAATACAAAAATAGTACTTCATATTTTATCTTAATATTTACGAAAATTACAAAAAAATAGTTTTATTAATATTTTTGTAGCTATTTTAAAATCTTGAAAAATATTTAAAAATATATAGTTTTGTTTAAATACTAGTCTTATTTTTGGTAGTTATTTTGCTTACATAGGACTAGTTAAGCAACGTGTTCCTATTTCTCGGGTCCGGGCAAAAGAATAATATTCGGGTTCAAACTACCCGATTTTAGGCCTAATTTTCGGACCTAGCCCATAATAAACCGTGTCCAGGACACGTGGGGAACCCCACCACGCGTGGGGGACATATGCCTTGAACCCCACCACGCGTGGGCTCATTTTTCGGGGCAAACCATGTCAAATACACGGACTACACATTTGACAAAGGGGGGATTTTTGGGAATTTTGGAATTTAAAAAAAAAGAAAAAAAAAGAAAAAGAAAACAAGTACTGTTGACGCTTCTTCTTCATAAAAGAAGAAGAAGCAAAAACCTACGAAAAAGAACGGACTACTGGGCCTCTTTCTTCTTCAAAGAAGAAAGTAAGAAAAACCAGCTGCTCCCATCGCCAAAACCTCCAGGCAACCACCCTCCTCCTCAACCCGTCACCTTCCCCGGCAACCCTACGTCCGTCAAACCTCCATTCATAACCCAGCCCAACGAGCAGCAACAACATCGTCACTGTCCAAACACCATACCCAAAACCACCATAATCCAGCCATCGCCACCACCATTGTCGCCGATACCAGCCCCCTCCACCTCCAGCTCCACCTCCGTCAACCGCCATACCATCATCTTCACCAGCCTCACGCCCAAACAACACCTACTGAAACCAGTCGCACCCCCTTCGACACCATCCTCTACCAGTAAACCACCCAGACACCACCTCCATCGTCACCTTCTCCTTCGTCCACAACCAGCAACGCTCAAACACCACAGTTCCGACAACCATCCAACCCAGCTCCTTCCGTCGAGTCGTCACTGTCCCTCGAACTCTTCTGCTTCATCTTGTCGCACCGATCTGTTGCGTCGAGAAGAGTCAGTAGTAGCGAACATGGCAGGTTGTTAGCACTTTCGGGCCGAGCTTTCAGTTCCCTGTGAGGTCGTTTTGTTCGCCGAGGTCCGGTACGTCGAGGTTAGTCGTTGAGGTCGATGTAGAGGTTTGGTCCGTGGCTCTATCCTTTTCGGTTTGTCCAGGTTAGTAAACCTCAAGTATCAAGTAAAGAAACTTTACGTTAAATGTTCGAAGACGCAATATATAAATTGATATGATAACTTTCTGCTTATGTTTTCGTCGTATGCATTTCATTCATTTTTGCGTTATGTTATTCTTGTTTACTTGCTGTCATTTAATTAAGTTGGGTTAATTGTTCTACGACGCAAGTTTGATGTTAATTTGTTCGTGGCCCTTTGCTTAGTTCATTCGGATAAAATTAGCATTAGTACTTGTTGTTACTACTCCCGAAACACTCGTTCGCTAAACTCATTTTATTAATTTTTTGACAAGTTATGAGATTTTAGTTGTAAAGAAGTCGTAAGGTTAGTATTGTTAAAGGCGTAGAAATGGCATCCTTTTTAAAAAAAAAAATAATAATAATAATAATAATAAATAATAATAAAAAAAATAATAATAAAAAAAATAAAAAATAAATAAATAAATAGAAAACGAGACTAACTTTCGCCAGATAAAAATGTACATATTGTGGAGCCCTCGCAAAATATATGTATTAAATACTTAGATTCCGGGACGGGCCGTTTAGTAAATTTCACGGCCCTACCCAAAAATAATAATGCGCTAGTTGCTTTAGGCGCGCCTTTAATAATGTTATCTCCCTAAACTCGGGTGCACATTTATGTGACCCAAATCCAATTCTCAACGGAGTCGAAATGTGTTTCTAATCACGGGTACATTGACTGTGACGTGGTATAATATGCATTTCCATGACGTTGCAAATTCTTTTTTTTTAATAATGAATGAGACGAGTCTCGCCAAATAAAATACAAATTGCGGGGCCCTCAATAATTAGTCATAATAAATACTTAGAATTTGGGATGGACCGTTTAGTGAATTTCACTGTCTTCCCTAAAGATAATAACGCGTTAGCCTCTTTAGACGCGATTTAATTAAATTACTTTCTTAAACTCGGGTGTGCATTTCATGCGACCCAAATCCAAATCCTAAAACATCAAGTAAAATATGTTTCGGATTGTGGGTGCATTTCATGTGACACAGTCCAAAGATATATTTTAAGCGATGTTCACATTCCTAAAAACAATAATAGTAAAGCGGTTAAAAGATAAATTTGCACATAAGTTCATATTGTATTAAAAATCAGATAAATAAGCCAAGTATAACAGTTGAGCGACCGTGCTAGAACCACGGAACTCGGGAATGCCTAACACTTTCTCCCGGGTTAACAGAATTCCTTATCTAGATTTCTGGTACGCGGACTGTAATATAGAGTCATTATTTTCCTCGATTCGGGATTAAAATTGGTGACTTGGGACACCCTAAACCTCCCAAGTGGCGACTCTGAAATAATTAAACCAATCCCGTTTCGATTGTCCTTTAATTGGAAAAAACTCCCCCTGCGCCCCCCCGGGCGCGGAAAAAGGAGGTGTGACAGTACCAGCTTACTCTAATCATCCAAAACCCTTTACTGCTCATCTGAGCTCGTGACATCCTTGTCAACACCGAATCGCAACCTTGATCCTCACTTCCAAATTTCATACCGCTCACTGCGCCTAACATGCCAATATGCGATAGTGCCAGAATTTTATCATAACACCTAAACCACTAATAGGGCAAACACTTCATCATATAAAAACCTTTTACTTAACTCATTTAGAGAGAACAATAGCAACACACGAGTGAATTTTTATAATCGTAGAACATGCAAATCCTCAAGTAGTGGTCTAAACCACCAAAACCCATCCGGGATCCGCCTACACATAAACGGCAATAATACTTGAATACTCCCAAATAAAACCAATGACGGAGGCCGTCAAGCCTCGCACATACCGCTACAAATCACATGTATGACTTAATCACGCTGATGGAACTGATTTCTGCCACCAGTATGCCAATTCAAACATGGTTAACCAATCCGACTTCTTCTAACTCATCCTTAACTTTCCTTAGAGATAATAATAGCTCTGGTCAACACATAACAACTCAATCTTCCCTCAGCCTGAGTAGCCTTGTATCACGAGACCACGTTGTCTCAAATCCCACGAACCATCTCATTCCTTCCTTGTGCACACATTCGCATCCTCAGCTGGTACGCCCATTCTGATAACTCTTCTACGAATCCAAAGTCATTTCTTCTCATTCTTCCAAATGCTATACTGCAAATCAAAAATATCATAGAACATACCGAGCCTTTTATCATAATCCGCCATAAAAGCTCGATTCTTAACCATACAACGGGCTTGAAATATTTAAGCACCACATTTTAACCTTTGAATTCACTAGGACCGTTTTTTAGAGTCACCCACTCTGGCTTGGTCCCGAATATAATCAACTCCAAGGCTACGCTGGCACATGAACACCCATCTCCAAGGAGCACCCGATTGAATCACTTCCTTGTAAATCACCTCCTTACAAAACACAAATCCTGAGTCTTCCCAAAGCCGAACAAGAATCGATAAGGCCATTTATGGCACACATCTCTCAAATCATTTGCTCAAATTACCACTTATATTCTTTTCCCTTATATGAAATAACTTGCCATTATGCCGATCGCCTGAAACCTCACAAGTAGATAACCATGCAACCCAATCGTAGGAGATAGGACTCTCCCACTTAGCTTAGAGCCACCTGTTACATAACTCTGGAACCCACCAAGATTCTTTATCTCTTATTGTCACAACCTTGGCAATCAAACCGCCAAATTCCTTGAAATCCTTCCGTTAGCATTTTATGAACACTCTGTATCTCTAGCTACATTCACATATCCGATCTCTTACTAGATAGTCGGAAGAATTCTTCGCAAAAGCTTTGCTAATCATGCGACCACAGACCTGCTCACGGGAGATAACCCACCTGTGGAAATTACATGCCGACATCATCCAATGTCGCTGCACGGGGTATAATATTTCAAATCAAGCCCATACACCTAGTCACTGACCACCGTGAATCCCAATTCACTCCAAACTCCTCCCAAGGCGTGCAATAATCCTACCACAGAACCCATGTGCTACTCTGCCACACTCCTTATTTGTCAAACTAACTCCTATAAGCAACTACTCAACTTTTGTTTCCCACACTTGGCCTTCTAGAAGTTGAATCACCACAAGACATTTCCCATATGTCCTTCCCCATCCTTCGCTGCCCAGTTGTTGCCTTAAATCAAAAATCTATCCCTGTAGTACTCGAACCAATAATCTACTACTAAATTTAAACCCTTCCGAAGATCATCTATCTCAAGCCATAGACACCAGAAACACTGACTAAACCTTGAATCATCGCACATCGCAATCTTTGACAGCCGCTTCCCCGACTCTATTTCAAAATACCCTACCCCAAAGGCGAATCAAAGAAGACCATAACACCGGCGAAATCCATACATTCAGTCAAGGGTGTTTATACCACATCGCAGATGAAAGTTCTAGCATGCCCGAGAATACCAAGTCTCGTTACTCCATCAACCCAAACCTGAACAATTATAGTCTGATTTCCTTTCCTCTGCCGGAAATAAAATACCAAATCTGTGAATCATGCTCTGAGTAGACCTCCTTTCAAGTCATTCACTACCCCGACGTAAAGGCAAACATCCTACCATCACATAAATATTGTGCAATAACTGTTTATGAGCATCTTAGCAACATGTGCATAGCCTCAAAGTTCTCAGAAGTACAGCTATTGAGCTGAAATGACAAAATATCCTTCCGCAAGGTGACGACAATAGCCCAAACAACTATGCATGGAGAAACATCCCGCACCACATCTCTAGTACCATTACAATTCCTCAATTCTCAATTTATGATAAGCGCTTCATGTCGCATAAGATTGAATGGAAAGGAAACGAAGGCATAATCCTCAAAGGAATCAAATTGCACGATAAGAAATCAAGAAGGAAAGTGCTCCTAACAGCCCGGTAGCCTCTTGCAGATAAGTACAGGCGTTTCCGTACTGATCCGCAAGACTTTACTAAATGTGCTCATGTCTCGTGAGACCTTAGGGAACCTAGTGCTCTGATACCATGTTGTCACGACCCAAAATCTATTAAAGGTCGTGATGGCGTCGGACACCACTGTCAGGCAAGCCAACACCAAATAACTAGTAATTTCTCATTTTAATATTTTTGAAATTTTTTTTTTATACATTAAACAATAAATAATGAATTTCACTAAATAAATAATGATGTCTTTAATAAATTTTACATGCTGCAAAAAAATCCCATATAGACATCCCAAAACTCGGTGTCACGAGTGCATGAGAAACTTCAAGGAAATAAAATGTATTATAATAACTATCTGGGATATAGACTGGACAGAAAAGAAAATACAACACTCTGAAGGGGACTCTACGGGCTGTGGGTTTCCTCGAAATATGCAGTTCACCTAAGTCTCTGTATCAACCATGCCGATGTGCCTAACGAGGCCACTAAACATGCATGTGCATATGCAACAAAAATGCACAGCAAGTGTAGTATGAGTACGAAAATAACACGTACCAATAAGTATCCAGTCTAACCTTGAAGAAGTAGAGACGAGAGGTCGACTTCGACACTTACTAGTGGTCCAATATTAATATACCAATAATATAGTAAATCGAAGATTTTTTTTATATAAATGGTTGTAACTTAATAGCATGAAGCAAGTAAATAATTCTTTTATTAATCGGGAATTTCCAAATTTATTTTCATCATTTATACATTTATCTCAGGCCAGGGAGGCAATATCATCATTTATAAATTTGCAAGTCAAGCAATACAAGCATGCGCAAACCATGTCGAGGTCGTACGGCCCGATCCAACAAATATTTAAACTGTGCATTGCCAGAGGGTCGAATGGCATGAACCAAAGATGCATTTATTTAATCTACCGAGGCGTTCGTCCCGTTCCATAATAGATAAACACATTCAAATAGTCAATCAAGAATTCATCAAGGAGCAATTATCCAAGAAAAGGCAATTTCTCTTTTAAAAGTCAAGAAAACGATGTCTAGCCTTTTAGAAATTTATTTACACGTTCGATATATATTAAGCATTTTAAATTGACAACAAGATTGCAAATATTACTAGTAAAGCATGATTTTGGGTTCTAGACTACCCGGATTTAAGTATGATAGTAGCTACGCACGGACTCTCGTCACCTCGTGCGTACGTAGCCCCCCTCAAATAGAAGCACATATCCAATTAATTCACCTATGGGAAAAATTCCCTCTTACAAGCTTAGAAAAGAGACTTACCTCGCTCCGAAGTTCCAAAACTGGCTCCCAAGCCCTTTCGACGACTCAAACCGATGCCCAACGCTCCAAAACTAGTCAATAATTTTGCAAACCCATAAATATATACTCAAACACTCATAACAATTCAATTTATATCAATTCCCAACTCCGCTCAAAAAGTTAAAAAAATTGCCCTCGAGCCCACGTACCTGTATTCCGAAATTTTTCAAGGATAAAGTTTACTCATAACCTCATGAGCTCAAATATATAATTTACTCTCAATTTCATGCCCAAATTCGTGGTAAAAAATCAAAATCTCAATTTCTAGGTCTTCTACCAAAAACCCACAAATTCTCTGAATTTCATGCTTGAATCCATAATAAAACTATGTATTTAACTTACAAGATGTGGAATTAACTTACCTCAAGCTTGATGATAAAATCCCCCCCCCCCTCAAAGGCTCGAAATCGCCCAACCAAAGTAAAAATATGAGGAAAATGAGCTAAAACTTGATTTTTATAAAACACACTGCCAACCTCGACTTTGGCACCTACGGTCACTTGACCGCTTCTGTGGTTCCGCAGGTGCGGCCAAATTACCACTTTTGCGGTATTCCACCAGCTGCCCTTTCCGCTTCTACGCTTTCCCTTCCGCAGGTGCGGTCTCGCTTCTGCGACGAGATGACCGCATCTGCGGTCCCAGCACTCCCAGCCAAAATAGCTTTTATGGCTCCACACCTACGGCCAAGACCTTGCAGATGCGGTTACACCAAATGACAGCAGACTTCAACTCTTCTTCAAATTCCAACTTCGATCCGTTAACCACCCGGGATCCACCCAAGGTCCGTAGGACCCCGTCCAATCACATAAACTAGTCTCACAATATAACACAGACTTGCTCGAGGCCTCAAATCACATTAAACAATGTTGAAATCATGAATTTCACCTCAATCCAAGCTTAATGAACTTTAAAACTTCAAACTTCTATATTCGATGCCGAAACCTATCAAATCATGTCCGATTGACCTCAAATTTTGCACACAAGTCATATTTGAAATTACGAACATACTCCAACTTTCAAACTCGGAATCCAACCTCGATATCAAAAAGTCCACTTTCGGCCAAACTTCTCAAAAATCTTCAAATTTCTAACTTTCCCCGAATGACTCCAAAATGACCTACGGACCTCCAAATCGACTTCTGATTGCGCTCCCAATACCAAAATCACCATACGGAGCTATTCCCAGACTCAGAATCCTAAACGGACATCCATAACACTAAAATGCACTTCAACCCAAACTTATGAAATTCTTCTAAAATGCTAATTTTCACAATAGGCGACGAAATTCTCTCGGGTCATCCAAAACCTGATCCGTACATATGCCTAAGTCCAAAATCATCGTACAAACCTGATGGAACCTTCAAATCTTAATTCCAAGGTTGTTAACTCAAAAATTCAATCTTAGTCAATTTTGCCAACTTAAAGCTTTCGAAATGAGAATTTTCTTTCCAAATCAACTCTGAACTTCCCGAAATTTTATTTCGACCATGCGTACAAGTCCTAATACCTGAAGTGAAGCTGCTTATGGCCTCAAACTACTGAACAATGTGCTAGGGCAAAAATTTTGTCTCTAAAATTGCAACAGTAAAAGATTCTCTGTTGGCATTCACTTAAAAGCTTTAAAACTTTGATTTCAATGTTCGAAATATATGAATTTGTGAATTGTTTGGATTGGGTATTCTTGCAAATGATAGAAAATATACCTTGTAGTTTATATCTCAATTTTAAAAGAAATTGGTTAGGTTTAGAGTTGCTTATGGGTAAAATTTTAGATTGAAACTCGAAGAAAATGAAGTTACGGAAATTGTATGATATTGTTTTACAATTGTATCACAATTGTATCAAAATTGTATGTTACGTATATCTGATACACCAATACCTGATACAATACTAATACAATTATAATACAATATTAGATTAGATTTTATGTTTAGATTTGTGATTGAAACTTGAAGAAGAATGAGATCTCAATTGTATCACAACCTTTCATAAATGTATTGCAGTTTATAGCACAAATGTAATTGTATTAGTATTGTTGTCACGATCCCAATTTTCCTTTGTAGGATCTCGTGATGACACATAGTCTCATAAGCCTAAAACTTACTGAATTAATGACAAAATTCAACCAACAACTATTAAATATTAAACAAAAATTTCTATATAAAGCCAACAAATCCCAAAACTGGTGGTACAAGTCATAAGCTCTCCTGAATTTACTAAAAAATCTCTAAGTATAACTGTTCCGAAATAAAAATAAATTATATGTAATAACTCCCAAAGGTGACTCCGAGGCATGCAAACGCGATGGCAGGTATACCTTGAAGTCTTCATAGCAATATCTGATTTGCTATCTAATAATCAACAGACTCCAAAGTACCTGGATCTGCACAAAAATGTGCAGAAGTGTAGTATGAGTACACCACGATCGATACCCAGTAAGTATCAAGACTAACTTTGGTGGAATAGTGACGAGGTACAATTCAAGACACTCACTAGACAAAATAATATGTGCAGTATAAAACTAATAATGGAAAGCAGAAATCAGTAAATGGCAACCAAATTAACGTGTGATATAAAAGTAAAGCAATAAAAACATTGTGAAGTATCATTGAAACCAAATAAGGAACAAAGAGGACAACCAATTAGTCAAGTCGAGCTAACACAAGATTCACAATGAAATCACCACATGATACCTCATCTCATACTCAGAAGTCATGGGTCTCAACCCATCATCATGTACTCACGGTACCCTATGCCCACATCTCGAATCACAACCGAACGGGCAACTCATGTACCAATATCTCAATCTGCCGTCATAATCACAGGCTCACAACCACAATCCACTTGGCATGATTATAGGCTCACTATCACAATCCGCTCAGCATGATCACAAGCCCACAATCAAAATCCGCCCGGCATAGTCACAGGCTTAAAATCACGATCCACCATGCATGGTCACAGGCTCACAATCACAACATGGAAACAGATACTATAAGAACACATGGACATGATCAATAAATGTCATGTTTCATACTCATGAGCTAGTATAAGTGGCATGCTACGGTGTATGCTTGTGTGAGTGTACTACTGCGGCGCAAGTCAACAAGTAATATCAAAGACATCGAGTAACTCATCATAGCAATAAAACAATTCACATAAGGTGTATGACAAACACAAGGAAAATCACACCATCACACGAAAATCACCAACACAATGTCCCCGAGCCATCAAACATTATCTCTGACATTGTCACACTTATGTCTCCGATAGCCACCTATATCAATCCACCCTGACATATCATTAGCCACCCTTATCTCTTCGATAGCCACTCATATCACTCCATATAATAGCTACCCATATCACTCTGCATTGACAATATCATTAGCCACCCTTGTCTCACTGATAGCCACCCATATCACTCTGTATAATAGCCTATGTATCACTTCATATAATAGCCATCCATATCACTCCGCCCTAACAATATCACTAGCCACCCTTATCTCTCTGATAGCCACCCGTATCACTCTATATAATAGACACCCTTATCACTCCACCCAGATAATAATATAATAACTACCCTTATCACTCTGTACATTCAACAACAGTGAGATGCCACCCCTTATGCCCCACATTACAATAACAGTGAGATGCCACACTACCCCGCATAGCAACCATAAACCACACAATAAATTTCACAAATGCTAATATCATAACTGTAAGGACCCATGAAAATTTTACCCAAAATCTCATAGTGCCAAGTTAAGAATACGTGTTAGGAATATGTGCAAGAAAAAGTTAAGGAAAAATGTTTTTCAGAGGAGCGCATTTCTGCAGCCCATTATATGGCCGCATAATAACAATGCGGGCTGCATGTCTGCTGCAGAGTGAGTCAGTATGTTGGCCAATTTGAGGATGACTATGCGGCCAATTATGCAATCGCATAATCAATATACGGGTCGCATAGTCGTCACATAACCTCTCTGGGATTTTTGCATAGGGTAGTTTCGCGGTGCATTATACGACCGCATATAAGTCACATACCCGAGCAGAGTATTCCATTTTTAAGGCCACTTTTGCGGTCCCTTTTGCGTGCCGCATATCAGTTATGCGGTTGCATATGCGATCGTAGATTGAGTCGGGGCTCCTATTTTCTAACTTTTCAAACTCGATCCCATTCCATTAAAAATACCCCATTGGACCCTCTTGAGCTAATTTCTACTACATTTAGAGTGAGAGCAAGAATTTTAGAGGGAGAAAGTGATCCTCACCAAGCCTCTACTCAATCCTTGCCCAAATCCTTGAAGATTATCAAGTAAAAGTACTAGGCCTTCATCCTAAGAGGTAAGAACTTATGCTTTAACCTTTGATTTCAAAATTCCTACTAAAATAAGTAATCAACAAATGGGTTCATGGGTATAAGGGTTGATGGTCTTGCATGCATGTATGATAAAAGGGTATGGGGAGATTGTGAACTAAGAATGTAACAAATGGGGTGTAGGGTGATAGGAATTTTCACAAAAATACCTTAAAATTTATAATGCCCACTTAGTGTTTGATAATGTGCTCAAGTGAGCTAGAATCTCGATTATCTATCTAATTGTTGGTCCAACTTGTAATTCTGATAAAATAGATCGAAGTGGCTAAGAGTTCTGAAATTTATGTAAGAATTTAAGAGAAAGCTCTATTAAGGTATGTATGGCTAACCCTCTTATTCTTAGTATTGAATTCTTAGTCCCCAAATAGTTGGCGTGAGTTACGAATTGATCATGCTAGATGGATTGCATTAATGTGTTGGGTTGACAGATTTTTGTTCCAAAATTGTTATATGTGTTTACCCTGAAACCATGCTAGTTGAAAAATGTGATTATGTTCTTCAAGTGTTCTTTTGTTTCCTCATGTGTGCATGCCTTATATGATAGCCCTTATCGACATAGATGATGAACCTATATGAATGAATAGATAAGGGGAAGACTTAACTTATAAAAATGTATCCAAGTGCCAAGAATTAATTAACAAAAGACGTGTGTTGTGCTATGTAATGAAAAAATGGAAAGAAATGTGAACTAAGGAAGAATTGAAAGAGGTTTTGTCCCAAGTGAGATGGCTTAGCCGATCGGGCCGAGATCGGACGCCATGTTGTACACATGGTGGCATTTACATTGGATTTCTAATTATCATTGTGGATTTGGATATGTCTCACTTGGGATGGCTTAGCCGGTCGGGCCAAGATCGGACTCCATGTAAAATCACGGTGGCCTTATGGGTTATGGCACTTGGAACTAAAGAACATTAACCTAAAGGAATGGAAAGACTTAACCAGAACTATGTGAACCTTATTTGGTGTTTTTCCTTGTAATCCTGTGAAGTACTTGTTGATGTTATAACTGCCTTCTATTTGTTCATTGTTCATCCTATTAAGAATTGTGTTTTCCTTACATACTGGTACTATTCGATAGTACTAACGTCCCTTTTACTGGGGGCGCTACATCTTTGAATGGATGTAAGTGATTCCATTGTTGATAGCGGCGATCGCAGATAGTGGTGCTCTCTTTCTCTCTCCACAGCAGTCTTGGTGAGCCCCCATTTCTCCCAAGGGTTTTGTAGTTCTTCTCTTATACAAATTTCTATATTTTGAGGTATAGCTGGGGCCTTGTTGCCGGCATTGTTATTTGGTCTTTTGTATCCTTAGAGGCTCCGTAGATGTTTATGTGGGTCATGTATGGGTGCTGGGGTGGTCATAGGATCACGGTGTATTTTGAAACTTTCTTTTTCAATATATTGTCAACTGTATGTACTTTTGGGAAACTTAACTATAGCATGTTGTATTTACGTAAAAATATAACTTGCAACGTTTATACATTTATATAACAACTCTTCCCCGTGTTTAACAATTGGCGATGCATTACTTTTTCGGATATTGAATGAGTCGGGTAGGATAGGCTGATAGGCTCACTCAACCGGGTTCACTCAGTCGCACGTTTGTCGCGTTCCCTAAGGATTAGGGCATGACAAACTTGGTATCAGAGCCTAAGGTTTTAAAGCGTCCTAGGATGTCTCGAAGCCGTGTCTAGTAGAGCCCTTATTATCGGTGTGTTGTCGACCACATCTATAAGTAGGGGGATACTTAGACATTTAGGAATAATACCCTTCATTGTTGTTCTATATCGGGCGTTAGAGCGGGATGTGAAGTTGTTTTCCGCTAACTCGTGCATTGTTCTATCTTTCAGTAAAAGGCACCTAAGAAGAAAGGGAGAATTGGCCAAGAAGCCAATGCCACCTCAGGAGTGGCTGATGATACCCTACTTGATATTGCGGATGAGGATAATCACCCTGATATCACTTTGCCTGGTTCTTCTACCCTAGAGAAGGCTACTTCAGTTCCTACACCTACGGAAGGTACCACCATCCCTCCCGCCGATATGCTTGCTCCATCCCCAGCTTCTGGTTCCGATTTTTCTGATGGGGATCTTAGAGGAGCTATTCAGATGTTGACTTAGTTAGTAGCTTCTCAGGCACAAAGGTCAAATATTGCAACCACCTCATTTAGCTTGCAAGGGGATTCTTCTAGTTCTAGGGTAAATAGGTTCCTTCAGTTAGACCCTCCAGTGTTCACAGGTACTAATCCCGGAGCAGACCCTCAAGACTTCATTGATGAGATGCATATGACTCTTCGAGTTATGCATGCTACTGAGACGGAGGGAGTGGAGTTGGCTTCCAATCGTCTAAAAGGGGTGGCATATTCCTGGTTTGAGATGTGGGAGGATTCCCGTGAGGAAGGCTGCCCTCCGGTGAGATGGAGTGAGTTTGCGGATGCCTTCATAGACCATTTCCTGCCTACCGAGACTAAGGCAGCCCATGTTGCGGAGTTTGAGACCCTTAAATAGGGAAGTAAGAGTGTGTGGGAATATCATATAGAGTTTGTGCACCTATCAAAGTATGTTGTTTACATGATGTCGACTATGAAGGCTAGGGGGCGTCGATTTGTGCAGGGCCTTAGACCTTTGGTTATCAATAAAGCTACCACAGCTGCTCTAAATTCTGACATGAACTATGGAAGGATGGTGGCCTTTGCCCAAGCTACCGAGGCTCGAAAGTTAAAGCATAGGATGGAACGAGAAGGTAATAACAGGGCCCGATCAACGGGCAACCTTGGGGATTCATTCAGAGGCGGGAGATCAGCTTTTCGAGGATGATCATTAGGGTCATCCCAGTCTTATGCTCAGTCTTCGGCCAATGCACCGCCATCAGGGCACGGCCAGCAGCAGGGGAGTCACTTTAGGCCCAGCTAAGGCAGCAGGGGGTCCCACTATCAGGGCCGATCGGGAGGGAGATCCCAGAAAAAATAGAGGGTCTCATGCCCAAAATGTAGGAGGACACATTCGGGAGTCTGCTACCTAGACATGCCAGTATGTTGTGAATGCGAGATGAGAGTCCATATTCAGAGGGATTGTTGTGCATCCCGCCAGGGGGCAGGTGGGGGAACAACTCAGTCATCCAGTCCTACAGCTGCTACATCTTCAGCACACCCCCCAGCTCGAGGCTCTCCAGCACCTACCGGGCGAGGTGCAGCTAGGGGTGGTGCACAGAGTTCGAGAGGACCCAGTCGGTTCTATGCTATGAGTGGTCGTCAGAGTGCAGAGGCTTCCCTAGATGTTGTTACAGGTATATTGACTGTTCAATCTCATGACGTGTATGCTCTTATTGATCTCGGGTCTTCTTTATCCTATGTTACTCCTTATATTGCTACAAGCTTCGGGATAGAACCGGAATAGCTTCATGAGTTGTTCTCTGCATCTACTCCGGTTGGCGAGTCTATTACGGCCGCACGAGTTTATAAGGATTGTGTTGTCACGGTGCATGGCCGGGATACCATGGTCGATCTTATCGAACTACGAATGATTGATTTTGATGTAACAATGGGAATGGATTGGCTTTATTCATGATTTGCCAAACTCGAATGACGAACTAGGATCATGAGGCTTGAGTTTCCTAACGAGCCAGCTGTTGAGTGGGAGGGGAATAATGTTATGCCAAAAGGTAGGTTTATTTTTTACCTTAAGGCCACGAAGATGATTAGGAAAGGGTGCATTTATCATTTGGTCCGAGTTACGGACACCACTACTGAGGTGCCTACCCTTGAATCTTTACCAATTGTGAACGAATTCCCCGGTGTGTTTTCGGACGAGCTCCCTGGGATTCCTCCAGATAGGGAGATCAATTTTGGGATTGATATGATTCCAGGCACCCAACCTATATCCGTTCCACCTTATAGAATGGCGCCGGCAGAATTAAAAGAGCTAAAGGAACAACTGAAGGATTTGCTAGAGAAGGGTTTCATCAGACTGAGTGTGTCACCTTGGGACGCATCGGTTCTCTTTGTCAAAAAAAAGATGGGTTGTTGCGAATATGTATTGACTACCGCCAACTCAACAAAGTCACAATAAAAAATAAGTACCCGTTGCCAAGGATCTGTCTTGGGTGTGTATTAATGCAACATGGTAAGGTCATAGCTTATGCTTCAAGGTAACTTAATAATTATGAAAAGAACTACCCAACTCCGACTTAGAACTGGCGGCGGTGGTTTTGCATTAAAAATATGGCGTCATTATTTGTATGGAGTCCATGTGGATGTATTCACGAACCACAAGAGCCTTCAATACATTTTCAAACATAAGGAATTGAACTTGAGGAAAAGGAGGTGGCTTGAGTTGCTCAAAGATTATGACATCAACATTATGTATCATCCTAGGGAAAGCTAATGTGGTGGCAGACGCTCTTAGTCGGAAATCTATGGGTAGTTTGGCTCACTTGGAGGCAGATCAAAGGCCCTTAGCCAGAGAGGTTCACCGATATGCCAGTTTGGGAGTTCGTCTTGTGGACTCTAGCGAAGGGGGAGTGATTGTGCGGAATAGGGCAGAATCATCGCTTGTGGCAGAGATCAAGGAAAAGCAATACAATGATCCAGTGTTGGTACAACTGAAGGAAGGGATTCATAAACACAAGACTATGGCTTTTTCTCTTGGCATGGAAGACGGTACATTATGATACCAGGGGCGACTATATGTTCCAAACCTGGATGGTCTTCGGGAAAGGATCATGGCAGAGGCTCACACTTCCAGGTATTCCGTACACCTAGGTTCTACAAAAATGTATCATGATCTTAAGGAAGTTTATTGGTGGAACAACATGAAAAAGGATGTGGCGGACTTTGTGGCAAAATGTCCGAACTGTCAGCAAGTGAAGACCGAACATCAAAGGCCCAGAGGATTGGCTCAAAGCATAGAAATTCCAATGTAGAAGTAGGAATGATCAATATGGATTTTGTGGTAGAATTACTGCACATTCCGCGCAAGTTTGACTCAATTTGGGTAATCGTGGATCGACTCACGAAATCAGCGCACTTCTTACCAGTTAAATCCACCGACACTGCGGAACAGTATGCTCAATTGTATATTAAAAAAATAGTAAGGCTTCATGGCACTCCCATTTCCATCATTTCTGATCGGGGGCACAGTTCACAGCTATGTTCTAGAAGAAATTTCAGCAAGGTTTGGGTACGCAGGTTAGCTTTCTATCCACAAACTGATGGGCAAGCAGTACGGACTATTCAGACACTAGAGGACATGTTGCGTGCTTGTGTGCTTGACCTCAAGGGTAGTTGGGATGACCATTTGCCGCTTATAGAATTTTCTTACAACAACAGCTTACATGCCAGTATTCAGATGGCGTCGTTTGAGGCATTGTATGGTAGAAGATGTAGGTCGCCGATTGGGTGGCTCGAGGTTGGAGAAGCTGAGCTGATAGGACCATACCATGTGCATCAAGCTATGAAGAAGGTTAAAATTATAAAGGAGTTGTTGAAAACTGCTCAGAGTCGACAGAAATCCTATTCGGATATTCATCGCAGAGACTTAGAGTTCAAGGAAGATGATTGGGTATTCTTGAAGGTATCCCCCATGAAAGGTATCATACGGTTTGGGGAGAAAGGAAAATTGAGCCCGAGGTATGTCAGACCATATAGAATCATTCAAAAGATAGGTCAGGTAGCGTACAAGCTCGAGCTACCACCTGAAATGTCGCAAGTGCACCCGGTATTCCATGTGTCCATGTTGAAAAAGGTAGTTGGAGACCCGTCCGCTATTGTGTCGGTTGAGACCCTTGAGGTTAGTGAAGAATTGTCATATGAAGAGGTCCAGTTGCTATTCTTGATAGACAGGTCCGAAAGTTGATAAACAAAGAGATTGCATCTGTAAAGGTATTATGGTGATATCAGCAAGTCGAAGAAGCTACTTGGGAAGCTGAGAATGAAATGAAAGAGAAGTACCCCTATCTGTTTGAATAACCATGTAATAGTTCTATGAAGTTGTTTCCCCTTCATTTTTGTGTTACTTGTTTAATTAATATAAAGACATTCCTTTTCAATTATATGTCCTTCATGAGGCCTCAGTTGGTGTTGTTATGTGTTTTGTCATGTTATTTGATCAAATATATGTTGTTAAGGTGTGTTTCGGTGGCTCTCTGGCAGGTGGATAGGACTAGATACAAAGGAAACTCTAGCAAAATTTTCAGAAATCTAGAGAGTTAGTCAAATTTGGGGGTTGTTGGTGCGTGGTGTGGAGCTGAAGTTGCATAAGGTGTTGATAAGTGAACCTTGTTCCACATTCGAGGACGAATGATCTTAAGCGGGGGAGGATGTAAGTCCCCGTGAAATTTTTACCCAAAAACCCAAAATCTTGTAGTGCCAAGTTAAGAATACGTTAAGGAAAAATGTTTTTCAGAGGACTGCATTTCTGCGGCCCATTATGTGGCCGTATAATAACAATACGGGCCATATATCTTCTGCGTAGTAATTCAGTATGTTAACCAATTTGAGGACAACTATGTGTCCAATTATGCGATCGCATAAACGATATGCGGGTCGCATAGTCGTCACATAACCTCCTTGGGATTTTTGCATAGGGCAGTTCTGCAGTGCATTATGCGACCGCGGAACAGGTATGCAGACCACATATTGGTCTCATACCAGAGCAGAGTATTCCAGTTTTGAGGGCCACTTTTGCGTTCCCTTTTGCAGGTCGCATATCAGTTACGCGGTCGCATATGCAACTGCAGATTGAGTCGGGGCTCCTATTTTCTAATTTTTAAAACCCGACCCCATTCCGTTAAAAATACCCCATTAGACCCTCTTGAGCTAATTTCTACTACATTTAGAGTGAGAGAAAGAGTTCTAGAGGGAGAAAGTGATCCTCACCAAGCCTCTACTCAATCCTTGCCCAAATCCTTGAAGATTATCAAGTAAAAGTACTAGGCTTTCATCCTAAGAGGTAAGAACTTGTGCTCTAACCTTTGATTTCGAAATTCCTACTAAAATAAGTAATTAACAAATAGGTTCATGGGTATAAGGGTTGATGATCTTGCATGCATGTATGATAAAAGGGTATGGGGAGATTGTAAACTAAGAATGTAACAAATGGGGTGTAGGGTGATAGGATTTTTCACAAAAAGACCTTAAAATTTATAATGCCCACTTGTTTGATAATGTGCTCAAGTGAGCTAGAATCTCGATTATCTCTCTAATTGTTGGTCCAACTTGTAATTCTCATAAAATAGATTGAAGTGGCTAAGAGTTTCGGAATTTATGTAAGAATTTAAGAGAAAGCTCTATTAAGGTATGTATGGCTAACCCTGTTCTTCTTAGTGTTGAATTCTTAGTCCTCAAATAGTTGGCGTGAGTTTCGAATTGATCATGCTAGATGGATTGCATTAATGTGTTGGGTTGACAAATTTTTGTTCCAAATTGTTCTATGTGTTTACCCTGAAACCATGCTAGTTGAAAAATGTGATTATGTTCTTCAAGTGTTCTTTCTTTCCTCATGTGCGCATGCCTTATATGATAGCCTTTATCGACATGGATGATGAAGCTATATAAACGAATAAATAAGGGGAAGACTTGACTTATAAAAATGTATCCAAGTGCCATGAATTAATTAATAAAAGAGGTGTGTTGTGCCATGTAATGGAAAAATGGAAAGAAATGTGAACTAAGAAAGAATTGAAAGAGGTTATGTCCCAAGTGAGATAGCTTAGCCGATCGGGCCGAAATCGGACGCTATGCTATACACATGGTGGCATTTACATTGGATTTCTGATTATCATTGTGGATTTGGATGTGTCTCACTTGGGATGGCTTAGCCGGTCGGACCGAGACCGGACTATGTGTAAAATCATAGTGGTATTATCAGTTATGGCACTTGGCACTAAAGAACATTAACCTAAAGGAATGGAAAGACTTAACCAGAACTATGTGAACCTTATTTGGTGTTTTTCCTTGTAATACTATGAAGTACTTGTTGATGTTATAACTGCCTTCTATTTGATCACTGTTCATCCTATTAAGAATTGTGTTTGCCTTACATACTAGTACTATTCGATAGTACTAACGTCCCTTTTGCCAGGGGTGTTACATCTTTGAATGGATGTAGGTGGTTCCGTCGTTGATAGCGCCGATCGCAGATAGTGGTGCTCTCTTTCTCTCTCCACTACAATCTTGGTGAGCCCCCATTTCTCTTAGGGGTTTTGTAGTTCTTCTCTTATACAAATTTTCATATTTTGAGGTATAGCCGGGGCCTTGTTGCCGGCATTGTCATTTGGTGTTTTGTATCCTTAGAGGCTCCGTAGACATTTTTGTGGGTTATGTATGGGTACCGGGGTGGTCATAGGATCACGGTGTATTTTAAAACTGATTTTTTCTACTCCGGTTTCGTTCTAGCGAAGCTAACCTCGCTTCGTTGTCCCAGATTTCTATCTTTAGCTTTTCTTTCGCCAATTTTTCTCCTATTTGATACTTTTTCGTGCAAGTTCGTTTTTACACATAAGAAACACGTAATGAGCATATTTCTACTTCAAAAGTAGTGTGAACTCCCACAACTCACACAAGAATTAATAGACAAACACACTCAAAATATGTACTTTTCACCCTTTATTACCAATTACAAAATATATTCGAATGTATATGTACATACATGATGAGCAACCGCATATAATACATAACAAATAGACCCACAAAATTTTACGATGTGTATATGACTGAAAAATTATAAAAGATTTAAATCGATTCCAAAACCATTATGACAAGAAGAGAAGTGGGTGCAATGGTACCTAAAAATATCCATAAATAATTTGTATAGTTTAGTACCTTTGGCATTCATATTAACAGTAATTTCTGAAAATAATGGATCAAGAAAAAGAATAAGTGATTTAAATAAAGGAATTTGGGAGATTTTGGGTTACCTAACGGACTGAGGGAAAATTTTAAAAGTTTACTGATGGTAGAGGTAAATTTGACCAAATGTTATAATAGAGGTTAAGTGTGGATAATATCCAAAAGTAATGGGGTAAATTTGGACTTTTTCCTTTAGAACATAGATGAGTATTCACATCCCCATGCAACAAAAATAAGGAAAAAGATTAGACGGTAATCAAAGAGTTAATACTCTTAAACCTGCCTAAACTATACAACCTTTGTCAGTTGCCTACCTAAACTATCACATGTCCCGGAAAACCCCCTGAACTCTATTCTCCTTCATAATAAAACCCTCTCGCTGTATTCTTACTAGTGCGTGTAATACGCTCTCCGAATTATTTTTAAAATCTGCCACGTGGCAATTTACGTGAATACTTATCTTAATCTCAAAAACATACTTAATTAAGATTTTAATACTCTTTATTATATCATTGTAAAAAATTACATGGTAAAAATAAAAAATAAAAAGAGGGCTAGGATTAAAACTAGTAGGTAAATGTAAAAAACTCATTTTCTCTGTGCTCTTATCGGAGAATGGCTACACTAATCTCTCAGTAGCGATTTTCTCCATTAATCTTGGTTCTAACCTCGATTGCATTGTCTATTCTTTATACCCAAATTTCTTGAAAGGCATGAAACGTCATGCTCTGCAAATACTTGAAAGAGTATTCCTTTTTTCAAATAAATTTAGGTAAGAAATGACGGATGGATAAAACGAGAAAGATAAGTAATAAAATCAGAAATAACAAGAGAGAGAATTTCTTATGGATTCAAATGAAGAAATGGAGAAGAAAGGTGAAAAAATGGAGAAGAAAGGTAAAAAAAAAATAAGGAAGAAAGGTGAAATATAAAGAAAAGGAGGCGAAAATAAAAGGAAATGTGAATTTTAAAAAAGAATGGCTAATTAGCTGTTAGAGACATTATTTTAATGGCTTTTTTTAGCCTTCACATACTATCGGGCGATTTATTACACACATAGTGCCATATAAGCTTTCACACGCTCTTGAGTTTTGTTCAGGAATTTTTGGGAACGATAGCCACTTGACAAAAGTTGTATAATTTAGGCGGATCGTGGATATTAAATCTTAATCAAACTATTAAAAGCAAGAATGAGAATGAAGAAAAAACAGAAAAAGAAAAAGAAGGACATGTCAAATTTCTGTTATCTCAATTCTCCTCAATTTCTCATAGCTCTGCCCGAATGTGCATACACTTTAGTTAATCATCTTCCCGCGCCTTCTCTAAACCAAATTGGAACTATGAAACGGTAAATTAGTATTTTCAATCATACCTCAAAATCTTTAATATATTTTTCTATATTCCCCTTTGATTTTTAATCTCAATATTAATGATAATCTTCTCAGCAAGCAAAATCTTGAAATTTTCAACCAAATCTCAACGTCTTTACACTTCTTCAACTCCTAATTTCATTGACTTACTTCAACTTTCAATTGAATCTCAATCTCTCAAATATACGAAACAACTACACTCCCAAATCATTCACCTTGGACTTGACCAAGACTCCATTATAGCAACTAACCTCATCTCCTCATACTTTGCATGCCAAAACCCAGTTGATTCTCAGCTTGTTTTTGACACTTTTAAACATAAAAGTTTATATCTTTGGAATATTTTGATTAATGGGTATGCTAAAAATAAGTTCTTTGGACAAAGTATTAAGCTTTTTAATCAAATGTGTAGAAGTGAAGTCACTCCTGATGAGTTTACCATTTCGGGTATTGTGAAAATTTTGGGTGAATTAAGGGATATTGTTTCTGGAAAAATTGTTCATGGGAAGTGTGTGAGAAATGGGGTTGTTTTAGATACTGTTGTTGCTAATTCGTTCATGTCTTTGTATAGCAAATGTGGGGTGTTTCAAGATTCGTTGAAGGTGTTTGATGAAATGCCGCAGAGGAATATCTCGTCGTTTAATGTTGTAATTTCAGGATATACGGGTGAAAAAGAGAGAGTTTTGGATGATAAGTTATGGGATTTTGTGAAGGATATGCAGATTGAAGGTTGGAAATTTGATGCATTTACGGTTTCAACACTTCTTTCTTTGTGTGGAGAGGTGAAGAAGTACTGGCACTATGGAAAAGAGCTGCATTGTTATATTGTGAAGACTGGTTTAGAGTCGGATTTCGTTGTTTGTTCTGATGTTCACTTAGGATGTTGTTTGATTGATATGTATTCGAAAAGTTTCAAGGTTGAATTGGCGAGGCGGGTTTTTGATAGGTTGAAGCATAAAAATGTTTTTGCTTGGACGGCAATGATCAATGGCTATGTGCTGAATGGGAATTTTGATGAAGCTTTAGTACTGTTTAAAGACATGCAAGTGGAAGGAGTAGAACCCAATAAGGTTTCGCTTATCAGTATCCTACCTGCTTGTTGTTCATTTGATCGTTTGAAAGGTGGAAAACAGATTCATGCATTTTCAACTAGGAGAGGATTGAATCATGAAGTGTCTTTCTGTAATGCTTTAATCGACATGTACTCTAAGTCGGGATCTGTGAGATGTGCACGACGAGTCTTTGAATTTCATTGTGTTACTAAGGATGCAATATCGTGGAGTTCAATGATTTCTGCTTACTCCTTACATGGGAATGGTCGGGGTGCCATCATTTTGTATGAGGAAGTGATTCAAAATGGGATCAAACCAGATATGATTACGGTTGTTGGAGTTCTCTCTGCTTGTGCTAGATCAGGGTTGGTCGATGAGGGCATCCGGATATATGATTCTGCTGTAAATGATTATGATTTAGAACCAACTTTGGAGATGTGTGCATGTATCGTGGATATGTTGGGTAAAGCAGGCCAGTTCAATAGAGCATTGGATTTCATCAAGTCGATGCCTGTGAAACCAGGTCCTAGTATATGGGGTGCACTTGTGAATGCCTCTGCAATTCATGGAAATAGTGAGGTGCAAAATTTAGCATATAGATTTCTTATTCAGATGGAACCTGAGAACCCCTCAAATTATGTTTCCCTTTCAAATTTATATGCTTCTTCCCAGAGATGGGATGTTGTTGCTCGGGTGAGAACAATGATGAAAGACAAAGGGCTGAAGAAGTTTCCTGGTTGTAGTTGGATTAGCATTAATACTGAAACGCATAGCTTCTACGTTGCTGATAAGTCTCATCCTTGTTCTGTTGTGATTTATGAGATGCTAGATCAACTCATCTTAGCGATGAAGCGAGATGATTCTTGCATTGGCTTTGAAGATACTGTGAAGGTGTATGAATGATCGGTATTGATTAAGTTACTACAGTTAACAAGCAAGTAGGATAGATGATTTATGCCTTTTACATATTATAGATGGATCGTGACGTAAACCTCTTTCAACTACTTTGCCAAGAAAGCTCATCTGAATATCCGGGCAATAATTGGTAATTGGTTAATTTCTGCTTTCCCAATTTACCTTATGCAGATTATCCTTCTTCGCATCTTTACATCTCAGCTTGCAAATGTTTCACCAACAAATAATAAAGTCGAATAGATAATAATTGAAGCATTTAAAGATTATCTTAAAAGCATGATACAATGGCTCAAAAGTACAGGACATGCATATTGCTCTCATTTGGTGTCAGAATGGAAATTTCCTGTCTTGATAATGTGGTTATATATGTTCACCCAAAGCATGTGTTTCAGATGTCCAGCGACACGTGTTCGTTCTATGTGTCAACTCACTCAAGTGCCTAAATTTCTTAGTTTTTTTAATACTATTACTGATTATTTCTAAGTGAAGCTCCTAGTTGGGTCCTCTAAACTGCAAGGAAGAAAATGAGTATGAAAAAGGCTCAGATAATTACCCTACATCTTACTTACTAGAGCAGTAGCCTGGAGCAAAGCAGATAATTCGTTTTATGGTCTAATAACTCTTAAGTTGTGTTCCATCACTACATTGTTTGGGGCGCTGAGGTGGCAAGTCATGTGGCATCCACCTCATCAACTGTCAATGCCACATAGGATTGGATGTCCACTTTGGACAAACTTAACGGAAAAGGGGTATATTTGAACCAATATTATAGTGACAGGGGTATATTTGGACTCAAAGTATAACGAGGGGTACATTTAAACATTTTCTGACATTACAGGGGTATATTTGGCCCTTTTCCGTTAAATTTTTATGTTTCCTGTCCATTGTCTGCTATATGTAGACACCTATCAGAGTTTCTATTGTGCTCTTACTGAATTAATAGATTTTTATGAGAGCTTAGGAAGAGCAGGGCGATAATTGTTTCATTAGGTGTTGAGCGCAACTTCTGATGGACATATGCAATGTCACAGAATATTTTAGAATGTGAAAGCTTGTAGCCCGAATTATTTTGTTCCAAGATCTGATCAATTCAATAATCTATTGTCACAACAACAATTGTATTCAAGTATATGTATGAGCTTATTCCCACTATAAATTATGTTCTTAGTCCCCCTTCCTTTATTTTTTCTCCCTGGAAGAATCAGTGTGTGTCAGGTCTATTTGCCAAGTGAGTTAAGCAGGATATTGTAATATTTGTCATAGCTTCTTATCATGAGTTCAACATAGAAGGATTGATGTTCTGGTTGGTGTTTTCTGCAGTTAAAATGACCAATCAGGAGCCTTTTTGATGCATCTCTCCCTCCAACTAGGCTGTATATATTTCTGCCTACTATCTTGAAGAGTTGATGGATGTAAAAACTGAAGTAGCGCTGAACTAGTAACAACACCCTTTCTGACCAAAGCATCGTCATAACAACATCGGAAGGTGACTTTTTTATCAGGACATCAAGGAAATGGTACCATATGAACCTATGGCAATGCAGCCTAGCATGGTCTGCAGGGTGGGACCGGGAAAGCTGCAGCACAGAGAAAGATTGTGCTCAGCGGATTGAAATGCCTGGGGTACTTGAGAAAATTGAAAACCTGACGACTAATTGGAGTCATAATGTACAGTGCAAGGCTTTTGATTTTTTGGTGAAATTCGAGAAGAAGTATGCTAATTCAGTACATGGCTATTGAGCACTTGGGGAAATTCCGGGAGGAATGTGCTGATTCTTAATATGATGGACAAGTAGCTAAAGGCCCTACTTGTCCTCAACAAGTATTGATTTTTTTAACGGAAAAGGGTCATTGTTACCCCATCTACTATGCAAAAAGGATTAAATATACCCTTTGTTATACTATTGGTACAAAAATAGCCTTGCCGTTATACAAGTGGCTCAAATATAGCCCTCCTTTGTTAGGACTGTCCAAAGTGGAGAACCAATTTGATGTAGCTCTGATATTTGATAAGGTGGATGCCACATGGCATGCCACCTCACCACCCAACCAATTTTACCCCTCCCATCCACTTCTTCTTCCCCACAAGCACCTCCCTCCGCTCAACCATCACTACCACCATGGTGACGGTGGAGGTGGTAAAATGCTGGTTCATTTTGATTTGTTTCCACCGCCACCTCCAAATCAAAGGTGGAAGTCCCTATGGTGCTGGAACTTTTGCTGGTGATGGCTCTAGACAGCCTACAGAGCTTGAATTGGAGCAAGAACTTCATCAGGGGAAATACATTGCTACCATCACTAAGAAGTTCAAAGCCTCTGCCTAAATATAATCTCTGTTACTACAGTTCACCATTTGCATTCCATATATTTTTCTTTTCTTTCTCATTAGAGCACATGTTTCTGTTTAATATTGCATTGGTACTGAACTCTGTGGAATTTCCTGTTTTATAGCCTCTTGTCAGTGTCTGTTACAGGTCGATTTTACATGCTTAAGAATCTTGATGTTTTCTTTTTGTGCCTCAAATCATTGGATGTTACACCTCATATAAAGCAAAAAAAACACATAAATTATCTGAAGTTCCAATTTTTCCGTTAATGTAAGTTGTAATCACATATAAATTAGACGTTTTGGGTTTTCTCAAATTTGGTTTAATGGGAGAGCTCTGTTCAATATTTTGATTCATCATTCATGGGTCTTGAAAATTTTGTTGAAGACATGGTGGTGAAATTAGTTAACTTGATGTCCTCGTTTGTTTTTCCGTTACTGATTGGACGAGAAATTAAAGATTAATATTGTTCAGTCAAATAATACAACGACCAAAACTGAAATAATAAGCAAATGACGCAGGACCAAAACTACGAGGAAATTGGCCTTACATCAACAGACTGATCAAATCTACATTGCCACCATGGTGAAGATGGTGCTCATGGTGGTATTGATGATGCTAGTGGGGGAGAAGAAATGGAGGGAAGGGGTTGGGGCGGTGAGGTGGCATGCCACATGGCTTCCACTTCACATATTAGGTCTCCACCTTGGACAGTCTAAACGAAGGAAGGGTATAATTTGAATCATTCATGTAACGACAAGGGTTTTTTTGTACTGATAGTATAATGGAGGATAAATTTAACCCTTTTTGCATAGTAAAGGGGCATATATGCAAAGGCGAAGCTAAGATTTGAACCTTATGGATTCAAGATTAAAATTATAAGTTATTGGGGTCTAAATTAATAATTTGTACACATTCATTGGATTTTTTAATACAAATACAAAGTTTGAACAAAAGCTACTGGGTACGACCGAATCTGCAATCAGCACGGTGGATCCGCCCCTGCATATATGACCTTTCTCCCTTTTTTTAATTATTATTATTAATAATAATTTTTTGTGGGGGGAGGGGGTATGTATGTCACACTTTACAAGTATGCATCAAAATCATTCACTTTTGTATACTTAATGTCTTTTAACTGAATTCTGGAAGCACTGTGCGTAATGACAGTTCTTTCACTTCCTGCACCTTACTTTTCAAGGAACCAGTTTTGCTTCAACTTGATTTTTTAACAAGGTTTTACCGTTTGTTCTATCATATATGACAGCCTTGCAGCAAAGTCCTGAATGTTCACATGGTTAAATCTTTTTCAAAAAATGCTTCACACGGAGTACCCTCTTTGCCCGAAGACACGAAGGGTTTTCGTGCAAAGACACATAACCCACAATTAAACTCTTTCGAAAGTGAGATACTAACTTTCATAAGAGGGAAAGATCACTCCGTCTTGCAACAATGTTCATCTAACTACAAATTTAATAAGAGAAAAAGAATTCTAGTGTAAGGTTGATATAAAAGTTTATTCAGTTAAAATAATGTAATGAAAAAGCAACATGAGACCGATAATTTGTTTTATGGACAATTATATTATTTCCCCTCTGAAGTCCTCCGGACATGAATTTGGTTAAGAATCTACAGTCATTCGCGGTAGGTTGAGATACTTCAGTGTCTTGGCTACTTCACCTTACAAAGACAGTTTAAACCCTGGCTTGGCTCCTAAACCTAAAAGAAGGTAAAAAAGGAAGACCAAAACAGGAAAAACTACAACTTTCTCTTTTCAATGAACAAAGCCAAAAACTTGTTTGCACTTGTAAAAAAGAAGGCCAAAAAGTTGTTTGCAAGAACTTATTTACAATTTTACAACATACACAATGATGGGAACACAAGCCATACATTGTACCTACTCGAAGCACAAACATCTAAAGAACAATTAACAATGAAAGCCGGATATAACACTACTTACTTTCGGATCAACTTCAGAAAAAGACCTGAAAATGCAACGAAGAGACATAGCAACTGCAAAGTCATGATACGAGTGAGTCGTTTCTTCATCAATCTAACATCTTCTAGCATAGCTGTCAATCGATCATTGATATCTCGCATCACATTCAAATCAATTGGTTCAGCATCTCTTGCCATATATGCTTCGAGTTCAGGCATGTAGCGTTCAATTACAATCCGCGGCTTGCCATTTGGACGGTAATTAATCCTAGTTGGAAATTCCTCTGTCGTCTGCAATGATCCTTGAGATGCCATTCTAACATCATATGAATAATTAATTTATGAGCAAATGCTGAAAAAATTACTTCAAGCCCAAAGGAGAGAGAAAACAAGTGCAGATTTTGCTTTTCCCGTTGACATTTGACCTTGATTTTTTTCCACAAGGAAGTATTATCTTTTCCAAATACATTTTTATGCTTCAAACTCTACCATCGCATTTTTTTTTAATTCCCTTCATAGTTCACCTATCCAAACAGGAGGAACAACTCATGCATTTCTCTTTCCAACTTACCCGAGCCGAGGGTATCTCGAAAACAACCTCACTACCTACACAAAGTAGGGTGTAGGGATAAGGTCTGCGTACACACTACCCTCCCCAGACCCCACTTGTGAGAATGTATGTTGCTCGGATTCTCCGAAAATGTTGCCGGTGTGTGTCCGATCCTCCAAAAATAGCGTATTTTAGGATGATCCGACACGGGTGTGGCATCATTTTGGAGAGTCCGCGCAACATAGGTGAGAATATACTGAGTATGTTGTTGTACTAAACATTGGTGAAGTTCTCTTTTTCATTTGAACTTGTGAGTTCTTTGACATTGATCCTCAAAAGTTGAATTTTTTGAGGATCGCCATTTTTCTATCATATGTAGAGAAAAAAATGAAGCAGCTCCAAGATCTGACTGGTTGCCTTACGGGGTTGTCTGATTCAGCATTAGTTATGGAGGGATTATAAAGCAGAGATTTTTTATTAAAAAAAAAGAATAATTGCGGAGTAAAATAATATAGGGATTATTATACAGTGAGTAATAATTGACTGTACGGAATAAGACCAGGTGCCTTTCATTTATCAAGACTAGATAAACCAAAGTCGTCTATGATTAGGATTCTTATGTAAGGATTCCCTACATAAGTGCATTATTGTCTTTAGATGTTCTTATTAATATACTGCTACATATATTCTTATTCAACATTCTATCTCGCACAAAACAGTACATAAATTCTCTGTAACTTATTCAGGTATTAGCAATACTGAGTTAAATACTTAAACAGAACAAACCAAACGTTGTATTTAAGTGGAGTTAACACTTGCCAATCAGATGATGCAATAGTCCCCCCCCCCCCCAAAACAAACCCTCCGAACCCCCAATAAATTCTAACCAAACAAAAGAAAACAAATTATTTTCCACTAAAAACAATATTTTTAAAAAAATAATCACAACATCTGGCCAAGTTCTACGGTCAAAGTAAACTGTAAGAGGGGATTTCGGATGAGATACAGAAAAGTACCCATTAAAATGCTGAACATTTGGCATTCCCTTTATGTTTTCAAGATTTCAAAATTCATCAGAAACATAAAAGCAAGAATTTTTAAAAATAAAAAATAAAGGTGGGTATCGAAGCTTACTGAGAATCAGAAGAGTGGGAGTAGAGCGGCAGCGGTTTAGGAATTCAGAAAGATTCGTCGCGAAAAGAAAAGCCAAACAAGAAGATTCTGTGTTCCAACACCTGGAAGTGAGAAGCTATGATGACTTTATTGGGCTGAACCGTGGGCTTTTATGTATGGAACAATATTGGAAAAATAGCACGGCTAGCCACTTTTCGGACCGATAATTAAAAAATAACCAGTATTTATAAAGCCATTAAAAAATAGTCATTATTTTATGCGGAGATAAGATCTGGACAAAAATAATTTAGCTGAAACACGAAAAGTTACAGCATAAGCATAATATGCTGGATTATGGAGCTCCTGCGTATAATTTTCACCATATTATGTTGGAATTCCAGCACATTATGAAATTCTAACACATTATGTTGGAATCTCATATGTAAAAAATTCGAACTCCAGCATATTATGTTGGTATTTACCGGATTTTTAAGGGTGATTTTCTTCAAATTTTATCTTTACTTGAAAAAGTGGCTAAATTTTGATTACTTTTGAAACTATGACTATTTTTCAATACCAATTGTAAATAATGATGTTTCTGAATTTGTTTTCCCCAAATTTTTTTTCGTTGGTTTGGTAGCCCAAAGCAAAAGAAAATTAGAACTTATATATTTGGTCGCCGGATCAAAAGTATTTATAATTTTAGCCAATATACATTTATCATACACTATATACCACCAAATATAGCTCTAAATCCTTTTTTTTTATTACAACGTAGCTATATTTTCTTCTCTTCGCTATTTCTCTTCGATCTTTTCTGCCCACGTGAACTGAGAATAATATGTAATACTTGAATGAGAAATTAATAAATTCGAGTTTTATTGGCGAAATCAGTTGTGTTACAACTCAGTAGTACAATCAAACTAATACTCCAAGCTTGAAACTCGAACTTCAATGGCGGTTACCTGAGAAATGAAGGATTGAGTGAGAGAGAGAAAAGAAGAGAGAAGAGAAGAGAGAAACGAAGGAAAGAGGAGGGAAATGAATTACCAGATAATTGCATGCCTCCTTCTGTCCAGTTTTTAGGAATATAAAGCCCAATTGACACAGCCCACTACTAACTAATTTTGTTACAACCCACTAACTAAGGGGAAAGTGCACGGTTAGCCACTAATAAAACATGTATTTACTTTTAAGCCACTATTTAAAATGTCTTTAGTCTTTAGCCACTACTTTAATAAATTTTAACTTCCCGGACGAAAATACCCTTCTTTTTATGTCCTTAACTTATGAACTTAACTTCAGGACTTCAGGACTACATGTCCTTAACTTTTGAACTTGTAACTATAAGTTGAGGACCAAGTGTCCTTAACTTTTGAGCTTGTTAATCTAAGTTCAGGACTTATTGCCCTTAACTTTTGGGCTTCTTAGCCTAAGTTCACGACCTATTGTCCTTAACTTTTGAGCATGTTAGTCTAAGTTCAAGACTTCAAGACCTATTGTCCTTAACTTTTGAACTTGTAACTGTAAGTTCAGGACCTATTGTCCTTAACTTTTGAGCTTGTTAGTCTAAGTTCATGACTTCAGGACCTATTGTCCTTAACTTTTGAACTTGTACGTCTAAGTTCAGGACCTATTGTCCTTAACTTTTGAGCTTGTTAATCTAAGTTCAGGAGCAAGTGTCCTTAACTTTTGAGCTTGTTAGTCTAAGTTCAGGACCTATTGTCCTTAACTTTTAAGCTTGTTAGTCTAAGTTCAGGACATATTGTCCTTAACTTTTGGACTTTTTAGCCTAAGTTCAGGACCTAGGTATTAGGATCAATGTGAAAAAATAGAGGGCCCAATAAACTAATCATTTACTAAATATTATCTACACTTCAATAGGTCATGGATTGATAGCCAAAAAAAAAAAGAATTAATTGTAACTTTTTAAGGTACCAAGGATAATAATGTTCTAATTTGTTCCCATTCAATAGCCAAACAAGACATATTCCTCTCTCGTAGTCTCTTCTGTTCCATAGCACCAAGACTCAGAAATTGGGTGTCATGTGAAAACTGCCATTTTCAAGGACTATCTCCTGGTTTCTGGTATTCCGACCGGCGAATTAGCCATTTTCTGGCGAACCCATTATGGAGAAAGAGTCTCACAAACGCGCTTCTTCTCTCTAATAGAAGAAAGGGTAACACAGTCTTTTCATATTAATTTTAATAGACTAGTCGCTACTATTGCTAAGCATTGAAAATGTTGGACAAAAAATAAATACCACTATAAAAAGTGGCTACCCCATACAATTTTTACACTAACTAACTAACAACCCAATATCCCTCCTTGTAAGAACTAATCTAGGTCCTTCATTTTGTAAGCTAACTTCTAATCTCAACCATTCGATTCATGCAGCTAACACCACACGTGTAAAATCTAAAGGTCTCATAGTCTGCCACGTCACTCTTCTCATTTTTATCTTTTAAACATTTCTTCAGCTCACTTTCCAAATCTGAACCCTAATTTTACTCTTTTCCCAATTAAGAGAGAGTCTCTTTCAGACATAACACTACCCCCCTTGTCCAAATCGGCCTTGTCCTCAAGGCCAGAGTTGAGCTACAAAATCAGGAAACTGGCCTTTGATGTACCCCCAGTCTTCCCAAGTCGCTTTATCAGCTCCCAGGTTCGACCACTAAACAAGAACCTTGACTGCTGTCGCATTATTCACCTTGACGATTCGACGTTGGAGAATGGCCACCGGTTGAACCATCAAGCGGCCATATTGTCCACAACTAGGAGGTTGGAGCTGAGCCACCACATCAAGTCCTATGAGTTTCTTGAGCTGGGACACGTGAAACATTGGGTGGATCTAAGAGTCTGTTGGAAGCTCTAAGCGATAAGCCATTGTGCCAATCTTTTGTATGATTTTATAGGGACCATAGCATTTTGCACTGAGTTTCAAAATTTTTCTGATTGCTACTAAAGCTTGCATGTAAGGTTGTAGCTTTAAGTAAACCCAATCTCCCTCATTAAAATTTCTGTCAGTCCGATTTTTGTCTGCAAAGAACTTCATTCGAGCTTGGGCTATTTGTAGATTTTCCTTCAAATGTTGTAACATAGTTTGCCTCTGAGCAAGTGTAGCCCCTACAGTAGTGTGAGCAGAGTGTGGAAGGGAGCCCATGGGAATTTGAGGAGGTGGGTAACCATAAACAGCCTCAAATGGGGTGGTTTTAAGGGTTGTGTGGTAGTTAGTATTGTATTATCACTCAGCTAATGGGAGCCACTTGAGCTAGTATTTAGGATTGTAAAAACTCATGGCCCTGAGGTAGGACTTTAGGAACCTATTAAGCCTCTCCGTTTGACCATCGGACTATGGATGATAGGCAGTAGACATGTTAAGTCTGGTTCCCATGGATTTAAACATCTGCTGCCAAAATTGACTAGTAAGTAGGGGATCCCTATCAGTTCTATGGATTTGGGCAGCCCATGTAACTTGTACACCTCTTTTAAGAAATCATCTACAACTTCCTTAGCTGTATAAGGGTGTTTGAGAGGAATAAAATGCCCATATTTAGTAAGTCTGTCCACCACCACCAAAATAGAATTTTTGTGCTCAGAATAAGGCAGGCCTTCAGTGAAATCCATGGCTATATCTTGCCATGGTCCTTCAGGAATGGGTAAGGGTTGTAGTAGGCCTGGATAGTGCACATGTTCAGTCTTTACCCTTTGGCATACATCACACTCAGCAACCCGTTTCTGAATGTCTTCCTTCATCTTTGGCCAATAGAATCCCATCTGAACTCTCCTATTTTTACCCTGCTACCCAGAATGACCCCCCAAGGGTGATTGATGGAACACTTCAAAGATTTTAGCCCTGAGATCAGTATTTCTTCCCACCCAAATTTTCTGTTTAAACCTGATGATTCCCTACTATAAGGAGAAATCTGGTTTGTTGAGGGGATTGGTGATCAACTCAGTTATCAATTGTAAGGTCATAGGATCATGTTCATAACTTTGTACAATCTCCTCCATCCAAGTTGGATTGGTAGTAGTAATGGTGTGAGCACGTGATTTTTGCCCTACGAGAACTACTCCCAAAAATTCAAAATAAAATAGTTTTGTGTTGTTGGTGATTTATTTGTAATTGCCTGTGCACGTTTGTTTTTACTTTAATTAAGAAAAAATATAAAATATGTGTTGCATATGTAGTTAGGGTTCAATTTCACAATTAGGAATTGATTAAACAATATTTGTTTTACGAAAAATGAAAAAATCGAAAAATAACGTACTTCGCATTTTAAGTGTTTAATGTCAAAGTGGGTGATTATCTTTGTATTTAATATTATGTGATAATTGTTATTAAGGGTTAATTAGTATTTTTGAGTTAATTTTGGCTTTACAATTTATTTGACAAATTTTTGGTGATTAGGAATTAAAAAGGAAATAGAAGAAAAAGAAGAAACAAGAGAAGAAAATCGGACTGGGCCAATTTTAAAAGAAAGTTCAGGCCCAGTCCAAATGCCCTTTTACCCAGTCCAATCCAACCAGTCTTGGAGACGGGTAGAACGACGCCGTTCGGGCATGAAGAATCTGGGCCGTTGATCTCACTTGATCGAATGGTCCAGTCCATCTCCAGATATATCCAAACGACGTCGTATATAGCCAATAGATCCAGGCCATTCATTTCATTTGATCCAACACCTCAGAACAATCCCCACCCCGACCCATTTGCCCTCGGATCGACCCAGTCCCCCAACGAAACCAAACGACACCATTTCCTATAGGGGGATTGATCCAAGCCATTGATCTCACTTGATCGAACGGCTTGGATCAAATCCCCACCCCACTATATATTCCCAAACCATACCCAGCCCCCCTAAACCAAACCCCCCCTCTCATTCTCTCCCAAGCCTCGTCTTTTTCAGAGACGAGGAACCCTAATAGCCGCCACCTCATCCCTTTACCGTTAACCCGGCGGCGCCGGCTCCGATGGCCGTGAAAATAACACCCCTGAACCTCCTAACAACCCTCAATACGATTCCATACTCCATTAACCTCGAATCATACTACAGCTTCTCGAATCTTTGATCGAAGACCCCCGTCCCAAACCCTAGCTTGTCCACTTAACCCCAAAATCACACCCAATAATCCCCTTGACCTCCTCGTCGCTAATCCCTAACCATATTGGCTCAAATCCAAGTAAAACTCGTCGAATGGAGGATCTAGGGTTCGACAGTTCGAGACTGTTTCAAAGCTGTCAGGGTCGAACGGGTTCTGGTTAGTATTATAAGCCTATTTCTGATGAAATAGACGTATAATACTAACTGGAACTCAAGTTCGAAAGGGCATATTGGTGAGATCCGAGAAAAGAGCAGTGAGTTCTTCTTAGCTTCTTCTTTTCCTTTTTTCTATGTGTTTGTTTGTCTGTGTAATTAGTCGCTTCTTTAGGTTTTCAGTTTAAGTTAATCCAGTATATATTCCAATGTTTGTTTGAGTAGTTCAATCAATTCTTCGTTTGCCTAAATTAGGTCCGTTATTTTCTCTCTTCTCCATCAGACCTTTTTCTTGTTGTTTATCATTTTTGCATATGAGTTCAGTTTGTTTGTCGATTCAGTGCGTTTACAGTGATCGTTCATTTTGGTCTAAGTTTAATTTAAAATTGAGAATGTAGTTAGTCATCCCCGCGTATCGGTGTCAATCATGGTCTGAAATTTGACCTTGGTAGTTCAATATGGTTTTGTTCGGATTCATTGGCCTTTATTTTTATGCTATTTGATCCGATCCGAGTTCTAGCTCGAACTACTGATTGAATTTGATGAATTGAATTGGTTATAGCTGAAAGATGTAGTACAGATTAAAGGGGGTTAAGGTAGGACATTACTCACAGGGCATCAGGGTTAATTTAGGATCCAAAACTTGAAAAGGTTTAGTGGTTTGTTAGTGGGTACCAATATACCGTTAAACTAATTCGAATTGGCTAATGGAAAAGGGGAATGATGGTTTGGATTAAGTCAGAAGTAACATGGGTCAAGGGGAATTGATTTAAATATAGCATGCCCATACCAATTGAATTAGATAATGGCAAGGAACATATAATAGTGGGGAATGTACTTGCTGATTTTAGGGACTGAAATAGGTATTAATGATTAAAGTAAAAGCACTAGGGTAATGGGGGTAATTAAAGAATTGAAAAGATAAGATGTTAGTAGGTTGAGCACTAATGGGATGCCTATTAAAAGAGCTATAAATCAGTCCTTGAGGGGGGAAGAGAGGGGGAGTTCAGTATTTTGAGAGTAAAAGAACTAAAGAAATTTGCTTCCCTTTACTGTTGAAAAATCAGTATTTGTTTCTGTTACTGTTTCAGTGATAGCGGTTGGTAACTGCTGTTTGGTATTTGCAGTGGTTGTTTGCTATTCTGCTGTATTGTATTGCTACTGCTGTTGGTGATCCTCTTCTTCCTTTTCTTGTATTGTCAATATCAGGTACACATTTGTATATCCTTGGCTATTGGAATGAAATGAAGCATGATACGAGTCTCTGTGCTGCCTGATTATTGATAGCTACTACCTAGTCGTTATTTCTGATGGTTTTGAGTTGTATTGGAGAGGGATTTGTTTAGTTAGAATTATCTTCAGTTAATGTAAACTGTTGCCTGAAAATTGAACTCATAAACCCTACGCCTAGGTTGTTCACGTGGTTGTTAGTTGTGTGTTAGTGTATTTATATTCCTGTGCGTGATGGAAACAGTGAACTATTAGTTGGATATTTGCCCTCTAGCCATGCTATAGTATAATCTCAACTGACATAGTTTTTTTTTTTTTTGAAAACAGAATTGAAGTAGAATAGGGAAGTAGATTTAGAGTACTGGAAATTCTGATGAATGTTAGAGCTTGAGCTGTTAGTTGTCAACTTAATTTCTCATGTATATCAATCCGAATCAACTTCAATTTACTGCAGTTTACTTCAGTCTACCATACACGCCTAAGTTTGCATTTAGTAGAATTGAACAACTTGAATGGAATTCAATTGAACAGTATCTTCTCGTTTGGTATAACCGCTGAAATTGCTAAGTTGTTGGAGCAAATAATAAAAGCTGGGCCATTATACGCATATAATTAATTATGACTTTTCTTTATCTTTAGAGACAAAAATAAATAGAGAATCATAGTCGCTTTAGGATATCCTTAAAATGGACGAGACGAGCCTCGCTAAATAAAAATGCAAATTGCAGGGCCCTCAATAGATGGTTATTTTAATTGCTTAAATTTTGAGACATGCCGTTTAGCGAATTTCATAGCCTTCTCAAAATAATAATGCGTTAGCATCTTTAGGCGGGTTTTTTTAATTTCCTTAAACTCGGGTGCACATTGATGTGACCCAAATCCAAATCTCAACGGAGTCAAAGTGTGTCGACGACCGCGGGTACATTGATTGTAACGCGGTTCGAGATACATTTTCACAACGTTGCAATTCTTGATAAAAACAGTAAATGATAAAAGCGGTTAAAAGTTAAATTTTGCACATAAGTTCACACTTGTATAAAATCAGATAATCAAGCCGAATATAACAGTTGAGCGACCGTGCTAGAACCACGGAACTCGGGAATGCCTAACACCTTCTCCCGGGTTAACAGAATTCCTTATCCGGATTTCTGGTTCGCAGACTGTAATACAGAGTCATTCTTTTCCTCGATTCGGGATTAAATCGGTGACTTGGGACACCACAAATTTTTCAAGTGGCGACTCTAATCCTTTATTAATAAATCCCATTTCAATTGTCCTTTAATTGGAAAAACTCCTCTGCGCCCCTGCGTGGCGCAGTTAAAAAGGAGGTGTGACAGCTCTGGCGACTCTGCTGGGGAGTGGAACCCAGAATCTCTGGTTTAGGGTTCAAGAATTCGAGCTTAGATAAATTGTTATATTTGGTTTTATGTGATTTTTACATGATTGGGCCTAATGTGCTAAATGATGCTTTTACCGCTTTGATATTATCTGAACTGTATATAAACTATGCCGAAACCCTTCTCTTCTTACCTCAGGGGATGTTGCTTACTGGTTGAGACTCCGTATTCTGTTAGTGTCATACCCTGAAATAAGAAAGAGGCCGTATAATTTACAAAGCCAGACGATCCCGCAGGTCCCCGGTACGTAGCCCCCTGCTCGACTCGAGTTGTCCGCTCGGGTACACAGTCTAGAACAAATACCCTGGTTATAAACCTAGAATAACTCAGCTTCATGACGGATCCCTAGTAGGAAAGTTTGTTTGCATCACGTGCATTTGACTTTGGAGGCTCAACACATGGGTTGGGTCTGTCTAGGACAGGTGTACCAAAATGACAAAAGACCATCCTGATGAATCCAACTTGCTACTTGTGCATTTGTTTTCTTCGGACTTGCATGCTGACCGGCTTTTGAAAACTTTGAGGAAAGAGAGATAAAGGTACTTAATCGCCTGTTTTGAAAAAAATCAATGACCAAATAGCGTCGAAACTCTATCAATTTTTTGAGAAAATGAAAAAAAAGGGTTTTATTTATGAAAAGTGGTTTTATTTGTCATTGAAAAGAGTCTTGTTTTCAAAAGAAGTTTGTTTTATCTACCCGAACTACACCGGTTTGATTCTCACTGGGTGCGAGATACGTAGGCAACCCTCATCGGGTCCAACTTCTCCTTTTACAAAAATAGCAAAAAAAATGTCAAATTTTAATTGTCAACATAAATAAGTCGGGTGATGCCATTTTTGGCAAGAATAGCCGAATGTTCCCGAAAGGGACACCGGAAGGCTGACTTTGCATAAACGGCCACTTTTAGTCATTTTTGGATTTTTGACCGGTTGACTCACCGAGCTTTAAAATCTTCATTCTCGAAGTGCTGAAAAGCCGTGTGCGGAATTGGATCTTCCTTTTAATCTGTGGAAAATTAAAAAATAGTCAATTTGTTGAGTCAAATAAATTTTATTTCTTAATCACCTTAATAAATGTGCAGGATGAGCATGATGCAAAATGAACCTTTTTCAATAACGACTAAAATCCCTTTCAAGTTGCAGCTAGTGGGATGATTTAGGCGGTGAAGGGCAAGAAGAGGTCAAGAAATATCTAAAAGGTCTTACGGGCTTATTGGAAATCCAGCCTCGGGGGGTTATCATAAGAGCTTTGGTCACCTGCTGGGACCCGGCACACAATGTCTTCCACTTCTCTGATTTTGAACTCACTTCGACTTTGGAGGAAATAGCCGGGTACATCGGAAATGCTGAAGTTCCGTTGAGGCAAAAATACCTGGTTGCTCCAAGAGCTGTGACTGTGCATTGGTTTTTAGATTCGTTAAAGATACCCAGGACGGTCCATAACCCAGATCTAGCCGCAGGTTTTTGTAATACGCGCTTCATATACGACAGATACGGTCATGTCGGAGGATTCAACAACCCGGGTAAAGAGTTATGCAGCAAAAGTAACCGTCAGAAATGGGACGATCATAGACGAGTGGCTTTTATGATAACCTTTTGGGCCTTTTGGTATTTCCAAGGAAAGACGGAAACATTGATCTGAAAATAGTCGGGGTCGTCAGTACCTTGCTCATTCAAGGTAAAAGCACTCTTGCGCCTATGATAGTATCCGATATCTTCTGAGCTCTCACAGCCTGCAAAGCCAGAGGGAACTTTTTCGAGGGGTGTAACTTGTTGCTACAAATATGGATGACTAAGCATCTCTTCCACCGTTCCCAGCTCCTGAGTTATGGTTCCTCGAAGAAAACTTGCATAGAAGAGTTCTACACAAGAATCAAGGGAAGAATCGACGATATCGGGCACTACATCACCATAAAGTGCCTAGCTTGTGAGGATATGTCCCATACCACCTTCTTTGCTTCAATAATAATTTATGTCCACCAGATCATGGAAGATTTGAAAGATCTGCAAAGGGGCCTTGCACCAAAGCCCGCGGCGAGGCCGAACGACGCCCCGCGGGCGCCAAAAATTCAAAACTCTGAAACATTCATAGTTTGAGTCTGTATTTTCCTTGTCTTCAGAGTCTGTTGTCCGTCGGAGTTTGTATTTCCCTTTTTGGCATAAAGTCTGTAGTCTGTATCAAGTCTGTCAATTTCCTTTCAAAAATGTTTTGCCTTGTAATAAAACGTTTTGCTAGTAAAGGTTGAAAAATCCAAAAATGGTGTCTTTATTTTCCGCACTTATGGTAGAACTATGCACGGTCTGATTCATGCGGGGACATGATACATAGGCAATCCACATAAGATTCGACCACCAGTAAAAGAAAAAGAGAAAGGCAAAGTGAATAAAAGAAAGTAATACTCACTTTGAGATACTGGTAGAGACTGAAAAGCCGGCTAAGAGCCCAGAGCAAGACGAAGTGCTTCTAAAGTTTAAAAGCCTGGAGCAGTCCTTCAGGAATATCCATGGGTTAGGCAACCAAGTCAGTGTGGCCTACAAAGATTTGTGCCCATTCCCCGACATTCAATTGTCGGCAGGCTTCAAGATGCCAAAGTTTGATCTATACGAGGGGCACGGTGATCCAATGGCACATCTGCGTGGTTTTTGCAGCAAGATGAGAGAAGCAGGTGGTAAAGATGAGCTACTAATAGCTTACTTTGGTCAAAGTCTAAGTGGGTCTGCACTGGAATGGTACACAAGACAGGATCCAAGTAGGTGGTACACCTGGGACGATCTAGCACAAGCATTTGCAGGTCACTTCCAATATAACCTTGAGATCGTCCCTGACCGTCTCACATTGCTGAAACTTGAGAAGAAGTCGGGAGAGAGCTTTAGAGAATTTGGGTTCCGGTTGAGAGAACAGGCAGCAAGAGTTGATCCTCCGATGAGAGAGGGGGAAATGGTGGACTACTTTCTACAGACTCTAGAGCCAACTTACTTTGGTCACTTGGTGACGTCTGTCACACCTCCTTTTTGCGCGCCCGCCCCGAAGGGTTAAATGCGCGAGGGGAGTTTTTCCAATTTAAGTGACAATATTTGAAATGGGATTATTTATTTAATTCAGAGTCGCCACTTGGGAAAGGTTTGGCTTTTGGTGTCCCAAGTCACCGGTTTATCTTGAATCCCAAATCGAGGAAATTTTCGACTTTTCCAAATGAAGTCTGCGAACCAGAAATTCTAAGTAAGGAATTCTGTTGACCCGAGGGAAGGTGTTAGGCACCCTCGAATCCCGTGGTTCTAGCACGGTCGCTTAAATTGTTATAATGGCTAAATATCTGATTTAAATACAATGTTATGACTTACATGCTTTTATTAAGTTTAAACCGCTTTTATCATTATCTCTTATTTTTTATAGAATTGCAACATCGTGAAAATGCATCTCGAACCACGTCACAATCAATGCGCCCGTGATCGTCAACACATTTTGACTTCGTTGAGATTTGGATTTGGGTCACATCAATGTGCACCCGAATTTAAGAATATAATTTAATTAAGCCGCGCCTAAAGAGCCTAACGCGTTATTATCTTTTGAGAAGGCCATGAGATTCACTAAACGGTCTAGCCTGAATTCTAAATATTTATTATGATTATTTATCGAGGGCCCCGCAATTTTGCATTTTTATTTGGCGAGGCTCGTCTCTATTTTAGAAAGGATATCCTAAAGTGGCTACATTTCTAATACATTTGTCCCTAAAACTAGAAGAAGAGGTACATGCTAATTTAATTATATGCTTTGGCCTGATCCGGATTCTTATGATTAATTATCTACAAAGTTAAGAAAATATTATACTTTAATGGAAAAATGCTTTAATTTGACAAGGAATCACATACGAGCTAACGAAATATAACACTTAATCCGAACATTTCTTGAGTTGAACTTAACTAAACTTATTTAGACTAGATTAAAGGATTTAGCTACTAGATATTGTTACTAATGGGACTTTGAATGTGACCCTATGTACTGCCTAACGGAACCCGAAAAAAAAAGACTAAATGAAACAGAAACAGCATTGTATAAGGTCGGAGTATACATACCCCGTACTAACAAACAACTACCGAACTAAAACACAAAGGGCTAAACTCAGTCGAGTATCAGTACATACTTTCATACTATTGAATTATAAACTAATCAATTTTTTACAGACCCGTTAATGTACCATGAATATTACAACAAATACTTGAACTTCTTCAACCTTTTTCATTTCATGCTTTCGAACTGTTTCAGTTACATCAATATGGGACTCGAAATGTGTACCTGGAATGCTGAAATGCAAAGAAGAAGAGAAGAATAACAGGGAAGATCAGCAGCAGCAGGAATCAGAGTAACAGCAGCAATCGAAACAACACAGCAGAGCAGATTCTATTGCAAGGGATGGAACTATAGTTGAAGAGAAAGTAGCCAAATGATGGCAGCACACAGTGTGGTGGAAACAGAACTCCAGACAATCCAATTCCGAGATGCACCAAATGCAACAAAACACTACCAGTAATCTTGATTGAAACTTAGAAGAAGCAATACTACCTAACAAATTGACAACAGATGAACTTCAGACAAACAAAACCAAGTTTCTGATTTCCTCTCTGTTTTATTTTTTTTTTCTTCTTGCTCCCTTTCTATTTCTGTATATGTGTATCTATGTATGTCTCCAAACCTCTCTTCTCAGATCTCTCCCAGTTCTCTCTGTCTGTCTGTGTGTGTCAATGTGTGTCAATGTGTGTGTCCCTCTATGTCTATCTGTATATCTCTCAATGTGCCTCCCCTTTATAAGCCTTAACATCACCCCTTTTACAGCCTGTTAGATTGATCAGATACCCCTCCCATGTGTTGTCCCTTTTCAGTTCCACTTAGCTATTTAGGTATTAGAAACCCATCATATTCCCTGGCAGACTTGCCCTTTTGAAAGAGGTTTAATACTTCTTAACTAAAGCAGGGTAATCGGCAGCAGAATATATCTGACAGCATGTACTGTCGATTATTTTATTCAAAAGCCCTTAAGCAGGGCACAGGCTGTGCACAAATGCACCTGTGGTGCACAAATGCACATGTTGGGCAGAAAGTGCACATGCCCTCCAATTCAGAAGTTAAACAAACATTCCTTTTTACATTTCTGATTCAAATTAACAACTATAAGTAAACAAACTCAGTTCCTAATCGATTCAAACAAATGTGTCCAGAAGCAAATCAATTTGTTATTGTTTAGGCAATTGAAACTAATTGACGACACATGTCGACTCGACTATATTAATCATAACATGCACAATCGTAGCCAAAAATCAGACATTTAACAGTATCGACACATGATTTGAATTATACTGACTAAACAAAGTGGTATTCGAGGAATCAATTAGTCAGTTCAAATTTGAAAATCAGCTAATTGCACAACACTTACATACACATTATCAGAACCAATAGAAAGACTCAATCAAACAACAGAGGTTCAGGCAAAGTGGACAGGGCACAGTTGATAAAATTCCGGGACACAAACAAAACATGAAACAGACCTTTAAAACAATCAGATGAACCAAAACAAATAAAGAAAAGAAAGCAAAACTTACCTTAAACCCCGAAAAATCAAAATCTTACTTGGATTCGAACAGACCTTTCTTAAGGCTGAACGGACTTTAATCGAAGTGTTTCTCAGATGAGAAACACTTCGATTAAGGTCCATTAGACCTTAATCTCTTCGGCTTGAACGGATATGGACCAGTGACGAGGAACCCTAAGGTTCCAAAAATCAGATCTGGGATTCATGCTTCCCTGATCAGATTCGGACCAAACCAAGCATGGTTTGGTCACGAGGGGGGTCTAGGGAGTGTCTGGTGTGAAACTGGGGTTAAACGGTGTAAGTCAAGTTCCGACTCGAATCTTCAAACGAAGATTCGAGAAGGTGGGAAGGGATTCGAGTTACGTGGTTAACAGATCCGTGTTCCGGATGGCAAGGGGGTTCTATGGTGTTAAGGGTGGGGTCACCGGCGTCCGTGCCGCCGGTTTTCATGGTGAAGGATACAGGGGCGGCTAGGGTTTTTGGAGTTCTTGTGAAGACGATGAAGGCTGGGGTTCGGATAGGGGGGCAGGGTAATGTTATGAGTTTATATAGTTAGTGGGTAGGTGGATCCTGGTCGTTGGATAAGATGTGATGAAGGGCCAGGATCCTTCGACTAACAGGGAACGGCGTCGTTTCAAGGGTAAAGGGTTGGGGTCGGTCCGGGTGAGATGGGTCGGGTCTGTTAGTGGGTTCGGGGTGAGAGATCTTGGCCGTTGATCTTTCAGAGATCAACGGCTCAGATCAGCCTGGATAAAAACGACGTCGTTTGTATGTTCTCGAAGTAGGCTGGTCACGGACCGGGCAGGCCTGGGTTTTGGGCTAAGTTTGTTTGGGCCAATTTGTTTAAAATTGGCCCAAGTCCGAGAAAAGATTTTTTTTTATTATTTTTCTTCTTTATTTTAAAAACAAAACCTAAGTAAATCAAATTAAAATTAAATAAACACTTAATACAGTTATTTGCACACATATTAAAATATTTTAAAACAGGTAAAATCAAACAAAAACAAAATTACGGACGAAGATGCCTATTTATGATTTTCTATTTAACAACCGGATTACGGTTCAAATTATGCATGTCACATACATTTTTGTATTTTGTTTTAATAAAAAATAAAAATGGGCAAAAATCATGAATAATTAACAAAGTGCCATGTAAAATCCAAATTTGTACAGCAGGACCATTTGTTATTATTTTTTTATTCTTTTGGAGCGATTGTCGCGCAAGACAAAAATCACGTGCTCACAACGTCAGTTGGAAAATCTTTCAACGAAGTAGTAAAAATGGGCGGTATGATTGAAGAGGGACTTAAGTCCAACAAAATCTTGAGCTATTCGGCGATTAAAGCAACCACTCAGGCCATCCAAAGCGGCACGGGAGGTGCGCTCGGAAAGAAGAAAATGGAAGATGTCGCGACAGTCGAGGCAGGTACTTGGTCCAGATCCAGAGGTCCCCCCCCCACTACCAACCTAGACCCCATCACTAAAATTACCCACACATTCCATACGGCCCTCCACAGCCCTACTACCCACCACAAGAGCCACACTTCACTGTCCATCACGCCCAAACTTACACCCAGCCTCTGGCTCGCCCGCAATGGCGTGCGCTGGCTCCCCCAGAATTCATATCCACCTCCACAAAATACATATCCACCCCCACAAAACACATATCCACCTCCACAAAACACATATCCACCACCAAAGGCCTACAGGAATCTTTCGGGACCAGGCTTTCGTGGGAATCAGACCTTCAGGAATGAAAGGGTGTAGAGGCAGAGAACATTCACTCTGCTGGGAGAAACTTATACTAATCTGTTCCACAAATTGAGGAAGTTAGGCCTATTGAGTCCTGTGGAGCCCAAATTGCCAAATCCACTTCCCAAAAATCTAGACCACTCGGTAAGCTGTGAATATTGTTCGGGGGCTCTCGGGCATGATACTGAGAAGTGTTGGAAGTTGAGGACTGCCGTACAAGATCTCATTGACACAAATAGGATCGAGGTCAAGGAGCCAGAGGCACCTAACATCAATCAGAACCCATTGTCGGCACACCATGAAGCCCACATGATCGAACTAGTGCACGAAGGAGGGAAGCTCAAGAAGCCCTCACAAACGGTAATGATGATCTGTACCAATCCAAAAGAAAAGTTGATCAGTGGAAAAGCGGTGGTACAGTCGGAAAGGGTAGAAGGCAAGCCAGTGGTGGTGATAGAGAAGAGTTCGTCTGATGTTGCCAAGAATCTAGAGCCTGTCAAAGTAACGGTGCAAGGGATATCAAGCAAGCCAGTAGCCGTGAAGGGGGCATGCATAGGACCAGTTGTTATCAGGACAGTAATACAGTTGCCGATAATCAGCGAGAAAGCTGTGCCATGGAGCTACAGTCAGGTAATGGTAATGCATAAGGGGAAGGAAGTTGTGGAAGAAATATGTGAGGCACAGGGGTTAACTCGTTTGGGAAGGTGTTTTGCCCCCGCAGAGTTAAGAAGGGCCAATCCATTAGCGACAAAGAATCCAGTTACCGAGGAAGAGGCGGAAGAATTTTTAAAGAAAATGAAGGCGCAAGATTACTCCATTGTGGAGCAGTTGAGGAAGACCCCAGCACAGATCTCACTGTTATCATTGTTGATCGATTCAGATGAGCATCGCCAGGTATTGATGAAAATTCTGAACGAAGCCCATGTTCCGGATAAGATCTCTGTGAATCATCTGTAGAAAATAGCAAACAAGATTTTCGAGGTCGACAGGGTCACTTTTTCAGACGATGAGTTTCCCGTGGAGGGTACAGAACATATAGAGCCCTTTATTTGACCGTGAAGTGCGAAGACTCGGTAGTCACTCGAGTACTGATTGATAATAGGTCCAGTGACAATATCTGTCCTTTGGACACATTGAACAAACTGAAGGTCGATGGTGACAGGATTCACAAGAACAGCATCTATGTTCGAGGGTTTGATGGTGGTGGTACAGACACATTGGGTGACATCATACTTGAATTAACAATTGGTCCAGTCGAGTTCACCATGGAGTTTCAAGCGTTAGACGCGGTAGTGTCATATAATCTTCTGTTGGGGCGACCCTGGATCCACGCTGCCAAAGTAGTACCTTCTACATTACATCAGATGGTCAAATTCGAGTGGGATAGGCAAGAGATCATAGTATATGGGGAAGACAATGCAAGCGCCGTAAGTGATGCCATCGTGTTTTTCATAGAGACTGATGATGATAAGGGACCGTGGGTTTACCAGGTTTTCGATACAGTTTCAGTGGATAATTTCTGAAGGCGAGGACTTTCCACTTCCTAGGATCGCAGCTACGACTGTCATGGTATCCTCGGAGATGTTGAAGAACGGGTTTGTGCCAGGCAAAGGTTTAGGGGCTGATCTTCAGGGTATTGTTCAGCCGATTTCTTTGTCCAAAAATCTGGACACCTTTGAGTTGGGGTTCAAACCTACAGCGGTGGATGTGAGATGGGCCCGCAAGTTGAAGAAAAGAGTCTGGGTCCTTCCTAAGCCAATTCTGCGCCTATCCAGATCATTTGTCAGAGCAGGTATCAGAAAGTTGTCAGTCCCGAAAGTTCTCGGACCACTGATTGGGCCAGATGGAGATTTGAATGAGGGCTTTGAAAGGTTTTTCGCCGATGTCAACATGATAGAAGCTGGAGAAGGGTCCAGTAGGTTAGATGTACAGTTTGTGGGGCCTAGGGAAAATATCAACAATTGGATGGCTACTCCCCTTCCCACCCGAAGGGAGTCTTGGTAGTGGGCTCTGATTTTTCTTTCTTGTTTTTGGATTATTCTAGGGTTGTAATCCAGTTTTGTTTTGTGTTCGGCAAAGTGTGAAACTCTGTTATCCCTTATTTTAATAAAGTGAAAGTTTTTGTTTTTCTTATTTTGTTCTAATTTTGTTTTCTTCTTTTCTCTTTACGAACAGTTCTCTTTATATTGGTTATAATGACATGGCATGCACAACGGATCTTCAACCCAGTCTAAAAAAATCAATCTGATTCCGAACTAATTGTACAAGAGGTCGATTATGATGATGAATCGGAATACGATGAGGATGAAGCCTTCGAAGAGATAAACAGAGAGTTAAGCCAGTTTGAAGAGAAATCCAAGCCCAACTTAAATGACACAGAAGCCATCAATTTAGGGGATGCAGATGATATCAGGGAAACTAAAATAAGCATCCACATTGCACCGAATATCAGGGAAGAAATAATCAAAGCACTTATTGAGTTCAAAGACATTTTTGCATGGTCGTATGATGACATGCCGGGGTTAAGCACGGATTTAGTGGTTCACAAATTGCCCATTAACCCGGCATGCCCTCCCGTCAAACAGAAATTGAGGAAGTTCAAAACAGACATGAGTGTGAAGATTAAAGAGGAAGTAACCAAGCAGCTGCAAGCAAAGGTTATTCGGGTCACTCGATATCCTGATTGGTTGGATAATGTGGTGTCAGTGCCGAAGAAAGATGGGAAGATCAGGGTGTGTGTCGATTACCTCAATCTGAACAAGGCAAGCCCAAAGGATAACTTTCCATTACCCAACATCCATATCTTGATCGATAATTGTGCCGGACGTGAGATCGGGTCTTTTGTGGATTGCTATGCGGGGTATCATCAGATTTTGATGGATGAAGAAGATGCGGAAAAGACGACTTTCATTACGCCGTGGGGGACTTATTGCTACCGGGTAATGCCACTTGGTTTGAAGAATGTTGGGGCAACATACATGAGAGCAATGACTACTGTGTTTCATGACATGATACACAAAGAGATTGAGGTATACGTGGACGATGTGATCATAAAATCCAAGCATCAGGAAGACCACATAGCCGACATAAGGAAGTTTTTTCAAAGATTTCGAAGGTACGATATTAAGCTCAACCCGGCAAAATGTGCATTTGGTGTTCCATCTGGAAAGTTGTTGGGATTCATCGTCAGTCGGCGAGGCATCGAGTTGGACCCGTCAAAGATCAAATCCATCCAAGATTTGCCACCGCCGAAGAACAAGACAGAAGTAATGAGTCTGTTAGGGAGGTTGAATTATATCAGCAGGTTTATTGCACAACTCACAGCAACTTGTGAACCCATTTTTCGGCTACTGAGGAAAGATGTTACGGTAGAATGGACAGCAGAATGTCAGGAAGCATTTGACCAAATCAAAGGATATTTATCAAACCCACCTGTGTTGGTTCCACCTGAGCCGGGAAGACCATTAATTCTTTATCTAACGGTCCTGGAAAATTCGCTTGGTTGCGTACTGGGGCAACACGACATTACAGGAAGGAAGGAGCAAGCCGTCTATTATCTCAGCAAGAAGTTTACAGACTATGAGGTTAAGTACACTCAACTCGAGAAGACATGTTGCGCCCTAACTTGGGTGGCCCAGAAATTGAAGCATTATCTGTCATCATATACTATTTATCTCATTTCACGCTTGGATCCACTGAAGTATATTTTCCAGAAGCCTATGCCCACAGGGAGATTGGCGAAATGGCAGATATTACTCATAGAATTCGACATCGTCTATGTGGCGAGGACGTCCATGAAGGCCCAAGCATTGGCTGATCACTTGGCCGAGAATCCTGTTGATGAAGAATACGAGCCCTTGAGGACGTATTTTCCTGATGAAGAAGTGATGCATATAGATGAGTTGGAAACAACCAAGGAACCAGGATGGAAGCTTTTTTTCGATGGAGCTGCAAATGCGAAGGGAGTTGGAATAGGAGTGGTACTTATTTCTGAAACTGGACATCATTATCCTATTACGGCTCAGCTGCGTTTCTATTGTACCAACAACATGGCTGAGTATGAGGCATGCATTTTGGGTCTACGGCTAGCTGCAGACATGGATGTCCAGGACGTCTTGGTCTTGGGAGACTCGGACCTCCTGGTGCATCAGATTCAGGGTGAATGGGAAACAAGGGATTTTAAGCTCATACCATATCAACAATGCTTGCTTGATCTGAGTAAACGATTTCGATCAGTGGAGTTCAGACACATCCCAAGAGTTCATAATGAGGTCGCCGATGCTTTGGCCACTTTAGCATCGATGTTGCACCACCCAGACAAAATTCATGTTGACCCATTGCATATCCAGGTTCGTGATCAACATGCTTATTGCAACGTGATAGAGGAAGAAATGGATGGCGAGCCGTGGTTTTATGATGTCAAGAAATACCTCGAGATGGGGATATACCCGGAGCAGTCCATCGGAGATCAAAAGAGAGTCATTCGGCGACTGGCAAATGGATTTTTCCTCAGTGGAGGAGTGTTTACAAAAGAACACCAGATTTGGGATTGCTGAGATGTATAGATGCTAGTCAAGCCACGACAGTTATGACAGAGGTACATGCTGGAGTTTGTGGGCCACATATGAGCGGATATGTATTGGCAAAGAAGATTCTTCAAGCAGGGTACTATTGGCTCACTATGGAGCACGATTGTATCAGTTTTGTGCGGAAATGCCATCAGTGTCAGATACACGGAGATCTTATTCATTCTTTGCGGACAGAATTGCATACAATGTCAGTACCATGGCCATTTGTCGCATGGGGCATGGATGTCATTGGACCTATTGAGCCGGCAGCTACCAACGGTCATAGGTTCATTCTGGTGACCATCGATTATTTCACTAAGTGGGTTGAAGCTAAAATTTTCAAGTCGGTAACCAAGAAGGCAGTGGTAGATTTTGTTCATTCCCATATCATCTATAGATTTGGGATCCCAAAAGTGATCATCAAGGACAATGGTGCTAATCTTAATAGCAGTTTGATGAAAGAAGTGTGTCAACAGTTCAAGATTACACACCGTAATTCCATACCATAGCGTCCCAAGGCGAATAGAGCGTCGAGGCGGCCAACAAGAACATAAAGAAGATACTGAGGAAGATGATAGAAGGATCCAAACAATGGCATGAGAAATTACCATTTGCATTGTTGAGTTATCGCACTACTGTTCGTACTTCAGTAGGTGCAACTCCTTATTTGTTGGTATACGGAACTGAAGTAGTGATACCGGTAGAAGTTGAAATTTCATCCCTTCGGATTATCGCTGAGGCTGGGATTGATGACGATGAATGGGTCAAAGCCCGATTGGAGCAGTTGAACTTGATTGATGAAAAGATATTGGCAGCAGTATGCCATGGCCAATTGTATCAAAAGAGAATGGCAAGAGCCTACAATAAGAAGGTGCGCCCCAGAAAATTTGAAGTGGGGCAGCAGGTGTTGAAACGAATCCTGGCACATCAGGCTGAAGCAAAAGGCAAGTTCGTCTCGAATTGGCAAGGGCCATTCATTGTAACCAGAGTGTTGTCCAATGGCGCTCTGTGTTTAACAGATATCGAAGGGAAATGCGTCGACATGGCTATCAATTCTGACGTAGTTAAGAGATATTATGCATGATTTCTTTTGATTGTAATTGTTGTTTGTTTGCACTTGGCATGGTTTCGGAGAATGAAATGACGGAGGCAATTTGTTCTTCCATCCAAATACTTCAACCTTTGCTTCCCCTTTTTGAGCCTTATTTATTCTTTCATACCCCTCTTTTGGAATCAGTAATGAAAATGAAAGAAAAAAAGAAGAGAAAAATAATAAAGACAAAAGAAAAGTCACAAGAAAAATAAAGGAATTGGGAACTACGTTTGACCTGATTCCTCAAGAAGGATATGTAGGCGCCTCACGGCTCGATCATAGTGTAACATAGTGTAACATAGTGTAACAAAAAATAAAAATCCCCAAGCAAGAAACTGGGGCAGAAGTTATGTTTGTAATTTTGGGAAGGAAGTTTGATTCCAAGAGTTGTAATGTGTTACCCATCAAAATTATTTTGAACCTTTTGATACCCCTTTTCTTTTAGCCATACACGAAAACCCATATTGATGTCCAAAAAAGACCTCCTGATCAGTATCTGAGAAGTGCCAAGTCATGCAAACGGAAGTCGGGAATAACACTATGATCCCCAGCAGAGAAGAGGATCATAAGCTGGAAATGAATTGATAGCCGAAAGAATCCCCAGCAGAGAGAGTCATATCGTTAACACTCCAATCCCCAGGTGAAAAAATAAAATGAGAGAGTCTTATCGGTGAAAACCTCCACATGCACCATAAGGCGACGGAAGTTGAGAGAGTCTTATCGGTGAAAACCTCCACAGGAACCATAAGGCGACGTAAGTTGAGAGAAATAAAACGAGATAGTCTTATCGGTGAAAACCTTCATAGGCACCATAAGGCGACAGGATTTGAGGGAAATGAGAGAGTCTTATCAGTGAAAACCCCTCGAAGGGCGCTGTGAGGCGACAAGACAAGATTGGCGGAAAGGATCCGCATTTGGCAAAGAATTGAGTGCCTGTTTATCCCCAGCAAGATGAGGCCATCCGAAAGATTGATTGATACAAATAGACTAAGTTGATTAATCCGGAATGCATGATATGATCGTTGGGATCGGTTATATCATTCAGATAAGTTCTTTTCTTTCCTTTTCCCCAACATTTGTTCAGAAAGATTTCTTCTTTTTCTATCTTTTGAAATCATCACTTTTTTATTTCTTGGTCTAAAGACTTTATCTCCCCAGCAGTTTGTTTTTTAAAAGGATTTTCAGAGCTTATTACCAGTCGCCAAGATGGGGCAAAAACACAATGCGAATAGGACAGGCCAAAGATAAGGCGGCAAAGCGAAAAGAAGTTTGTCGCAAGACCAAATGATGAATGGGTCTAGATTCCAAGAGGACCAAATTTCCAGGGGAAGTTGGAGAAAAAACAAAAAACAACAACAGTTGAAAAGTTATGGATCAAATTCCAAGAGGATCCCCAGCAGATTTGCGAAATGCAGGAACAACTCCGACAGATTATCGACCAAGTTCCGCGATAGTCGGACAACACAGAGCGGGGAAGGAAGAGAAAAGAAAAACCATCCCCAGCAGGAATATCATCCCCAACAAATAATATCATCCCCAACAAGTTTTGTAATGAAACGCAAAGCAGGGAAAGGATAAAGGGAAAAACCATCCCCAGCAGGAGTGGCGCGACCACTCACCATGTTTTAAACTAACAAATTTTTCTTTGATTTGAAGCAGGGGAAAGGAAATGTTATTGATAGTGGGAAGACATGGCCACAAAGAAGATTATCAAACTGGGGCAGAAAATTTTCTCTCATTGCGAAAATTTTCTTGAAACCAGATACCCACTTGGGGAATATGGAAGATAACAAAAGTTTTGAAGGAAGTGGAATCCCCAACAGTTTACGGGAGAAGGCAATACAAGTTTTAAATAAAGCAATCTTGGAAGAAGCAAGATAACCCAAGTTTAAGGGTAGTGGTCTTTGAATCAGTATCATCCCCATCATTGTTAAAAGGAGGAAAGTAACTAGTCTTAAAGAAGGAAGATAATTCCCCAGCAGTGTTATCCCCGACAGATTTCAGAGAAGTGAAAACACTAGTCTGAGGGAAGTAATTGCTGAAGAATTCAGGAGCCTGCCTGTAGAACGGAGGTTGTCATATTTTAAGTTGAATAAGTCAGGAGCCCGCCTGTAGAACGGAGGTTGTTATATTTGAAGTTGATGAAGTCAGGAGCCCGCCTGTAGAATGGAGGTTGTTATATTTTAAGATAAAGAAGTCAGGAGCCCGCCTGTAGAACGGAGGTTGTTATATTTTTAGATAAAGAAGTCAGAAGCCCGTCTGTAGAACGGAGGTTGTCATACTTTAAGTTGAAGGAGTCAGGAGCCCGCCTGTACAACGGAGGTTGTTATATTTTAAGTTAAAGGAGTCAGGAACCCGCCTGGAGAATGGAGATATTATATTTTTAAGAAGTAGTCGAAGTCAGGAGCCCGCCTATAGAATGGAGGTTGTTAAATTTCAAGTTGGAGTCAGGAGCCCGCCTATAGAACGGAGGTTGTTTATTTTAAAAGTTGAAGAAGTCAGGAGCCCGCCTGTAGAACGGAGGTTGTCATAATTTTAAGTCAAAGAAGTCAGGAGCCCGCCTGTAGAACGGAGGTTGTCATATTTTAAGTTGTTGAAATCAGGAGCCCGCCTACAGAATAGAGGTGTTATATCTTTAAGTTGCAGTTGAAGTCAGGAGCCCGCCTGGAGAATGGAGGTGTTATATCTCAAATTGTAGTTGAAGTCAGGAGACCGCCTGTTAGAACGGAGGTTATTATATTTGAAGTTGATGAAGTCAGGTGCCCGCCTGTAGAACGGAGGTTGTTATGTTTTAAGTTGAAGAAGTCAGGAGCCCGCCTGTAGAACGGAGGTTGTTACAATTTCAAGATGAAGTCAGGAGCCCGCTTGGAGAATGGAGGTGTTATATTTTTGAGTTGTAGTTGAAGTCAGGAGCCCGCCTGTAGAATGGAGGTGTTATATTTTTAAGTTGTGTTGGAAGTCAGAAGCCCGCCTGAAGAATGGAGGTTGTCATCATTGCAAGTTGCAGACGAAGTCAGGAGCCCGCCTGGAGAATGGAGGTATTATATTTTTAAGAAGTATTTGAAGTCAGGAGCCCACCTGGAGAATGGAGGTATTATATTTTCAAGAAGTTGTTGAAGTCAGGAGCCCGCCTGGAGAATAGAGGTGTTATATTTTTAAGAAGTCGTTGAAGTCAGAAGCCCGCCTGGAGAATGGAGGTCGTATTATCTTTAAAAGTCAAGTTGGAGTCAGGAGCCCGCCTGCAGAACAGAGGAATACATTTCAAGATCAAGACAAAAGTCCGTAATGCGGAGGGTTACAACAAAAATACCCCCGGCATGAATCTCATTTCAGAAATCAGAAAGAAGACTACAAGAGCAAGTCGAAGATAGATAAGATTTTGTAATTCCTAGTTTAAGTCTAGCTTCTTGTTTTCTTTTGGCACGGTGTAATAAGGAGATCGAAAAGCAGTAGCAACAGCATGCATCAGCAGTAACAGCAAAAATGCAGTCCCATGGTAGTCCCAGCTACCAAAACCTTCTGAACTACATTGACCTGATTCCTTTTGAGCCAAGGATATGTAGGAAACCTTTGAAGTAGAGGTTCGGTCAAATCTTTCAAAAATGCTTCACACGGAGTAGACAAATGGGCAAAAATCGCTCATATCCGCTCACTTTATCTTTGCACGAAAACTCTTCGTGTTTCCGGACAAAGAGGGGCAGTTGTGAGCACGTGATTTTTGCCCTACGAGAACTACTCCCAAAAATTCAAAATAAAATAGTTTTGTGGTGTTGGTGATTTATTTGTAATTGCCTGTGCACGTTTGTTTTTACTTTAATTAAGAAAAAATATAAAATATGTGTTGCATGTGTAGTTAGGGTTCAATTTCACAATTAGGAATTGATTAAACAATATTCTTTTTACGAAAAATAACGTACCTCGCATTTTAAGTGTTTAATGTCAAAGTGGGTGATTATCTTTGTATTTAATCTTATGTGATAATTGTTATTAAGGGTTAATTAGTATTTTTGAGTTAATTTTGGCTTTACAATTTATTTGACAAATTTTTGATAATTAGGAATTAAAAAGAAAATAGAAGAAAAAGAAGAAACAAGAGAAGAAAATCGGACTGGGCCAATTTTAAAAGAAAGTTCAGGCCCAGTCCAAATACCTTTTACCCGGTCCAATCCAACCAGTCTTGGAGACGGGTGGAACGACGCCGTTCGGGCATGAAGAATCTGGGCCGTTGATCTCACTCGATCGAACGGTCCAGTCCATCTCCAGATATATCCAAATGACGTCGTATATAGCCAATAGATCCAGGCCATTCATTTCATTTGATCCAATGCCTCAGAACAATCCCCACAACCAGACCCATTTGCCCCCGGATCGACCCAGTCCCCCAACGAAACCAAACGACACTGTTTCCTATAGGGGATTGATCCAAGCCATTGATCTCACTTGATCGAAAGGCTTGGATCAAATCCCCACCCTACTATATATTCCCAAACCATACCTAGCCCCCCAAACCAAGCCCCCCCCTCTCATTCTCTCCTAAGCCTCGTTTCTTTCAGAGACGAGGAACCCTAATAGCCGCCACCCCATCCCTTTACCGTAAACTCGGCGGCGCCGGCTCCAATAGCCGTGAAAATAACACCCCTGAACCTCCTAACCACCCTCAACACGATTCCATACTCCATTAACCTCGAATCATTCTACAGCTTCTCGAATCTTCGATCGAAGACCCCCGTCCCAAACCCTAGCTTGTCTACTTAACCCCAAAATCACACCCAATAATCCACTTGACCTACTCGTCGCTAATCCTTAACCATATTGGCTCGAATCTGAGTAAAACTTGTCGAATGGCGGATCTAGGGTTCGACAGTTCGAGACTATTTTGAAGCTGTCAGGGTCGAACAGGTTCTGGTTAGTATTATAAGCCTATTTATGATGAAATAGACGTATAATACTAACTGGAACTCAAGTTCGAAAGGGCATATTGGTGAGATCCGAGAAAAGAACAGTGAGTTCTTCTTAGCTTCTTCTTTTCCTTTTTTCTATGTGTTTGTTTGTCTGTGTAATTAGTCGCTTCTTTAGGTTTTCAGTTTAAGTTAATCCAGTATATATTCTGCTTCTTTTTCTGATTTTGGTTAGATTAAATATTCCAATGTTTGTTTGAGCTGTTCAATCAATTCTTCGTTTTCCTAAATTAGGTCTGTTATTTTCTCTCTTATCCATCAGACCTTTTTCTTGTTGTTCATCATTTTTGCATATGAGTTCAGTTTGTTTGTCGATTCAGTGCGTTTACAGTGATCGTTCATTTTGGTCTAAGTTTAATTTAAAATTGAGAATGTAGTTAGTCATTCTCGCGTATCGGTGTCAATCATGGTCTGAAATTTGACCTTGGTAGTTCAATATGGTTTTGTTCGGATTCATTGGTCTTTATTTTTATGTTGTTTGATCTGATCCAAGTTCTAGCTCGAACTACTAATTGAATTTTATGAGTTGAATTGGTTATAGCTGAAAGATGTAGTACAGATTAAAGGGGGTTAAGGTAGGACATTAATCACAGGGCATCAGGGTTAATTTAGGATCCAAAACTTGAAAAGGTTTAGTGGTTTGTCAGTGGGTACCAATATACCATTAAACTAATTCAAATTGGCTGATGGAAAAGGGGAATGATGGTTGTGATTAAGTCAGAAGTAACATGGGTCAAGGGGAATTGATTTAAATATAGTATGCCCATACCAATTGATTTAGATAATGGCAAGGAACATATAATAGTGGGGAATGCACTTGCTGATTTTAGGGACTGAAATAGGTATTAATGATTAAAGTAAAAGCACTAGGGTAATAGGGGTAATTAAAGAATTGAAAAGATAAGATATTAGTGGGTTGAACACTAATGGGATGCCTATTAAAAGAGCTATAAATCAGTCCTTGAGGGGAGGAAGAGAGGGGGAGTTCAGTATTTTGAGAGTAAAAGAACTAAAGAAATTTGCTTCCCTTTACTGTTGAAAAATCAGTATTTGTTTCTGTTACTGTTTCAGTGATAGCGGTTTGTACCTGTTGTTTGGTATTTGTAGTGGTTGTTTGCTGTTCTGCTGTATTATATTGCTACTGTTGCTGATCCACTTCTTCCTTTTCTTGTATTGATAATACCAAGTACACATTTGTATATCCTTGGCTATTGGAATGAAATGAAGCATGATACGAGTCTCTGTGCTGCCTGATTGTTGATAGCTACAGCCTAGTCGTTATTTCTGATGGTTTTGAGTTGTATTGGATAGGGATTTGTTTAGTTAGAATTATCTTCAGTTAATGTAAACTGTTGCCTGAAAATTGAACTGATAAACCCTACGCCTAGGTTGTTCATGTGGTTGTTAGTTAAGTGTTAGTGTATTTATATTCTTGTGCGTGATGGAAACAGTGAACCATTAGTTGGATATTTTCCCTTTAGCCATGCTATAGTATAATCTCAACTGACATAGTTTATTTTATTTTTTTGAAAACCATAATTGAAGTAGAATAGGGAAGTAGATTTAGAGTACTGGAAATATTTGATGAATGTTAGAGCTTAAGCTGTTAGTTGTCAACTTAATTTCTCATGTATATCAATTCGAATCAACTTCAATTTACTGCAGTTTACTTCAGTCTACCATACACGCCTAAGTTTGCATTTAGTAGAATTGAACAACTTGAATGGAATTCAATTGAACAGTATCTTCTCGTTTGGTATAACCGCTGAAATTGCTAAGTTGTTGGAGCAAATAATAAAAGCTGGGCCATTATACGCATGTAATTAATTATGACTTTTCTTTATCTTTAGAGACAAAAATAAATAGAGAATCATAGTCGCTTTAGGATATCCTTAAAATAGACGAGACGAGCCTCGCCAAATAAAAATGCAAATTGCGGGGCCCTCAATATATGGTTATTTTAATTGCTTAAATTTTGAGACAGGTCGTTTAGCGAATTTCACGACCTTCTCAAAATAATAATGTGTTAGCATCTTTAAGCGGGTTTTTAATAATATCTCCCTAAACTCGGGTGCACATTTATGTGACTCAAATCCAAATCTCAACGAAGTTAGAACGTGTCAAAAATTGTGGGTACATTTATGTGACGCAGTTCGAGATGCGTTTTCACGACGTTGCAATTCTCTTTTAGAATAATAAATAATAAAAGCGATTAAAAGTTGAAATTTGCGCACATGTTCATAATTGTTAAAATCGGATAATTTAAGCCAGATATAGCAGTTGAGCGACCGTGCTAGAACCACGGAACTCGATAATGCCTAACACCTTCTCCCGGGTTAACAGAATTCCTTATCCGGATTTCTGGTTCGCAGACTGTAATACAGAGTCATTATTTTCCTCGATTCGGGATTAAATCGGTGACTTGGGACACCACAAATCTCCAAAGTGGCGACTCCGATCCTTTAATAATAAACCCCGTTTCGATTGTCCTTTAATTGGAAAAACTCCTCTGCGCCCCTGCGTGGCGCAGGTAAAAAGGAGGTGTGATAGCTCTGGCGACTATGCTGGGGAGTGGAACCCAGAATCTTTGGTTCAGGGTTCAAGAATTCGAGCTTAGATAAATTGTTATATTTGGTTTTATGTGATTTTTACATGATTGGGCCTAATGTGTTAAATGATGCTTTTACCGCTTTGATATTATCTGAACTGTATATAAACTATGCCGAAACCCTTCTCTTCTTACCTCCGGGGATGTTGCTTACTGGTTGAGACTCCCTATTCTGTTAGTGTCATACCCTGAAATAAGAAAGAGGCCGGATAATTTACAAAGTCGGACGATCCCGCGGGTCCCCGGTACGTAGCCCCCTGCTCGACTCGAGTTGTCCGCTCGGGTACACAGTCTAGAACAAATACCCAGGTTATAAACCTAGAATAACTCAGCTTCATGACGGATCCCTAGTAGGAAAGTTTGTTTGTATCATGTGCATTTGACTTTGGAGGCTCAACACAGGGGTTGGGTCTGTCTAGGACAGGTGTACCAAAATGACAAAAGACCATCCAGATGCATCCAACTTGCTACCTGTGCATTTGTTTGCTTCGGACTTGCATGCTGACCGACTTTTGAAAACTTTGAGGAAAGAGAGATAGAGGTAGTTAATCGCCTGTTTTGAAAAAAAATCAATGGCCAAATAGCGTCGAAACTCTGTCAATTTTTTGAGAAAATGAAACAAAAAAGGGTTTTGTTTATGAAAAGTGGTTTTATTTATCATTGAAAAGAGTCTTGTTTTCAAAAAGAAGTTTGTTTTATCTACCCGAACTACGCCGGTTTGATTCTCACTGGGTGCGAGATACGTAGGCAACCCTCATCGGGTCCAACCACTCCTTTTACAAAAATAGCAAAAAATGTCAAATTTTAATTGTCAACATAAATAAGTCGGGTGATGCCATTTTTGGCAAAAATAGCCGAATATTCCCGAAAGGGACACCGGAAGGCTGACTTTGCATAAACGGCCACTTTTAGTCATTTTTGGATTTTTGACCGGTTGACTCACCCAGCTTTAAAATCTTCATTCCCGAAGTGCTGAAAAACCGTGTACGGAATCGGATCTTCCTTTTAATATGTGGAAAATTAAAAAATAGTCAATTTGTTGAGTAAAATAAATTTTATTTCTTAATCACCTTAATAAATGTGCAGGATGAGCACGATGCAAAATGAACATTTTTCAATAACGACTAAAATCCCTTTCAAGTTGCAGCTATAGTGGGATAATTTAGGTGGTGAAGGGCAAGAAGAGGTCAAGAAATATCTAAAAGGTCTTACGGACTTATTAGAAATCCAGCCTCGGGGGATATCATAAGAGCTTTGGTCACCTGCTGGGACCCGGCACACAATGTCTTCCACTTCTCCGATTTTGAACTCACTCCGACTTTGGAGGAAATAGTTGGGTACATCGGAAATGCTGAAGTTCCGTTGAGGCAAAAATACATGGTTGCTCCAAGAGCTGTCACTGTGCATCGGTTTTTAGATTCGTTAAAGATACCCAGGATGGTCCATAACCCAGATCTGGCCGCAGGTTTTTGTAATTCGCGCTTCATATACGACAGATACGGTCATGTCGGAGGATTCAACAATCCGGGTAACAAGTTATGCAGCAAAAGTAACCGTCAGAAATGGGACGAGCATAGACGAGTGGATTTTATGATAACCTTTTTGGGCCTTTTGGTATTTCCAAGGAAAGACAGAATCATTGATCTGAAAATAGCCGGGGTCGTCAGTACCTTGCTCATTCAAGGTAAAAGCATTCTTGCACCTATGATAGTATCTGATATGTTCCGAGATTTTACAGCCTACAAAGCCAGAGGGAACTTTTTCGAGGGGTGTAACTTGTTGCTACAAATATGGATGACTAAGCATCTCTGCCACCGTTCCCAGCTCCTGAGTTATGGTTCCTCGAAGAAAACTTGCATAGAAGAGTTCTACACAAGAATCAAGGGAAGAATCGACGATATCGGGCACTACATCACCATAAAGTGCCTAGCGTGTGAGGATATGTCTCGTACCACCTTCTTTGTTTCAATAATAATTTATGTCCACCAGATCATGTAAGATTTGAAAGATCTGCAAAGGGGCCTTGCACCAAAGCCCGCGACGAGGCCGAACGACGCCCCGCGGGCGCCAAAAATTCAAAACTCTGAAACATTCATAGTTTGAGTCTGTATTTTCCTTGTCTTCAGAATCTGTTATCCGTCGGAGTTTGTATTTCCCTTTTTGGCATAAAGTCTGTAGTCTGTATCAAGTCTGCCAATTTCCTTTCAAAAATGTTTTGCCTTGTAATAAAATGTTTTGCTAGTAAAGGTTGAAAAATCCAAAAATGGTGTCTTTATTTTCCGCACTTGTGGTAGAACGACGCACGGTCTGATTCATGCGGGGACATGATACATAGGCAATCCACATAAGATTCGACCACCAGTAAAAGAAAAAAGAAAGGCAAAGTGAATAAAAGAAAGGAAAAGAAAGAAATAAAAAGAGAGATAAAGAAAGTTTCAGAAACACTTAAACGAGGCACAAACAAAGTAAGTCGGAATGACGCATGCGGTCGAAGCAAAGACATGTTAGAAATGGTTAAACTGCCTAGGAACATTGCATCCCCCAACGTTAACAAGTTTGTTGTCCTTCCAGAGATTTCGAACCAGTTAGTTTGTTAGAACGTTCTGGCAGATTACCATTACCAAACAAGATCCAAAGGGCCCATACTAAAAAGCATGACTAGTTCAGACCAAAGTGTCGAGGATGAAAGGACGGGGAATCAAATGCTGAAGGAGGAAATGGATAAGATGAGACATGAGATGAAAGAAATGCAGTTGGCCTTAGCTAGGGTACAAAAAGTGCCTGGCCCTCCCGTTACTCCCACTCTCCCACCAGGACACTCGCCGAAATACCCTCCCCCCGGCCCTTCGACAAGCTCCCCCAGTCACCAATACTATCAGGGAAGAAATTCCTATGATCCCCAAGCTTCACAACCCAATCAGAACCTTCCTCCACCAAATGTTCCAGTTTTCGTGGCACCCCCCCCCAGCCACACTGCAAAGATTATCCAGCGAGCCGTTGTTTCAGGCTCACGATAACCAATATTACCCCCCTGAACTAACCTTCAAAGCACCCGAGCCTCATACTTATAATACTTACTTCGAGATACCGGTAGAGACTGAAAAGCCGGCTAAGAGCCCAGAGCAAGACGAAGTGCTTCGAATGTTTAAAATCCTGGAGCAGTCCTTCAAGAATATCCATGGGTTAGGCAACCAAGTCAGTGTGGCCTAAAAAGATCTGTGCCCATTCCTCGACATTCAATTGTCAGCAGGGTTCAAGATGCCAAAGTTTGATCTATACGAGGGGCACGGTGATCCAATGGCACATCTGCGTGGTTTTTGCAACAAGATGAGAGGAGCAGGTGGTAAAGATGAGCTACTAATAGCTTACTTTGGTCAAAGTCTAAGTGGGTCTGCACTGGAATGGTACACAAGACAGGATCCGAGTAGGTGGTACACCTGGGACGATCTAGCACAAGCATTCGCAGGTCATTTCCAGTATAACCTTGAGATCGTCCCTGACCGTCTCACATTGCTGAAACTTGAGAAGAAGTCGGGAGAGAGCTTTAGAGAATTTGGGTTCCGGTGGAGAGAATAGGCAGCAAGAGTTGATCCTCCGATGAGAGGGGGAAATGGTGGACTACTTTCTACAGACTCTAGAGCCAACTTACTTTGGTCACTTGGTGACGTCAGTTGGAAAATCTTTCAACAAAGTAGTAAAAATTGGCGGCATGATTGAAGAGGGACTTAAGTCCAACAAAATCTTGAGCTATTCGGCGATTAAAGCAACCACTCAGGCCATCCAGAGCGGCACGGGAGGTGCGCTCGGAAAGAAGAAAAGGGAAGATGTCGCGATAGTCGAGGCAGGTACTTGGTCCAGATCCAGAGGTTCCCCCCCTCACTACCAACCTAGACCCCATCACTCAAATTACCCACACATTCCATACGGCCCTCCACAGCCCTACTACCAACCACAAGAGCCACACTTCTCTGTCCATCACGCCTAAACTTACACCCAGCCTCTGGCTCGCCCGCAATAGCGTGCGCTGGCTCCCTAGAATACATATCCACCTCCACAAAATACATATCCACCCCCACAAAACACATATCCACCTCCACAAAACACATATCCACCACCAAGGGCCTACAGGAATCCTTCGGGACCAGGCTTCCGTGGGAATCAGACCTTCAGGAATGAAAGGGTGTAGAGGCTGAGAACATTCACTCCGCTGGGAGAAACTTATACTACTCTGTTCCACAAATTGAGGCAGTTAGGCTTATTGAGTCCTGTGGAGCCCAAATTGCCAAATCCCCTTCCCAAAAATCTGGACCACTCGGTAAGCTGTGAATATTGTTCGGGGGCTCTCGGGCATGATACTGAGAAGTGTTAGAAGTTGAGGACTGCCGTACAAGATCTCATTGACACAAATAGGATCGAGGTCCAGGAGCCAAAGGCACCTAACATCAATCAGATTCCGTTGTCGGCACACCACGAAGCCCACATGATCGAACTAGTGCACGAAGGAGGGAAGCTCAAGAAGCCCTCACAAACAGTAATGATGATCTGTGCCAGTTTGAAAGAAAAGTTGATCAGTGGAAAAGCGGTAGTACAGTTGGAAAGGGTAGAAGTCAAGCCAGTGTTGGTAATAGAGAAGAGTTCGTCTGATGTTGCCAAGAATCTAGAGCCTGTCAAAGTAACGGTGCAAGGGATATCAAGCAAGCCAATAGCCGTGAAGGGGGCATGCATAGGACCAGTTATTATCAGGCCAGTAATGCAGTTGCCGATAATCAGCGAGAAAGCTGTGCCATGGAGCTACAGTCAGGTAATGGTAATGCGTAAGGGGAAGAAAGTTGTGGAAGAAATATGTGAGGCACAGGGGTTAACTCGTTCGAGAAGGTGTTTTGCCCCCGCAGAGTTAAGAAGGGCCAATCCAGTAGCGACAAAGAATCCAGTTACCGAGGAAGAGGCGGAAGAATTTTTAAAGAAAATGAAGGCGCAAGATTACTCCATTGTGGAGCAGTTGAGGAAGACCCCGGCACAGATCTCATTGTTATCATTGTTGATCCATTCAGATGAGCATCGCCAGGTATTGATGAAAATTCTGAACGAAGCCCATGTTCCGGATAAGATCTCTGTGAATCATTTGTAGAAAATAGCAAACAATATTTTCAAGGTCGATAGGGTCACTTTTTCAGACGATGAGTTGCCCGTGGAGGGTACAGAACATAATAGAGCCCTTTATTTGACCGTGAAGTGCGAAGACTCGGTAGTCACTCGAGTACTGATTGATAATGGGTCCAGTGCCAATATCTGTCCTTTGGCCACATTGAACAAACTGAAGGTCGATGATGACAGGATTCACAAGAACAACATCTATGTTCGAGGGTTTGATGGTGGTGGTACAGACACAGTGGGTGACATCATACTTGAATTAACAATTTGTCCAGTCGAGTTCACCATGGAGTTTCAAGTGTTAGACGTGGCAGTGTCATATAATCTTCTGTTGGGGCGACCCTGGATCTACGCCGCCAAAGTAGTACCTTCTACATTACATTAGATGGTCAAATTCGAGTGGTATAGGCAATAGATCATAGTACATGGGGAAGACAATGCAAGCGCCGTAAGTGATGCCATCGTGCCTTTCATAGAGACTGATGATGATAAGGGACCGTGGGTTTACCAGGTTTTCGATACGGTTTCAGTGGATAAAATTTCTGAAGGCGAGGACCTTCCACTTCCCAGGATCGCAGTTGCGACTGTCATGGTAGCCTCGGAGATGTTGAAGAACGGGTTTGTGCCAGGCAAAGGTTTAGGGGCTGATCTTCAGGGTATTTTTCAACCGATTTCTTTGTCCAAAAATCTGGACACCTTTGGGTTGGGGTTCAAGACTACAGCGGCGGATGTGAGATGGGCCCGCAAGTTGAAGAAAAGAGTCTGGGTCCTTCCTAAGCCAATCCCGCGCCTATCCGGATCATTTGTCATAGCAGGTATCAGAAAGTTGTCGGTCCCGAAAGTTCTCGGACCACTGATTAGGCCAGATGGAGATTTGAATGAGGGCTTTGAAAGGTTGTTCGCTGATGTCAACATGATAGAAGCTGGAGAAGGGTCCAGTAGGTTAGATGTACAGTTTGTGGGGCCTAGGGCAAATATCAACAATTGGATGGTTACTCCCCTTCCTACCCGGAGGGAGTCTTGGTAGTGGGCTCTGATTTTTCTTTCTTTTTTTGGATTATTCTAGGGTTGTAATCCAGTTTTGTTTTGTGTTCGGCAAAGTGTGAAACTCTGTTATCCCGTATTTTAATAAAGTGAAAGTTTTTATTTTTATTATTTTGTTCTAATTTTGTTTTCTTCTTTTCTCTTTCCGAACAGTTCTCTTTATATTGGTTCTAATGATATGGCATGCACAACGGATCTTCAACCCAGTCTAAAAAAATCAATCTGATTCCGAACTAATTGTATAAGAGGTCGATTATGATGATGAATCGGAATACGATGAGGATGAAGTCTTCGAAGAGATAAACAGAGAGTTAAGCCAGTTTGAAGAGAAATCCAAGCCCAACTTAAATGACACAGAAGCCATCAACTTAGGGGATGCAGTTGATATCAAGGAAACTAAAATAAGCATCCACATTGCACCGAATATCAGGGAAGAACTAAGCAAAGCACTTATTGAGTTCAAAGACATTTTTACATGGTCGTATGATGACATGCCGGGGTTAATCACGGATTTAGTGGTTCACAAATTGCCCATTAACCCGGCATGCCCTCCCGTCAAGTAGAAATTGAGGAAGTTCAAAACAGACATGAGTGTGAAGATTAAAGAGGAAGTAACCAAGCAGCTGCAAGCAAAGGTTATTCGAGGTCACTCGATATCCTAATTGGTTGGCTAACGTGGTGTCAGTTCCGAAGAAAGATGGGAAGATCAGGGTGTGTGTCGATTACCGCAATCTGAATAGGGCAAGCCCAAAGGATAACTTTCCATTACCCAACATCCATATCTTGATCGATAATTGTGTCGGACGTGAGATTGGGTCTTTTGTGGATTGCTATGCGGGGTATCATCAGATTCTGATGGATGAAGAAGATGCGGAAAAGACGGCTTTCATTACGCCGTGGGGGACTTATTGCTACCGGGTAATGTCATTTGGTTTGAAGAATGCTGGGGCAACGTACATGAGAGCAATGACTATTGTGTTTCATGACATGATACACAAAGAGATTGAGGTATATGTGGACGATGTGAACATAAAATCCAAGCATCAGGAAGACCACGTAGCCGACGTAAGGAAGTTTTTTCAAAGACTTCGAAGGTACGATATTAAGCTCAACCCGGCCAAATGTGCATTTGGTGTTCCATCTGGAAAGCTGTTGGGATTCATCGTCAGTCGGTGAGGCATTGAGTTGGACCCGTCAAAGATCAAATCCATCCAAGATTTGCCACCACCGAAGAACAAGACAGAAGTAATGAGTCTGTTAGGGAGGTTGAATTATATCAGCAGGTTTATTGCGCAACTCACAGCAACTTGTGAACCCATTTTTCGGCTACTGAGGAAAGATGTTGCAGTAGAATGGACGGCAGAATGTCAGGAAGCATTTGACCAAATCAAAGGATATTTATCAAACCCACCTGTGTTGGTTCCACCTGAGCCGGGAAGACCATTAATTCTTTATCTAACGGTCCTGGAGAATTCGTTTGGCTGCGTACTGGGGCAACACGACATTACAGGAAGGAAGGAGCAAGCCGTCTATTATCTTAGCAAGAAGTTTACAGGCTATGAGGTTAAGTACACTCAACTCGAGAAGACATGTTGCGCCCTAACTGGGGTGGCCCAGAAATTGAAGCATTATCTGTCATCATATACTACTTATCTCATTTCACGCTTGGATCCACTGAAGTATATTTTCCAGAAGCCTATGCCCACAGGGAGATTGGCGAAATGGCAGATATTACTCACAAAATTCGACATCGTCTATGTGACGAGGACGGCCATAAAGGCCAAAGCATTGGCTGATCACTTGGCCGAGAATCCTGTTGATGAAGAATACGAGCCCTTGAGGACGTATTTTCCTGATGAAGAAGTGATGCATATAGATGAGTTGGAAACGACCAAGGAACCAGGATGGAAGCTTTTTTTCGATGGAGCCGCAAATACGAAGGGAGTTGGAATAGGAGTGGTACTTATTTCTGAAACAGGACATCATTATCCTATTACGGCTCAGCTGCGTTTCTATTGTACCAACAACATGGCTGAGTATGAGGCATGCATTTTGGGTCTACGGCTAGCTGCAAACATGGATGTCCAGGACGTCTTGGTCTTGGGAGACTCGGACCTCCTGGTGCATCAGATTCAGGGTGAATGGGAAACAAGGGATTTGAAGCTCATACCATATCGACAATGCTTTCTTGATCTGAGTAAACGATTTCGATCAGTGGAGTTCAGACACATCCCAAGAGTTCATAATGAGGTCGCCGATGCTTTGGCCACTTTAGCATCGATGTTTCACCACCCAGACAAAATTCATGTTGACCCATTGCATATCCAGGTTCGCAATCAACATGTTTATTGCAACGTAATAGAGGAAGAAATGGATGGCGAGCCATGGTTTTATGATGTCAAGAAATACCTCAGGATGGGGATATACCCGGAGCAGGCCACCGGATATCAAAAGAGATCCATTCGGCGACTGGAAAATGAATTTTTCCTTAGTGGAGGAGTGTTGTACAAAAGAACACCAAATTTGGGATTGCTAAGATGTATAGATGCTAGTCAAGCCACGACAATTATGACAGAGGTACATGCTGGAGTCTGTGGGCCACATATAAGCGGATATGTATTGGCAAAGAAGATTCTTCGAGCGGGGTACTATTGGCTCACTATGGAGCACGATTGTATCAGTTTTGTGCGGAAATGCCATCAGTGTCAGATACACGGAGATCTGATTCATTCTCCGCCAACAAAATTGCATACAATGTCAGCACCATGGCCATTTGTCGCCTGGGGCATGGATGTCATTGGACCTATTGAGCTGGCAGCTACCAACGGTCATAGGTTCATTTTGGTGACCATCGATTATTTCACTAAGTGGGTTGAAGCTAAAACTTTCAAGTCGGTAACCAAGAAGGCAGTGGTAGATTTTGTTCATTCCCATATCATTTGTAGATTTGGGATCCCAAAAGTGATCATCACGGACAATGGTGCTAATCTTAACAGCAGTTTGATGAAAGAAGTTTGTCAACAGTTCAAGATTACACACCGTAATTCCACACCATGTCGTCCCAAGGCGAATGGAGCGGTCGAGGCGGCCAATAAGAACATAAAGAAGATACTGAGGAAGATGATAGAAGGATCTAGACAATGGCATGAGAAATTACCATTTGCATTGTTGGGTTATCGCACTACTATTCGTACTTCAGTAGGTGCAACTCCTTATTTGTTGGTATACGGAACTGAAGTAGTGATACCGGCAGAAGTTGAAATTCCATCCCTTCGGATTATCGTTGAGGCTGGGATTGATGACGATGAATGGGTCAAAGCCCGATTGGAGCAGTTGAACTTGATTGATGAAAAGAGATTGGCAGCAGTATGCCATGGCCAATTGTATCAAAGGAGAATGGCAAGATCCTACAACAAGAAGGTGCGCCCCAGAAAATTTGAAGAGGGGCAGCAGGTGTTGAAACGAATCCTGCCACATCAGGCCGAAGCAAAAGGCAAGTTTGCCCCGAATTGGACTGGGTTGATTAATCCGGAATGCATGACATGATCGTTGGGATCGGTTATATCATTTAGATAAGTTTTCCTTTTCCCCAGCATTTGTTCAGAAAGATTTCTTCTTTTTCTATCTTTTAAAATCAACACTTTTTCATTTCTTGGTCTAAATACTTTATCTCCCCAGCAGTTTGTTTTTGAAAAGGATTTTCAGAGCTTATTACCAGTCGCCAAGATGGTGCAAAAACATAATGCAAATAGGACAGGCCAAAGATAAGGTGACAAAGCGAAAAGAAGTTTGTCGCAAGACCAAATGATGAATGGGTATAGATTCCAAGAGGACCAAATTTCCATGGGAAGTTGGAGAAAAAACAGGAAAAAAAACAATAGTTGAAAAGTTATGGATCAAATTCCAAGAGGATCCCCAGCAGATTTTCGAAATGCATGAACAACTCCGACAGATTATCGACCAAGTTCTGCGATGGTCGGACAACACAGAGTGGGGAAGGAAGAGAAAAGAAAAACCATCCCCAGCAGGAATATCATCCCCAACAAGTTTTGTAATAAAACGCAAAGCAGGGAAAGGATAAAGGGAAAAACCATCCCCAGCAGGAGTGGCGCGACCACTCACCATGTTTTAAACTAACAAATTTTTCTTTGATTTGAAGCAGGGGAAAGGAAATGTTATTGACAGCGGGAAGACATGGCCACAAAGAAGATTATCAAACTGGGGCAGAAAATTTTCTCTCATTGCGAAAATTTTCTTGAAACCAGATACCCACTTAGGGAACATGGAAGATAACAAAAGTTTTGAAGGAAGTGGAATCTCCAGCAGTTTACGGGAGAAGGCAATACAAGTTTTAAAGAAAGCAATCTTGGAAGAAGCAAGATAACCCAAGTTTAAGGGTAGTGGTCTTTGAATCAGTATCATCCCCACCATTGTTAAAAAGAGGAAAGTAACTAGTCTTAAAGAAAGAAGATAATTCTCCAGCAGTGTTATCCCCGGCAGATTTCAGAGAAGTGAAAACACTAGTATGAGGGAAGTAATTGCTGAAGAAGTCAGGAGTCTGCCTGTAGAACGGAGGTTGTCATATTTTAAGTTGAAGAAGTCAGGAGCCCGCCTGTAGAATAGAGGTTGTTATATTGGAAGTTGATGAAGTTAGGAACCCGCCTGTAGAACGGAGGTTGTTATATTTTAAGATAAAGAAGTCAGGAGCCCGCCTGTAGAACAAAGGTTCTTATATTTTAAGATAAAGAAGTCAGAAGCCCGCCTGTAGAACAGAGGTAGTCATACTTTAAGTTGAAGGAGTTAGGAGCCCGCCTGTAGAACGGAGGTTGTTATATTTTAAGTTAAAGGAGTCAGGAACCCGCCTGGAGAATGGAGGTATTATATTTTTAAGAAGTAGTCGAAGTCAGGAGCCCGCCTGTAGAATGGAGGTTGTTTATTTTAAAAGTTGAAGAAGTCAGGAGCCCGCCTGTAGAACGGAGGTTGTCATAATTTTAAGTCAAAGAAGTCAGGAGCCCGCCTGTAGAACGGATTGTCATATTTTAAGTTGTTGAAATCAGGAGCCCGCCTAGAGAATAGAGGTGTTATATCTTTAAGTTGCAGTTGAAGTCAGGAGCCTGCCTGGAGAATGGAGGTGTTATATCTCAAATTGTAGTTGAAGTCAGGAGCTCGCCTGTTAGAACGGAGGTTGTTATATTTGAAGTTGTTGAAGTCAGGTGCTCGCCTGTAGAACGGAGGTTGTTATGTTTTAAGTTGAAGAAGTCAGGAGCCCGCCTGTAGAACGGAGGTTGTTACAATTTCAAGACGAAGTCAGGAGCCCGCCTGGAGAATGGAGGTGTTATATTTTTGAGTTGTAGTTGATGTCAGGAGCCCGCCTGGATAATAGAGGTGTTATATTTTTAAGTTGTGTTGGAAGTCAGGAGCCCGCCTGAAGAATGGAGGTTGTCATCATTGCAAGTTGCAGACGAAGTCAGGAGCACGCCTGGAGAACGGAGGTATTATATTTTTAAGAAGTAGTTGAAGTCAGGAACCCGTCTGGAGAATGGAGGTATTATATTTTCAAGAAGTTGTTGAAGTCAGGAGCCCGCCTGTAGAATAGAGATGTTATATTTTTAAGAAGTCGTTGAAGTCAGGAGCCCGCCTGGAGAATGGAGGTCGTATTATCTTTTAAAGTCAAGTTGGAGTCAGGAGCCCGCCTGCAGAACAGAGGAATATATTTCAAGATCAAGTCAGAAGTCAGTAATGCGGAGGGTTACAACAAAAATACCCCCATCATGAATCCCATTTCAGAAATCAGAAAGAAGACTACAAGAGCAAGTCGAAGATAGATAAGATTATGTAATTCCTAGTTTAAGTCTAGCTTCTTGTTTTCTTTTGGCACGGTGTAATAAGGAGATCGAAAAGTAGTAGCAACAGCATGCAGCAGCAGCAACAGCAAAAATGCAGTCCCATGGTAGTCCCAGCTGCCAAAACCTTCCGAACTACATTGACCTGATTCCTTTTTAGCCAAGGATATGTAGGAAACCTTTGAAGTAGAGGTTCGGTCAAATCATTCAAAAATGCTTCACACGGAGTAGCCATACGGGCAAAAAATGCTCATATCCGCTCACTTTATCTTTGCACGAAAACTCTTCGTGTTTCCAGACAAAGAGAGGCAGCTGTGAGCACGTGATTTTTGCCCTACGAGAACTACTCCCAGAAATTCAAAATAAAATAGTTTTGTGTTGTTGGTGATTTATTTGTAATTGCCTGTGCACGTTTGTTTTTACTTTGATTAAGAAAAAATATAAAATATGTGTTGCATGTGTAGTTAGGGTTCAATTTCACAATTAGGAATTGATTAAACAATATTCGTTTTACGAAAAATGAAAAAATCGAAAAATAACGTACTTCGCATTTTAAGTGTTTAATGTCAAAGTGGGTGATTATCTTTGTATTTAATCTTATGTGATAATTGTTATTAAGGGTTAATTAGTATTTTTGAGTTAATTTTGGCTTTACAATTTATTTGACAAATTTTTGGTAATTAGGAATTAAAAAGATAAGAAACAAGAGAAGAAAATCGGACTAGGTCAATTTTAAAAGAAAGTTCAGGCCCAATCCAAATACCTTTTTACCCGGTCCAATCCAACCAGTCTTGGAGACGGGTGGAACGACGCCGTTCGGGCATGAAGAATCTGGGCCGTTGATCTCACTCGATCGAATGGTCCAGTCCATCTCCAGATATATCCAAATGACGTCGTATATAGCCAATAGATCCAGGCCATTCATTTCATTTGATCCAATGCCTCAGAACAATCCCCACAACCCGACCCATTTGCCCCCGGATCGACCCAGTCCCCCAACGAAACCAAACGACACCGTTTCCTATAGGGGATTGATCCAAGCCATTGATCTCACTTGATCGAACGGCTTGGATCAAATCCCCACCCCACTATATATTCCCAAACTATACCCAGCCCCCCCCCAAGCCAAACCAAGCCCCCCCTCTCATTCTCTCCCAAGCCTCGTCTCTTTCAAAGACGAGGGACCCTAATAGCCGCCACCCCATCCCTTCATCGTAAACCCGGCGGCGCCGGCTCCGGCTCCGATGGCCGTGAAAATAACACCCCTGAACCTCCTAACCACCCTCAACACGATTCCATACTCCATTAACCTCGAATCATACTACAACTTCTCGAATCTTCGACCGAAGACCCCCGTCCCAAACCCTAGCTTGTCCACTTAACCCCAAAATCACACCCAATAATCCCCTTGACCTCCTCGTCGCTAATCCCTAATCATATTGGCTCGAATCCGAGTAAAACTCATCGAATGGCGGATCTAGGGTTCGACAGTTCGAGACTGTTTCGAAGCTGTCAGTGTCGAACGGGTTCTGGTTAGTATTATAAGCCTATTTCTGATGAAATAGATGTATAATACTAACTGGAACTCAAGTTCGAAAGGGCATATTGGTGAGATCCGAGAAAAGAACAGTGAGTTCTTCTTAGCTTCTTCTTTTCCTTTTTTCTATGTGTTTGTTTGTCTGTGTAATTAGTCGCTTCTTTAGGTTTTCAGTTTAAGTTAATCCAGTATATATTCTGCTTCTTTTTCTGATTCTGGTTAGATTAAATATTCCAATGTTTGTTTGAGTAGTTCAATCAATTCTTCGTTTGCCTAAATTAGGTCTGTTATTTTCTCTCTTCTCCATCAGACCTTTTTCTTGTTGTTCGTCATTTTTGCATATGAGTTCAGTTTGTTTGTCGATTCAGTGCGTTTACAGTAATCGTTCATTTTGGGCTAAGTTTAATTTAAAATTGAGAATGTAGTTAGTCATTCCCGCGTATCGGTGTCAATCATGGTCTGAACTTTGACCTTGGCAGTTCAATATGGTTTTGTTCGGATTCATTGGTCTTTATTTTTATGCTGTTTGATCCGATCCGAGTTCTAGCTCAAACTGCTGATTGAATTTGAATTAAAATGGACGAGACGATTGAATTAAAATGGACGAGACGAGCCTCGCTAAATAAAAATGCAAATTGCAGGGCCCTCAATAGATGGTTATTTTAATTGCTTAAATTTTGAGACAGGCCATTTAGCGAATTTCACAGCCTTCTCAAAATAATAATGCGTTAGCATCTTTAGGCGGGTTTTTAATAATATCTCCCTAAACTCGGGTGCACATTTATGTGACTCAAATCCAAATCTCAACGAAGTTAGAACGTGTCAAAAACTGCGGGTACATTTATGTGACGCAGTTCGAGATGCGTTTTCACGACGTTGCAATTCTCTTTTGGAATAATAAATAATAAAAGCGGTTAAAAGTTGAAATTTGCGCACAGGTTCATAATTGTTAAAATCAGATAATTTAAGCCAGATATAGCAGTTGAGCGACCGTGCTAGAACCACGGAACTCAGGAATACCTAACACCTTCTCCCGGGTTAACAGAATTCCTTATCCGGATTTCTGGTTCGCAGACTGTAATACAGAGTCATTCTTTTCCTCGATTTGGGATTAAATCGGTGACTTGGGACACCACGAATCTCCCAAGTGGCGACTCTGATCCTTTAATAATAAATCCCGTTTTGATTGTCCTTTAATTGGAAAAACTTCTCTGCGCCCCTGCGTGGCGCAGGTAAAAAGGAGGTGTGACAAATGGCACATAGAGATAGCTCCTATTCTCCTCTCCTAGATAGTGCATCTGCAACTCTGTTCTTTGTTCCTTTCTTGTACTGGACTTCATAGTCTAAACTAAGTAGCTTGGCCAGACCCCTTTGTTGGAAGGCAGTAGTTACCCTTTGCTCTAATAGATACTTTAAGCTTTGGTGATCTGTTCTAATAATAAAATGCCTCCCTGTAGATAGTGTCTCCATTTATTACAGCTGATATCACAGCCATGTATTCCTTTTCATAGGTAGATAAGCCTATGTGTCTAGGCCCAAGGGCCTTGCTGAAAAATGCTAGAGGTATGCCTTCTTGCATTAGTACAGCCCTCATCCATGTTGAGCAAGCATCAGTCTCCACAATAAAGGTCTTTGTGAAATCTGCCAGGGTAAGCACAGGTGCAGAAGACATTGCATGCTTCAATGCTGAGAAGGTAGAGTCAGCTTCTATGGACCACTGGAAGGAATTCTTCTTCAGTAGACTGGTTAGGGGTCTACTAATGATACCATAGGATTTTACAAACCTCATGTAGTAGCATGTTAGACCTAGAAAACCCCTTAAGGCTTTTATGGACTTAGGCATAGGCCAATTAGTCATAGCCTCCATTTTGGAAGGATCTGTAGCTACACCTTCCCCAGTAATGATATATCCCAGGTACTCTACCTTGGACTGTCCAAAAGAGCATTTGGAAAGTTTAGCATATAGTTGTTCTTTGCTCAGTAACTCCAGTACCCTTTCAAGGTGTTGTTTGTGCTCAAATAATGAAGCACTATAGACTAATATATCATCAAAGAAAACTAACACAAACTTACTCAAATAAGCTTTAAACACATGGTTCATGAGGGATTGAAATGTAGCAGGGGCATTAGTTAGACCAAAGGGCATAACCTTAAACTCATAGTGCCCTAAATGTGTTTTAAAAGCAGTTTTATACACATCGTCCTCCCCCATTCTGATTTGATGATAACCAGCCCTCAAATCAATTTTAGAGTAAATACAGGCCCCATGTAATTCATCCATTAAACCATCAACTAGTGAGATGGGAAATTTGTCCTTAACAGTCATATTATTAAGGGCTCTATAGTCAATACAGAATCTCCAGCTGCCATATTTCTTTTTGACTAAAAGTATTGGTGATGAAAAGGGGGAGTGACTAGGCTGTATTATTCCATTTGCTAGCATTTCATTGACTTGTTTCTCAATCTCATTCTTTTGAAAAAAATTGTACATGTAAGGCCTTATGTTGACTGGTATTGTGTTTGGTTTCAGGGGAATGTAATGATCATGGTTCCTCTTGGGTGGAAGGCTGGTTGGATCCTCAAATACATCAGGGAACTGCTTCAGAACCTGATGTATCACAGCAGGTACCTGCTCCTGCTCCTTTACTTCCTCTGCAGTTAGAGTTAACAGGTGAGCCCAAATAGCTTGCCCCTTCTTAAATAAGTGTTTAACTCCATTAGCTGACATGATCTTGAGCTCCCCTTGACTGTAAATACCCTTGAGTTCCACTCTTTTCCCCTTGTGAGTAACCTGAACCTTGTACTCTACAAAATCTAGCAGTACTGGGTTATGACCTTCCATCCAATCCCCTCCTAATATCATATTATTTCCTCCTAGACTTACTAGCCTCACAGAATCCTCAAACTCCACCCCTTGAGTTGCCCATTTGAACCTGTGACATGTATGCCTACTCATAAGGTAATTACTATTTGCTACAGTGATCCTCATAGGAGTAGATTCTGTAATTTTGCACCCTATCTTCTTAGATGTTTCTATGTCTAGGAAGCTGTGGGTACTCCCTGATTCCAATAGAATAGTTATTGAGTTTTCTTGTATTTCCCTCTTAGCTTAATTGTGTTTGGAACCTCAGTCCCAGAGAGAGCATTGAGGTTGATAGCCTCATCCATGACTTCTTCCTCTATCTGGTTTTCTGAATTGCCCTCTCCTCCAGTTCCTTCTTCTTCCACTACTTCTAATATAGCATGGTCTTCAGCAGCAGCCATGGCATTGATTTGTTTCTGCTTGCACACATGACCAGGAAAGTACTTGTCCCCACACTTCCAACACAACCCATTATTCCTCCTGTTATCAAATCCCTTATTTCCTGGAGCAGAGTAATTTGCTGGCCCTGCCCCCTTAGTTCCCAAAATTAGAGTGTGAGTGTTTGTCTGTTGCTGATTCCCATAGGTTGATCCTCTACCCCAAGGGGCCTTTCCCTTCTTATTCTAAGTTTCAATCACCTTTTCCCGATGTCTAGCTGTTTCTACAGCTTGACTTAGGTTGTAGGGATTCAACATCTTCACTGTATGCCTTATATCCTCCTTTAGGCCTTCTACAAAAAATTCTAAGAAAAACTCCTCTGGTATTGTAGGGCTTCTAATTAGAACCCAAGCCTTTAAATCCTCAAACTTCTCCAAATACTCATTAATTGTTCCCTTTTGTTCTATCTTCTTAAATTCTCTAATGAGATTGAATTTACTGTTGTCTGCATCTTGGAACCTTTTACACATTTCTTCACAGAATTCTGGCCATCTAACATTTCCTTTGCTTAACTGATAGGAAAAGTACCATGCTTCTGCCCTTCCATTGAAATGCAGCAATGCTTCTTCAAGCTTCTGTTCTGGCAGGTATACATGGTTATAATGGAAATATCTCTCACATTTCCTCAACCATGAACAAGGGTCAGCTCCCACAGCACCATCGAAATAGGGAAATTCCACCCTGGAGTTGTAGCTGTTATGGTAGTTATGGTGATTTCAATCATTGGTCAAAACAACAGGGATCTCCTCCCTTCTAAGGCTATTTCCCGGTTCTCCCTGCTGAAGGATCTCCATTGGAGCACTCCCCAATATTCCTGCATGATTGGGCAATAATTTCTCCATCAACACATCGAACTTCCTTGCCAATTCATCAATTTTGGCATCTATAGATTCATCCTTCTTATTTTCCTCTGTAATATGATTCTGTAATTGTGCTTCCAGCTTCTTTAGACTATCTTCCATGGATTTCGGCCTTGTTTCTGTAATGGTCATGGTTGTAGGGCCAGGAATTGCTTTGATACCAAATGTAATACTTGAATGAGAAATTAATAACAAAAGAAAGAAATTCGAGTTTTATCGATGAAATCAGCTGTGTTACAACTCAGTAGTACAATCAAACTAATACTCCAAGCTTGGAACTCGAACTGCAATGGAGGTTACCTGAGAAATGAAGGATTGAGTGAGAGAGAGAGAAAAGAAGAGAGAAACGAAGGAGAGAGGAGGGAAATGAATTACCAGATAATTGCATGCCTCCTTCTGTCCAGTTTTTAGGAAGGGATTTTTACCTATCTATACCATATATCAAATCTTATTACCAAAATTGTTCATAATTTGTTATTTACCCGTGTAGTCCACACTTTTACTACAAATTATATACCAATCCAAAAATAGGTAGATTTTGCCATAAAAAAGCCCTAAAATGAGGCACCAGATCTGTGTGTGATTCTGTCAACATCAAATTCGAATTGCTGCGTAATTCTCTCCTTCCTCAACGGAAAGAGATCTCTCTTCTCTCACTCAACTACAATTCTCAAAAAACGCAAGCTACTGAAGCTCCAGTAATCAAACGGAAAGGAGATTTTCTGTTCTTCATCTTCATCTTCATCTGTTCTTCCATATATTTTCCACCATTGATAGCCATTAAAAAGCTTGAAAGCTTTGAATTCAAATTTGGGTTTTCAAAAATCATTATTTGTTTGGATTGGGTGTTGTTGTAAATAATTCGGAATATGTTTAGGAGTTTATATCTCAATTTTGAGGGGTTTTGGTGAAGATTAGACTTGGTTTTGACTGAATTTTAGATTGAAACTCGAAGAAGAAGAAGAAGAAGAAGAAGAAGAAGAAGAAGAAGAAGAAGAAGAAGAAGAAGAAGAAGAAGAAGAAGAAGAAGAAGAAGAAGAAGACGTATTTCCAGAAATTGTAGATAAATTGTAGTTAAATTGTAGAATTGTAGATATATTGTAGATAAATTGTAGATGAATTGTAGATTGGGAAGACTAAAACTTCTACAAATCTTCTACAATTATGTCGAAAATGCCAATTATGCTACAATTGAAATGAGAATTTGGATATTAAAATTCAATGTATCTATTTTGTAGATATCTTGTAGATAAATTGTAGATTATTTGTATTCTGATTGTAGATGCATTATTTTCTGTTTTCACAAATCCAAAACGACTAAAGCTTCTACAAAATCTTCTGCAAAAAACAGTCTACAATTTATCTACAATTTTTCTAATTTGACTACAATTTGACTACAAAATATCTACAAATTCTGGAAATATGTCTTCCTCATCTTCTTCTTCGAATTTCAATCGACTGTGTTAACCAGTAACCTTCAACCACTGTCCAAAAAAAAATAGGTCAAAGAATTTCGAACTCTCTGCCATTATTATTTCCAGTGGGAATTCAAGCGGTTGGATCAAAGAATTTAAAATTTTCTTGTGAATCTGAAAATATGATATTCTTCGACGGTGGTGGGCAGTTGGGGATGATCAACGAGAGGAAGCATAGGAGCATCGTGAGTTGTGTGTGTGTTGTGAACAGTTGAGATGAAAGGAAAGAGAAAGTGGGAAGATACAGTCCTATAATTATGCCTAATATAAATGAACCCTTAATTATATCCCTAATTTGAATTATGGTATAGAAATGGTAATTTGGTATGCTTAAATGTAATAAACACAAACCTTAAACATTGAGGGTAATAAGGTTTGATATATGGTATAGATAGGTAAAAATCCCTTTTAGGAATATAAAGCCCAATTGACATAGCCCACTACTAACTAATTCTGTTACAACCCACTAACTAACTAACTAACAACCCAATATCGCTCTTTGTAAGAACTAATCTAGGCCCTTCATTTAGTAAGTTAACTTCTAATCTCAATCATTCGATTCATGCAGCTAACACCACACGTGTAAAATCTGAAGGTCTCATAGTCTGCCACGTCACTCTTCTCATTTTTATCTTTTAAACATTTCTTCAGCTCACTTTCCAAATTTGAACCCTAATGTTACTCCTTTACCAATTAAGAGAGATTCTTTTTCAGACATAACATAATAATAGGTTCTTCTAAACGAATGGTTTCATAAAAAGACATGTTACTTTATTATGGGCGTCGTTGTTGAATTTTCTGTTTATTAAACTTCTTTTTCCAGAATCCCACAAGTTCCATGTATACAGATTTTGAGTATATATATATATATATATATATATATATATATTGTTGCTCTTCCAACTATCATTTGTATCATTCGACTTACATTAGTTTCTTTTTGTTTTTTTTTCCTTTTATTATTTTTGTGTCTTTCTTAATTAGGAGGACCCGAATTAATGAACCGACCTTTTTGTGTCAAATTCAGGTTCCTAAGTTGACATGTGTATGACCAATTTATATCGTATCAATTTTTTGGTTCATTACTCTATTGTGTATGACCAAAATGGTATTTTTAATGTCGGTACGTTTTGATTAATAACTAATCAAAGAAGATTAGCGTGTGGTGGTTCGACTCATCTTTTATTCTCCATATTGAGCCACTTTGAGCAATTTGGAACTCATGTACTTCCTCCGGTCCACAATAAGTGACCAATTTTTTTTGGCACACCCACTAAGGAAATATTAAATTCTAGCAAAAATAGTTAGTGTGACTAAACTACCCTTCATTAAATGTTGCACCATAATTATAGTACGTAATACTTACTTCTCTTCTCAAATGTGAGGAATAAATGACTTTTTACGGATACGTACATAAGGATAATTTTGAAAAAATAAATTGAATTTTTTCTTGATTATATGAATGGACACTTATTTTGGACCAAAATAAAAAATCAAACTGGTCACTTATTATGGACCGGAGGGAGTACTATTTTGTAAAAGAAATGATTTATTCTTTCATATAGTAGTAATATTTTCCTCCACTAAATGCAGGCAAGAGAAACACAAGTAGCAAATCTTCCACCAACACACAGTTCATAACAATGGAAAGTTAAAGAAACTAATATATTCATTGATTAGTAGCTTTACAAGCACCCTTCCTCATCCTAGCACCCTTTTTTTTATAAGGGCGGCTTCCGAAGAAAGGCTTGTGCACAAGTATCGAGTAACTCTGCACACCAAGGCTAAGGTAGATGAAAAGAAATCACCAAATGTTATATTTTTTCCAAGTTAAAAGAATCCTGGCAACCTTTTCTCTTCTGTAAGTTCCTTTCCTTTTTTAATCCTTTGAACAAGCTCAATGAACTAAACAGCTAACCCTCCAATGCAAAAACAGTAACAGACTAGTTGCTCTTGATTGTGTCAGTGACCATATTCACATTCTTCACCTTTTCTTTCAGAAATTTACTTTACCTCTGCAAATAGGCATGTCGAATAACAAAATTCAGAGGCGGCCATCATCTGCAAAAAGCAATAGAGTGCGAGAATCCTACTCAAAACCAGCCTTCGGATCAGTGAGGAGTGCCTATACGGATCTGGAAACGACCCCCGCTAGACTCTCTGTAACTCGGATGATTCATAGATCATGAAAGTAACATTTTACACAATGTCGATAGGCTACATTTTCTTTCCTCGAGAAATAATCCAAGAAATCAGCTCTAATAAAAATGTTACTTTTATTATAACACCCGGATAATAAAAAATGCGCTTCTCAGCAGAGTCCAGAAATAATCCAAGAAATCAGCTGCATGGCTCACAACAGGTGAATTTCATAACGTACCAGAGACTGGTCATGAGTCGTTTGTCCTCATCATCAATTCCTCATCGTTAGACTAAGATACAACTCAAATTTTCTTGAACTCTGATTATTTGCCAGCTAGCTACAAAATTCTCATCTCAGAAAATCAGATTCTCTTTTGCGTCTATAAGAATAGAATGAATCAACAACTACTTTCCCTACCCTTCTGTTTTTTCTCGTTCTTTTACTTACACTTCTCTTCCTTTCCTTTTCAGATGCAGGTTGAGCCATAGGGACATAACTGAGCCATCCCAGCGGCAGTAGTGCTGCAATAAACTGGATAAGTATCCCAACATGCAGATTTGAGTAGTCACCGGACGTTATACCAAGGAAATTAGCCAGAGCAACACCTAGAAACCCACTAAATATTGAAGACAAACACAGAGCCGATGCCAAGAAAGACATGAGAGATCCTTCAAAGCCAGATGGAGCCAAACTTGCAAACAGCACATGGAACGGCAAGAGCTTAAAAATTGCAATAGTTTCTGCTAGACCCGAGAAGCAAAGAGCAAACCATTCATTTGGAATTCCCATTTTGAGATTAAGCTGCTTTACAAGTACAAGGTCAAGAAGAAGAGAAGCAGCATATGTAATCTGCACGACGCTAATCAGTTTTCTCATTGGAACCCTTTTGCCAAACCGATCATACAAGACTGTCAAAGATAGAAGTATCATATGGCCTATCACCTTTGACATCCCTATAACTGATGGATCAAGATTTAGGCATTGTGACTGATAACAAAAGATAGATCCGGAGAGGGCTGGGACTGCTAAAATGGACACAAAAATCCATATAAGAGGCCGAGCAATACTTTCTTCTCTAACTGCTATCATAAGATCCGAATACTGTTTTCGAAATATTTCCGTGATTGGTTCCCTAACAGCAGAGTAATTTAATGATTGAGCTAAAACAAGGGACTCTTCTCTGGTAGCTGAAGTCACTGCTAGTTGCAGAGCAAGCAGAGCGGAAAAGGCTAGAAACATTAACTTAGGTTGCTGTGTTTTGAGTAGGAAATATCCTCCAATCAAATTACCTAAAATTGCACCGGCAGCTGAAGCCATAAATGCATAAGATTGTAGACCAGGAATTCTGTTTCTTTGACCATACTCAGCCACTAGAGCATCTTTGGCAACTTCTGTAATGGATGCTCCGACGTTGCTAAGAAGAACACATGCCATAATAGCAGGAAGCGCTTCACTTGCAGCAGCGATTAATGCCAATTGACCCCAAGCCAAAACCTGGAGGAAAACTGAAAGAGTACATATTAGTACTTGTACAATATTTATACAAAGAGATTCTACTTTTTACTGTCACTATAGACCTTTATTTATATAAAAAGGATGAATAATAAAGCCAACAATTGCCTTCGGCCACCTCAACTTCTTCACACACACGCACGCGCACACACACAACAACAACAAAAAAAAAAAAGGAAAACATAGCCGATAGCGAAGAGCAAGATGAGTTGAATTTGCTAAAGAAGTAATTCAACTAGAGATAGCTTTAATGCATATTGGATCATTTTCAGCCAGCTACCAAAAACTTTACATAATGGCTTGCAATATGTGAACTTTCAAACCTACCGATGAATATTCTTTTTTCATAAATCCCAGTAAAATTTAGAGTCAAAGGAATTAAAATAGTGCACTTTAAAACTAATTTCACAACTTGTCTCAAAGGTTCTATTACGTAAATTTGACTTTGCTACACTAAAATATGTCCATTGTAATCATCCTTCCCACAAAACGAGGTTTTTAAATTGTGCTCTTGAATCTCGTGATTTTCTACTCCCAAACAGTGAATTTGAAAGGGTATCCCTTGCTTTACGCTAAAGATCAGTATCTTATCTATAGAAACCTTTCCCTATTATTAGAGGAAACTAAAAGCTGCAGCTAACTTCATTCCAACAACCTTTACACGTTAAGAACTTCAGCTACTGAAGTCAAGATACCAAAATCAAAACCAACCAAAAGTGCAAAAAGGACCTTAAAAAAACAACACTCTTCCACATACCAAAACAAAGAAAACTACTTAATCTTGAAACTCAAATATACCAGCAAAGGCCAAATATATGACAAATCAAATAAACCAAAGTAAAGGGGGAGAAAATATTACCTCCAATAGAAATATAAGGTATTCTATGAGCACCACCAATATAAACTGCATCAGACAAAATACCATAAATAGGCTTAGCAACCATAGGTAAATTCCCAGAGTACTGCACAAGTTGTAATGTAGATGGAAGCATATTTAATCCATCTGCCATGTGAAAATTAAGGGCCAACCAAGGAAAACACCTAAAACCCTGTACCCAATACCCAACCCCACACAATATTGCCATATTTTGTTGACTTCCCATTTGAGAAAACCCAATCTTTTCCTCAAAAAAACATTTTTTCTTGACATTATTAGGAAGAGAAACTTGCTCAACTTTTTTCTGAGGGCCTATTATCTTTATCAGATGTGTTTTGGGATAAAGATTTTGCTGATAACAACAAGAAACAAACTTGTTCAAACATGATAAAGATTGGTTTTTTCTGAAGTTTTGGACATTGGAGAATAATGGGTTTGCACTGGAAACTAGTGAACAAACCATTATTTTGAGCAAAAGGGTGTATTAAGCTCAGGTTTTGGTTCTTGATTTGGGGTGTTTTTCTGAATCTTTCAGAAAGGAAGGGAGAAAATAAACAGAGTGAAGGGAGAAATCTAGAAGATACTAATAAAGAATAGAAAACATATTTTGTTACTTATATGGTTTTTCTTTTTTAATCTAAAGTAGTGTGGAAGAAGGATTATTTAGGCAATTTGTTTAAAGAAGAAGAAGAGGGTTCCAGCTGATACCTTGGACAGACAGAGACAACAGCTTTGATTCTAGTATTAATTTTACTTGGCCTGTTCTTTTCTATGCAGATTTGAAGGGACCCAATTACTAACCCCATTGGGTATTTGTCTTACACGTGTCGGCACACACATCAAATTAGATCATGTTTTTTCCTTCTATATATATTGGAAAAAAGAAAAGAGTTAAAAGAATAAACGAGAAGAAGAAAATAAATGGAAAGCTCGCTATATTTTTCCCCAACTTGCGTGTTTGATAGGTTTACATTTTAACATTTTTTTTGTGAAAAATTCCTAGGGAAATTCGCAGCCGCTAATCTTCGGGTGTGTACTGTGTAATTGCTCACTATACAATAGCTTGCAAATCACACAGGAGATATGAACTGCACTCGGCATACCCGATGGGACGAGCTCTGACTGAGGAGGCTGCTGGTGAGGCGAATCGATCCCAGATCTCCCATGTGGGAAACAACTCAGCCAACTCTTACGGGCTTGATATAGTTTTATATAGTTTCTTTTCGAGGGAGAAAAAACTTAATGAACTGAACTAATTCGACACTGATCAGTTTAGCTATTTATAAATAAGTAATCAATGATACATAACAAAATTAACTCAGGCGAACTAATCAAATCTATCTTATGTTATCGATAAACAAGGAACCGCTTATGACCAGTGGGCAGTGGCGGAGTCACCTTATGCGAAAGGGTATCAACTGACGGTCCTTCATAAAATTATATTGTTTAGGTAAGTCAAAAAACAATTTTATGATATATATAATATGTTTACTCCCCATTATTTTATTTTATTTTATTTGTGTTTGTTTTTAATAATTTGACACCCTGAAATTTATATCATGACCTTCAAATCTTGTATTCATTTTTGAATAAATATTCTAGTAACACTTTCATACATTCACTTTTCATAATATTCGCGCATGTCAACTTAAATTAAATAATCAGAGACGGATCTAGGATTTGAATATTATGGTTCAACGTCCTTCAATATTTTTATCATTAAATCTATTGTATTTTTAAAGTTATGGATTCATATCTACTACTAGTTCTTATACTTTTGGTGAATTTTTACACATAAATATATACGTCCCGTCAAAAGTATTGGGTTCAATTGAACTATACGATGCATCCACCCGACTTAAAATAGAGAGAGAGAGCACGCATCACTGCGTCATTTCTTCTTTAACAAAGAAATATGGAGGCACGTGAATTGTGGATTTTAGGGTTCCTAAATTTTGTGGAAAATCTGGGTGGTTTAAAAATAGACTTGGGATCCAGAGGGTGTGAAAGAATAAAAACAAAATATAGTACTACACCTAAGTAATAGACGAAGAAGACTTGGACATTTGGCATGTGACCAATGGCTTAATGTGGGTGGTATATTCTTCATTTGTGAGACTTTAAAAACTTTCACTAATCTCATCAAACGCTCTTCTCGAGAGCGTGCTCCTCACGTACGGTTGAAACTCCAACCTTTACTCTCCTGTCAGAACTCAGAAGCACTGTTATTGTTGCACACTAGGGTATGATATGCTACCTTTGTTTAATAAACACAATAATGAAATAGTGCCTTCTTTTTTTAATTGAGAGTAGGCACGAACACCCTGTTATATCTTTGCTATAATTAAGCATGTTTCCTCTATGTTAGTTTTAGTTTAATATAATTACTAAAAAGAGCAAGGCAACCATATGCACAAAGTATTTCGTATATTACATATCCTCGGAAAGGGCCGCACTTTAAAATATAGACAGTCTATTCTAATGCAAATATTAGTGAATGCTTCTACAGCTCAAACACGTAACTTATAGATCACACAGAAATAACTGTTAGAAAGTTGTATTTGTAAACTAATTCTGGAATATATAGAATAACATATAAACAGAAAATGTAAAGAGATAAAAATCAATTCAAGCCCACTGAATTCACAGAGTTTCCTTAAGAAATTTAATCTCATTCTAGTACCCAAGGTTATGAATTATTTCCTCCCAGGATAGAACGAACTACACATTGGTGTAGTGGTACTTCAAACCCTAGTGTTTTAGTGAACACAGAGTTCGGTAGGAAATCACACTTACTTTTGCTTTGTTTGATGTTAAAAGTATGTAGAATGAGGAGAAACTCAAAAAATCGTATGGAAATTCTGAGAGAATAAACTTGTATGTATAGCCAAAGTTGGGCTGAAATATGAAGAGGTGCAACTCTTCAAAATGGTTGTTTATGCAAAACGGCCATAGCATAAATGTCATAACATAAATGGTTATGTACTCAGGAAAGTAAAAAGGGAAAATTGAAGAAGGTAGTTTAATTTTCAGTTACACAACTGAAAAACGGAAAATTAATTGGATTTAATATTAATATTTATTTTAATATTAATATTCTGTTATTAAAACGAATATTTAATAACATTTCCGTTAACACTTTACTATTAACAAATAAATTTGGTCCAAAAAATTAATCAATCGATCGATCAAATCCGAAGTCGAAGCCGAAGCCGAGCCGAGCGACGACGGTGCGAGGCTTGCGTACTTCTCAACTCTTTAAGAGCTAGAAGAAGAGCAATTGCTTATATACCCATAAAAAACCTCTTCCTCTACCAATATGGGACAATGTTCCTTCATCAATGGGGAAACTTAAAATTTCCCTTAAAAATTTCATTTCTCTCTATTTCTCATTCACCCTCTTTTAAGCATTTAATATACTTAAAACTCCAACAATAACTTTACAATTGCTCCAAAGTTTTGTGTTAGTTAATTTAATCACTATTTCATTAATACAAAAAAAACTCATACATACTTGAGAAGGGAAGACGTAGGCCTTATTTGTTTGCACTTAATGGAGGTTTGAATCTTGATTATTCAGATCTCAAACATTAAGTGCGTTTATTTTTAAAGTTTGAATCTTAATTATTCGGATCTTAATCGTTAAGCTTGTTTATTTTTTTTACTTCACAACCACTTAATGGGTCTGAATAGATTTGTATGATTAAGATCTATAAAAGAGACTTTATTTTCATTAAGATGTTATTATCCATATTTATTATTAGTTGTCGCCACCGTCTACCATTATCGACTACCACCACCCACCATCCCACTGCTCACACCACCATCATTCTCAATGACAACCAGCACTCATCTACCTTAACTACCACAACTAACCACTCCATTACCATCAACAACTATAGTTTCCACTGCTTATCATTATAAACTATCACTACCCACCACCATCTTTGTGAATTACAACTACCACCACCATCACCCGCCATTATTAACTATCACCACTCATCACCACCATCTCAATCATAATAGCTACCACTACCAATGATCACCACTAGATACTACCCTAAACTACTACCATCAACCAAATTTACCACCAGCCACAGCTTTTAGTCGGCATTCACAGGCACTACCGTTAGCCATCATCACCAACAACTATCATATTTTAAAAAAACTATACATTTTATTGATAGAATATTAGATTAATTAGTATTTTATTTGAATTTTATGTTTATTAATTTTCAAATAAAGGTAAATTTTATACATTCAGATGTTAAAAATCAAACAGTCTTAATCATTTAGAGGTCGTTTGGTAGGGTGTATAAGAATAGTACGGAATAAGTGGTACTAGTAATGCATGTGTTAGTAATGCAAGCATTAGTTATGCATATATTATTTCTTATCTACTGTTTGGTGTGGTGTACTAAAATTATAATGCATTGCATAATTTTTAAGAAAAATAGTCGTTTACAAAAATACCCTCTATATTCTCTAACTTTAAGGAACTTTAAGGAGTAATTTTGTCTTAAACCATGCTAATGCATGCATTAATAGTCTTGGCATTACTAATGTCATGATTTTCTATGCATTACTTATGCATAGGATAATGTCAAGTATGATGTATAACTAATGCCAAGTATTAGTTATATACAGGTTGAAAAAAATGTACCAAACAAGGTATTAGTAATGTATGGAGCTAATGCTTGCATTATTTTTTCTAATACCTCCTACCAAACGATCCCTTAGTATTCAAATCTTAATACACATATTAATATTCAAATGTGTATTCAGATTAAGATATCTTAATCATAATACATATCTTGATATACACATTAATCTTTAAAAAAAACAAATGAGGCCTTAATTCCTCGTAAAAATTGAAGCAGGAATTCATGGAGAACTCTATCCACAATAATTAATAGGAGTAGTATGAATAATAAGAAACTGTAAGAGTGGAAATGAAATCCTGCTAAAATTAGGAAGTGAAGTTTCAGCAACGACTCTAAATCTTGTCCACTTTAAGCGACAAGCTTGGCTAGTATGTTAGCAAGAAAATTTATATTTCCTATTTAATCATTAATTGAAATTCATTTTCCAAACTATTGTCGATTTGCACCGGCCAAAGTAATTAAAAGGTCAAAACACTTGTTATCAAAAAGTTCTTGATTTTCATAATTTTAATCTAAAACCTCTGCATGAAATCCATGCAAAATGCTTAACTATATATCATCATTATTTGTTCTTAATTTCCCCTATAAACAAAAACGAACCGAATATAAAAATATTTCTTACGATTCCTCTTGCACCGGCAATTGCTCCTGGAGAAGACCAACCATGCATGTTCATTTTATAAAAATTCTTTTTTACCAAGCCACCTTAATTACTACTCCCTCTGTTTCAATTTATACGGCGAAGTTCGAATTTCGTTAGTTAAAATTTTAAATTTTGATCGTGAATTCGGATATAAAATATTTAATTTTTTTTTTAAAATAATATTTATATATTTGAAACTACATAAGAAGGAGTAATATAAGTCACAATAATTAATAATCCAAAATATCTAAAGACACATAAAAAAATCAAGAAAAACTCATTTAACTCTCGAAATCCGAACTCCACCACATAAATCGGAACGGAGGGATTAGTACCATGCATCCTAGGCTCCTAGATGAATAGTTTAATTTCCAGGTAATAAGTCAGACTGTCAAGGGAAAAAAAATAATCCATATAATTGCAACTTAAGAGATATTATGGAAGTCTAATATACTTCATTATTTGATGCAAAAAATGATCACTGTGTATTCAACATGCAATCTTATTTCTCAGGACAAATAAAACAAGAAATAGAAACACTTATAAACTACTACTCCCTCTAGTCCATTTTAATTAATTTTTTTTATTATTCTTACGTATATTAAGAAATTTACCGTTTAGCATTAATTAACAATGAAATTGACCATATTAACCTTAACTTGTTCATTGAAAATACAATAAATATTCCTAGGCTCTTTACTCCAAAGATAACTTTAAAAAAAAAGAAGTTAATTCTTTTTTTATATCTTAAAAAATCAATTATTTTGGAACACAAAGAAAAAGCTAAAAAATCAATTAAAGTGGACCGGAGAAAGTACTATATAAGATGGTATTAAGTAAGAGGTTAGAAGAGAGCAATTATTTCATTAAAACTAACATGTGCGTTTATATATGAATTATATTCCTCATTTACATTATATAGCTAGTCTATATGCTGTTACGTAAGTATATACTATTTAATACCAAAAGTGTTCTCGCCTATAATGAAAATATACAGAAAAATAGGTACTCCTAGTAGTAATTAACAACAGTCCGCTCTTCGTTCAAGGAAATTAAGCAGATATTTTTTAACCCGACAAGTATTCTTTATCAGAAGCAGTACTGTGCCCCTTATCATCAGTTTCATTTTCATTCACAAACTGTTTTGAGCCCTGCAAATTTTAATCCAAACAAAATTAATTTAATATTAGTTACATTTTGCCAAAAACAAAAAAGAGAAGAAGTAAACTACGAAATTTTTTGCTCAGAATCTAAGACTTTTAATTAAACTAAATTACAGTAAATATTCTTACTAAATCAAAAATTTAAGAAAAAATTAGAAAAATCTAGGTTCATGTTTAAACAAAATTGCAACTGTTTAATTGAAAATCTCTGAAGTATAACAAACCAAGAAAAGCATTGATTTCGACATGCAACAAATTGTATATCCTGACTCAAGAAATTACTTTAGAATCAAGAATTTAGGTATTAAGATAGTAAACTTTAGAAACAAAAATCCAATATTACTGTAAAAAAATAAAAAATAAAAATAAAAAATGCTGACCTCAAAGTTGTTACTGTGATTCTCTTCCTTACCAGGACTAGTATCTTCTTTACCATCTGCTTCATTTTTTTCATTCAGAAACTGATTTAAAATCTGCAAATCAATGCAGCAAAAATTAAATATGAAGTTTACTGCAGACAATAAATACTAATATCGCAAAATATATAAGTAGTACATTGCATTTCACCTTTCTTTTGGTAGTCTTTTCAGAATTAAGTGATGGATTTGATGGCAAAGGCAGGTTCACAGCTGCCGGAACCAGAATATCAGTATTAGTAGGAACAGAAATTGATCTACAAAGAGGACGTTGCCAATTAACGGCAGAGATATTACTGTTCTTAGCATTTTCCGGTGACTGAAAATTCATGTACGTAACAAAAGCAGTAAAAGAATTGAAACCCGGTGGTTCTGAGAGTGTCCGCCGCAGAGTGTTATTGTGCGGCTGCGTTGCTGTGAATCTTGAAAATGGGAGTGGTGAAATGGCCGGATTATAAGTTGTAGTAGTTGAACACGTGGAGAATGGTGATTTGTTAGATACCCTTTTGGAGGAAAAGGGTGAAAAAGCAGGGGATGGTGTTTTTTCCGGTACCGTTTCGGCGGCGGCGGCGGTAGAGGAGGAGGATGGTGGTGGATGGAGAGTGATTTTTTTGGGGGAGGGTTCATCAGAAGGAGAAGAGGGTGGTGGTGGAGATTTTCTCTTCAGAGAGATACTCTTTATGCTGCAGTTTTCACCGGTGAAGGCGGCTGACGTGGTGGCAGAGGGGTGGAGGACGGCGGAGGAACCGTGAATGCTGGAAGTCATATCTGTTTTTGTTTCTGGGAAGTCGTAAAAATTTTCTTTCAACTGATTTCTTGAAGCTGAAGAGCGCGCCAATATATAACGAGATTTTACTGCTGGCGGTTGAATTTAACCAGCAAAAAATTTGACACGTTGCAAAAGACAGTGGGATATTAACGAGAATTTTTTAAATTATTCTTCTTTCTCTTTCAAGAGTTGAAACCAAAAGTAAATATATCGATTTTCTTAATATTTCCATTTTATCTTCCCCACCTCCTTCACGTGATTCAATCTGGAGGTGCTCTACGGAGCCAACTTCTGCAGCAGCAGAAATCTAATACAAATATTTTAGATGCCAATCATGCTGATGATCGAAAAGCAGCAGCAACATAGAAGCTGGGCAGCAGCAAATCGTCACAACAGTTCCAGTTATTTCAGCAGAGGAACGCAAGTTATTGGATGCAATGGTAAGTACAAAACCTGTGAATTCTTTAAATGTTGTTACTGGCAGCACTGATCGTGATAGTAGGAGCAGGAACAAATTGAAAAATGTAGAACAACCATCACATAATGCAATTTTGGCTAGAAGGCATGAAGGAAACACTCTGATGACACAAGATGTTCCCCAAGACATGCCAAATCCGCTACTGGTAGGCATTGATATATATGAAGAAGGGGAGGAAGATGATATCTTAAATCAATGCCGGGCAGAGGCATCAAGAAAAGGGGACCTATCACCTATGCATAGTGGAAAAATAAAGAAGGCACATACAAGGAAAAATAGTTGGGACGACAAGGTCATTGATTTTTTAAATGTTAGGCGACCTCCAATGAGAGTTGTCAAACAAAAGAAGGCTGCCCCAACTACCTCAACGAGGTCCAACCGTTCAAAAAATAAAGGATGATTTTTGAATACATCTTGAAAAATTGGGGTTGTAATGAAAAAGAATTACAACTTGAAGAAATTACAAGTTCGGACAAGAAGGGACAACATTTTAATTCCTTCATCATTTTATTCTACCATTATATTAGTATACTCATTTGTAATATCATCACAGAGTATGTTATAAACTCTGTGATGATCATTGAATATTTGGTACTTTCTACGTCTTATTTTTTACATGCATGCTAGTAGGTGAGGTTTTTTATGCCTCAATAGGATTAGTAAGGTAAGGTTTAGCACGGTTTGTGTTTCTTTGGTCTTATGCCTTTGGAAATTATCCACACGGCTATAAGATTATATGCCCTCGTGAGACTTTGTAGGCAGCTACACCATGAATCCTCTACATGAGGTTGCCATAGGCAATGTGAGGCGCAGAGGAGTGATTATATAGCCAAGGCATATGGGTAACAATACCGATGTTATTGTCCCACTTATTTGTACTTTTCCTAATTGTTGTATTTTTCTTTTCTTCTATTAATAAAAAACTAGCCCTAGGCACTTGCCTAGCGAATTGCCAAAAAAAAAATAAATGGAGCCAACCTTTTTCATATTCCAATTTTACTAAATTAACGTCTTTCTTCTTAAAACTTGGATAATCTGGACTATGGAACTACAGAAAATATCAAAATGACAAATATAATACAGTAAAATCTCACATCGTTTGTACAGACATATATTAGTTGCAATAGCAAAATGTTGTTATAGAGAACATTACTATAATTTAATATAATAATAAAGATCGATTTCAAAGAAAACTTGGCCATCATAGTAAAATGTTGTTAAAGAGAACGAATATTATAGAGAGGTTTGATTTTACATTTAAAATTTTAATCAAACTTAACGTAGTTTGAGTTTCGAGTAGCCAAAACGTCCAGTATTTGGGAACAAAGTACTTTATAGGCATACGTATAAATGAGTGTCATTGGCCACAAACTAGAAGCCAAAGACCAGTGAGGGCTGATAGAAGCTCACACACTTCCATATGTACACACAAAACAACTAATGGGCATGATAAATAAAAGACATTGAGGAATTACATTAGAGGCTACTTGCGAGAGTTCTTGATTCAGTAGGCAGACTAGTATCTTAGGTATTAACTTTGTACGGTTGCCTGCATGAAATCTACTCAAATAACTCATACCACTTTGGTCTGTTTTCTGAAATAAAAGAAAATCTTAAATTTAAGAGTATACTACAACAACAACGATAAACCGGTGTAATCCCATAAATGGGATATGGGAGGGTATTGTGTATGCAGACCTTACCCCTACCTTATAAGGATACATTAACGAGTACACTAATTCCTAAGAAATTCAGCTACTACAAAAAAATAGTTCGAATTTGACGAAGAAAAAGGAGGGTGCGAGTGAGAGAGCTGTGCTACCTAAGTTGCTAGAGCTTCCTTCGTAATCAAAGAGGTGACAAGAACACTACATTCAAAATATATTTATGATCTCATGACTATGTCCTGACTCCTGCCTAATTCACCCCAACAAAACTGGTTAGCCGATAAAACACTATTGCCTCTGTAAATCACCAGTTGTACAAAGAGCAAAACAAAAACTTATCTTCCCCATTTTTGGCTTGAAAGAGAAACGATTAATCGACATCTCAAAGATCCCAGCTCACTTGAGCAAAGCTGCATCTGATTAATATAAGCTTACAGTAGCCAAAAGAAACATACGTGCAGGAATATGATGTTGAGGCTTACGAAGGTAAACCATATCTCGCTGCTCAGCCAGGTAGGGGTTCCAAAGATTAGCGAAAATTAAGATGTCAGCTCAAAATGTCTTTCTAACAGTGACTGAACCTCAACAAGAGAAGACGCCTTATAGTCCGGTTGGTGTTCGACGTTTGCATATTCTGGAGCATCATACCTTCCTGTTTCGTCGAGCAAGCAAGTAAATGCTCCAGCTCGTTTGCCACAAGCAACCTGTAATCAAACCCCAAAATTTTTGTATCACAAAGCAGATATTTTAGCCTTCACTCTCTAAATGACAAGAGCAAGAAACAAAATTGGGTAGAAGTAACTACATAGATGTAGGAGCCAAAGCTCGTATATTAAGAACAGCGAGGAATAAAGTAAAGGTAAAAGCAAATCAAACAGGGAAATCGCCAAAGAAGAACTCGAGTATCAATTGTTTTAAAAGTAACCATTATTCTGCCTACACGTATGCCAAATACAAAGTTATGCCAAACCAAGATGATAATTAATACCAATATGAATTAGTTGAAACTTATTCAAGCTAAGTGAAGGGAAATGTCATCTTTCACAAACATGCATTAAGTCACCTATTTCAAAGAGCAGATGTGAAAGAGAAAAAGGAGCAGTCAGCTTGAGAGGAAACTCACATCATCTTTAAGGCTGTCCCCAATCATTATTACTTCATTAGATTGAACTCCCCAAGTTGAACAAATATGCAGCAATGGAGCTGGGTCTGGTTTATAAGGACGAAATTCCCTGCTCAGTGCAGGAGAAAATTTTACCTGTATCAAAAGAGATTCTAAATTTAAACTTTATATAGTATACATATTAGACCAGGGAACTAAGTGTGAACGGCATGAGCTGAGGTGACAGATATATTACAGCTGACATGGAAAGATTTGACAGCCAAAGATGAGAATAACCTGCAAATTTATAGCAAAGATAGGATTGCAAAACAAAACTAGCTTTTGTGCCCTTTTATCCTTTTTTTTGTGGCTTAGGGCAATTGAAATGAACTATCTAAAATCACAGGTGACGAATAAAATATCCTTCTCAAATAAAAAGACATGAAACCTGATTACTTTTTTTTGGATAAGTACATGAAACCTGAGTGCTTTCACAAAGTGATTTTTTATCTTTCCTTCTTTGATCATCACATGTCAAGAATCTTTTTTTTTTATAAGGATGTCAAGAATCTGTATTGCTAACAGGAAACGTCTAGTTTTATTGTGTTTTGAAATAGTTGTGAGATTAATCAAGGAAGTAAATCCATAAGTAAAACACCTGAGACTCCACTCACATTTCATTAAAACACCTGGAGACTTCATTCAGACTTCCAGCTCCCCCCCCCCTCTTTAATAAGTTAGACTTCAAGCTTCTACGAAGCCAGAATATTAAAGCAAATAAGTTTTTATTCTTGCATTCTTTTTTATCAGTAAAGTAAACATTTTATTGATGTAAAACTGATACTAAATCGATCAGTAAGTTTTTATTCTGTCATTCTAAAAGATCCTAAGCAATAGGATGGATAGGAGAATTTTGTTCACTCACTCTTGGACTCGTACAAAACAATGCATTCTAGATTCCTCCTCTCGGATATGTTCAGTTCAAAATGGGACTAGTTCTCCCTAAACTGTTCTCCAAAAACCAAACCCGAGACAAATACTCCTAAACTGTTTTCCAATCCAAACACTATCATAAATTTCCAAATAATGAGACACAATAACCCCAGAAATTGTCCGTGCAGATAGAAAACAGAAAAGATTAGAAGGCCTGGTCTTTTTCTTCTGATTTTTCTATAACCGAGAAGTTTCCAAGGGTTAGCGGCGTACGGTTCGAAACTCGGTAGATAATGGCTTTCTCTGAATATTGAAAGAATGAGTAAAGCCTATGTAATGCAGGCTTTGTACTTTCAGTACTATTTCCTTAATTCTATCTTTCAATCTGTGCAGTTTTGGGCTTGAGGTGCTTTCACTCCTAAATTCCCAGTGTTTGCACAGCTTATCCAGAATGCAAACTCCTAGATGATATCACTCCCCTTCTTTGAGAACATCATACTGGCAGTGATAACTGGCGCCCAGTGCTTCCTATTTTACATGGTACAGTAATAATCTACTCAGACACAGAACTGTAGTTGCGCTTTGACAAGCCAAATAAAGCTCAGTTGAATCAACCAACTATTCTACTATCCCAGAAAGTGCATGGTTATCTAAATGTTGGGAAGAGGTGTTCCATCACAAAAAGTAGGATTTTTGCATCTCAAAAGAGATGCAAGAGCGTCTTAGAAAGTTTTGCTGTTGCAAGACCACTAAAAATCTAAAATACAAGAGAAAAATGGCTTTAAGAGCCGCAGAATGAATGGTGTCTGCAGATTGTTCCTTATGACTATTCGATTTATTAGTTTATAACTGGTGAGCTACCTACAGCGGACCCAAGACGAAACAAGATGAAATTGAATTCACAGGAACTCCATGCATATTTCCCTTTCTTTTAAATAGGTTTGCATGTTTTTTTAATGAAAAAATGATGCCTTATTTTTCTTTTAAATATCATTTACAGATTGTCTTATAGTTTCCTTATCCAATTTTGCTAACAGAGAAGAAAGAGAGTATTGTCCATCTTTTCTTTCTCTTTCTCTTGTTACATGTTTCAGCTACATAGAATTCCGCACCATGTTACAGAAAGTTCCTTAGATTATCCTTTAAATCATTGTTCAGCCACAAGGCAGCTCCTGTAAAGGAATGAATTGAGAATGATATCATGCTCCTCATTAGCTCAACAACTGCCTTTAGCAGCTCTTCTCTGTTTGACTACAAAAACTTACAGATACGCCACCACACTATCTGCACAAATATCCTGGCAGTCACGGCTTTTAGCAGGTTCATTATCCTCTGACTGTGCTAATGAGTGAAGAAGAAAAAATTAAGCTTGATATCCATTTTGTTTTCCTATTTGCCTTTACTTTAAACTAAAGAAACTAAAGTGTAAGAACGAAGATATATTCTTCCTCTTCCTTCTCCTGTGCAGTGATTATTCTTGTTTCATCCCTTTACAGAACTAGCAGTTTCTTCTTCTTCTTTTTCCCGGAAAGTCCAGTTATCTTTATTCACTAATTTCCAGCATACAATATAAACATAACTTATGTCAAAACAATTGTTTTATATATTTAAGTGAAGAGAAAAAACTTACTCCAAAGCGTATATGAAACAAGTCAACTGCATCTTTGACATTTCGAGTGATTAATCCCCTTCTGAAATAGAATCACAAAACCAACAAATTATTTTCTTCCCAAGTGCCAGAAATATCTAACAATGAAATAACATCTTCTAGTACAATGAGTCAATGTCAGTACTTTTAATAGGAAGGAAGCATATGTCACATCTATCCAGTAACACCGACACAGAAATGCGGACTGTTTCCTTCTATCTAATTTATCAGAGATGTGATGATAATCCGGCTTCTGGAGCTTAACTTGAATTATGTCATTCTCTCATCTAATCAAAAGTGTGGTCCACGGGAATCCACCGATAGTGAAGAGCATAAAATAATGTAAGATACCTTTGACACGTATCAGAAATTTTAAAAATCTCACGAGCTTAGTATTCCGTTACAACTAACCTCAAAAGAACGAAAGCATTTTGTTACAACAGATTTATCAATTGGAATATAATTTGGCTACATCCTCGTGGCAGAGAAAAGGGAGGAAAACACTAAGTGATGCATCCTAAAAAAATACAAAACAGAAGTCTAAAAGACCAATAAATTGAGAGAAAAAGTTTTATGCACAAGAGCACTGCCAATCAAGCTACCCGGGGAATTGTATTGTAATTTGTAAATACTCGAAAAAATGGAAAAGAAAATGTGGCCAATTTGCATCCCAGGACTTTGGTTCACTAGCGAAGGTAGTACAAAGCGGAATGTGTAGTAGGAGTACATCACAAGTACGGAACCAGGTTCAGTATTATCGTTTAGAAGGGTAGAGGAGCATGTCAATGATCCATCGAGTTGAAGTTGGAAACATCGGATTTCTTGGTTTAAAGAGAAAGGCCTGGCCAATCTGCATTCTTGCATCCTAAAGCAGTCTTAAGAAGCACTTTTTTAAACTTCAACCCGCACCTCAAGAATCAAGATGGCAACTTTTCAAAGAATAAGCAAAGGTAAGGAGTGGGGATGGAAAATTAGCCACATTAGAACTTAGGCCATGACATTGACAATACAAAATAGATGGGCAAAGGCGACACAGAGAGGAGGAAAAATAACTACTTTGATGTAGGAAAATGCTCAAACTGGTTTCCAAGGAACTGTATAAAGAAAAAGAAACAAAGATGGCAAAGGCTCTAGTAGCTCACAAGAAACATAGCATCAAAAATGAGAATTAAGTCGGAGCTCCTTAAGGTGCAGCTTGATTCTCACCCAAGTCTCCCTTTCTGCTCACCTACTCTGAGCTATTAACCCCCCCCCCGCCCCCCGCCCCCCTTTCCCCATGAATCACAACAACAAATGAATTGATTGCTCGGTTCAAGTATACGAATCCTCCGTATCCCTTCAGCTCTATTTGGGCGCCCACTTCATCCAATTAAAATAACTTCTTTATAAGGACACCCAAAATAACCTTTATAAATGCTTGAGCTATAAAATTCTATAGCTTCTACTCTAGCATACTAGATGCTAAAAAGGAACTATATATTTCGATACAGTTGAAAACATCTAGTCAGTAAGTGTTGCCTATTATTTCCTTCTTATATTTTTTTGGATAAGTAAGTCTTACCTAATATTCTGAGAATCAAGAAAACTGCAAAGTTCTGCAGCACCTGCACCAAATAAAAAAAAATTAACAAGAGAAGCAATTAATCAACAGTAACCTCAAGAAACAAGGACAGAAAAATAAAAAATCAAAAAAGACTCGATTTTTACCCCCCCCCCCCACAAAAAAAAAAGGAAATTACCGGGCATGATTTGGAGGCGATCCTGACCCTGTTTTTCAAAATCAGCAATAATTTCATAAGCCCTACGTTGTTTATCGGGGCTCCAATTTTCAATGTGGTGCAAAATATCAATGCCAGAAGGGTTCTTGGATTTAACGGCAAGGTACTCATCATGACCAAGAACAGCTTTATACATGGCTTGAAAATCAATAACGGGAACCGTTAGGGTTCCGTCCATGTCAAATACAACACCCTTAAGATGGGGTTTTGAAGAAAGAGAAATTGAAGTGGATGTAGATATAGCCATTGTTGAAAAAGAAGAAAAGGTTCTTGTTGTATGTAGAAAAAGGGAAGCTTTTGAAAGTAGAAGCTGCATTTATTTACAGATGATGTAATGGATTTGTTAGTGCGTAAATGGAAATAAAGAGAGAGCTTTTTATTAGTTGGGTTGTGTGTGATTAGGAAGAAGACAAGTGGCAGTGATAAGTGGAAGCGGAAATGATATTTAAGGTTGGTGTTGGAGAAGAAGACAAGATTGTCATAAAAGCATATATGATGCAAATGAGTTGTGTTTTTCTGATTTTAGTGAATATAAATGTAGAATATTCTCTCCATTTATTCTCCCTCTAAAAATATTGTCTGCTATCAAATTCAAAATATTACTAAGAGCCCGTTTAGATGGGCTTGTTTTAACGAGGTTTTGATACAGTTACCCACAAAAATAAAACTATTTATCCTTGTATGTCCATTTATTTTTCTACTCATAAACTAATTACATTTTCTACCCATAATAATGTGGGGAATCTTTTCATTATGCTCCAATTCTTTTTTTATTTCTATGCTTCTTTTCTTCTTCTTCTTTTTCTTTTCTCCTTTTCTTTTTTTCTCGTTTTCTTCTTATTTTTTTCTTTTTTCCTTTTCTAATTTCATTTAACTTTTTTTTATTCTTTTTTTCTCTTCATAATCTAATTTTATTTACTGTTTTCATTATTTTTTATTATTCTTTTTTTATACAATAAGAAAAAATAATTGATATAGTAAATATTTGTTCACTTTTTTTTAATATAACTAGTACAATATGCCTTCTGTTTTTTTTTTCTTTCTCATTTATTAAACTCAATTATTAAACTAAAATAATATTAGTTGTTACTTGATCTAATTCACTGAATATCACATTGATTGCTGCATAATCAGATTCTAAGAATCAACACGTGATTGTCATGCAAACCTTGATCTACTTCCCTATAAATATCAGTACACACTCTACCATTAGCAGTAATACAACCAGTTATAGAGCAAGAAAACATAATCTACGGCAACCAGATCTCCATATATACTAGTTAGAATAAAAATAACAATAAAATATTAAAAAATACAACAAAAGTATAAGTAGCAAAAAAGACTTCTAGTACCATGTAATACCAATATGGTATATATGTATACCAACAGAGCATGTGATTTCTCTAGAATATTGTTACATCTATCTGCAACTATACTACTGTACCAAAACATTAAAGGACACAATAAAAGTATGAGAAAATTACATGCTTGTATTGCAAGCTAAATATTCGCAAAACAACTTGCTCATTTTGTATACTAAGAGGGTATATAGGTATATGGAGTTGTTCCAACAATTGCCTATAACTATAAAAACTATTACATAATATACATAATTTATGTTCATCGGCACACAAAAATTCCATATTGCAACTCATGTTCATATAAATAATTTCATAATAGAATTCACTTAAGATGCAGCTAAAATAACCAAAACAATGTTCAACTACCATATGATATCAATATGGCATATAACTATACCAACATGGTATACAGTTTTACTAGTTAATTCTCAACAACTATATGACTATACTACTATTACATAACACACATGCGTAAAGAAAAAAATAAAAAAAATAGTTTACCATATATTAATATAATAAGGTATTTCAAGATATTGTTCTATATTACTATTATTAAGAGAAAATCAAATATTGCACCAATTAAATGCAGCTAATACAACCAAAAAATGATTCAACTAGCATATGATACCAATATAGTATATAGCTATACTAATACGGTATATAGTTGGAATGAATTGTATACTAAAATGGTATATTTGTATACTATTTGAGTATACAATAGAAATTCGTCTTCTTCTCTAGTTCAACTATATTTCAACCCAAATTTCTAAAATCTACTACAAGATCTCCACCAAATTGACTAAAGCTTTAGCTACAACCTCAAATCAACTTTTCAAACAAACTTATACAGGATCGGATCAAAACAATTAAAAACTCAAACAAACCAAGTTATGAGTTTCAAGCTTCAAGGTCCTTCAATGGTGGATTTAAATTTTTGTACAATAAATCTCCAAAAACCAGCACCAAAGGTACAATCTACACACCAAAGAACAATAACTAATGAATTTCAACAGTAAAATACTATAAAAAATCAGATCTGGCATTTTGAACTCGTTCATATGGAGTTTCAAAAATTGTTTCTTGAATTACAAATTGTTTCAAAAACTGATCAAAGAATTACATCGGGTTATCTTAAAGAATCCAAAACTATACTATGGCCATTTGTTGGTCATTACAATGGGAGACTAATTAATCACTACGCCCTGAAAGCAATTTGACAGTGCCTGTTGTACCAAAACATCTAGTTGCTGGTGATAAGAGTTGGGCAAAAGAAAAGTTGTAAGAATTTGCTTCCAGTCGACTCTGCAACCAACCCCTCCCTCTAGAGAAGCCATCAGTCGTGAACTTCAAAAATTGGAGGAAGGTAAAATGAGAAATAAGAATAAGAGGAACAAAATAAAGACGGGTATATAATTTGGGGTGCATGGGTAGGAGTAGTAAATAGTTTGGGCCTGGACATTAAATGATAAATAGTTTGGAATTAATGGGTATAAAGTGAAATTTTCTTTTTATGTTAAGTTAAAATAACTTTTAAGCTATTTTGTAGTGTTTGGATAAAATAAAAAAAAGTACTTTTAAGCAATTGTGTTTAAGCTAAAATGACAAAAACAAGCCAAAAATAAAAGGCTAGAATTCTTAACTTATGACTTAAAAGCTATTTTAGTTTAAAAGTCACTTAAAACAAGCACATCCAAATGGTTGTTTTGCCAACCTAAATTCAAATCTATATATTAAATAAAGGAGGGAATAGAAGAGATGATGTGGCATGCCTCTAAAGCCAGCAAATCTATTTTCCTTTTATCTCCTTTTTTGGCATTTTTTCCTTTCTATTTTGTTCCACCAAAGCCATATTGAAAGAAGTAAAACTGAATTTTTTCTGTTATTTTGTGTATTTAATTGCCCATAAATTATGAGTATTTACTTCCCATTAAACTTTTATTATTTACTGCCTCAAAATGTAACGTATAGTTATCTAAATCCATTAAACCCCTTAACTTGTCGATTCACAAACATTAGCAGTTTTTTCATTGGGAAGAATATGAGAATTCTGACCCCTTAACTCTCAAAGACTTCCAATTCTCCATGACAGTTATATTGCGTCCATTCCCTCTCTCATGTAAGTTTGGAATTGCAAAGACTAGCTTTTGGCATTCCTATTGTCACACCTCCTTTTTACCTACATCCCCGGAAGGGTGATGTATAAGGGAGTTTTTTCCAACTTAAAGTGACAATCGAAACGGGATTATTTTATTTAAAATCAGAGTCGTCACTTGGGAGATTTATGGTGTCCCAAGTCACCGGTTTTGAATCCCGAATCGAGGAAAGATGACTCTATTTTTGCAGTCCACGAACACAGAAATCCGGATAAGGAATTCTATTAACCCGGGAGAAGGTGTTAGGCATTCCCGAGTTCCGTGGTTCTAGCACGGTCGCTCAATTGTTATAATTGGTCTATTATCCGATTTTAATACATGTTTTAGCATATGGTTCAATTTTAACTTTATAACCGCTTTTATTTAATTAATTAAAGGAAGATTATAACGTCATTTAAAATATGTTTCAAATCACGTCACATAAATGCATCCGCAGTCCGCAACATATTTTATCTAACGTTGAGATTTGGATTTGGGTCATATAAATGCGCACTCGAGTTTAGGGAGGTAAATTATTAAAATAATGCGCCTAAAGCAACTACGCGTTTTAACTTTGTGAGGACCACGGGAAAATCAACTAAATGGCACACCTCGATATTATTAAAGCAGAAGACATTCAACAAAGTGAACTACGGACATTCATTGTTTAAAACTAATTCAAAATTTAGGATCACAACTACGTTACGAGAACCGTACCCTTAGTCGTGACGTTAGAAATACTTCCAAACCAGCATATAACTTCATTGTAACTAACATCCTAGAAAGAGATAACCAATCCTTAAGGCTGCTCAGATAATCCATGACAAACTTTAGCATAAAGCGACTTTGCTTGGTATAAAATCAAACTAACTAATTAAACTCGAACCATATTTATTACCATTGATTCCATGAACTGTGATTTAGATGACTATTTACGGACAAAATTACGAGCTGATAAACCCTTTTAAACATATTCTAGATCAATAATAAGATAAACAAAATAATCATATTGCATTCATGATCATCGAAAACTATTGGCAAGAATATGTAAATAAATTTAAATAGATAATAAGAGAGGAAATGAACCTAAATACTGAAAATTGATTGTTTCACAATTTGAAAATGCTAAGCCACGGAATGAACAGGACCGCGAACAAGATCTGAACCGGAAAATCTCGCTGGAAACCTCATCAAATCTCTGAGCGGACTGCCTCGCTCTGTTGTACCACAATTCCCGGGCAGCTAAGGTCAGAATTGCTACGAGGACAATGTTACTGCCAGTTGAACGGAAAATGGAAAATTTGTATTTCCGTCTAAACTCAAAAGATGATGGATATTTCCTAATCTTTCGGATCTAATAACGTGTAAAAGAAAGAGCAAACAATAGCAAAAAAGCTAAAACACGGAGGTTGTCAGAGACTGAATGGATTCGGGTAGATTCTCGGATCTAGACTTCATTTGTAAACAAACCAAAACTCACAAACATCTACAACGAGCGTCACTGGCGACAACTTCAACTACAAGAGTGCCAGAATGACACCAAAAACACACAAAGGGGTCGCTAGGACGTTAGATTTCCGACCAGACTTAGCGACACCCAAACTGGCCACATTTGCGAGCGAAAAATAAAAGAGAATGAGGCCAGTAGCAGCATCGGATAGAGATAGATGAGTCGTGAGTGATGGCTTCAGGCTGGCTTTCACACTGTTTCAGGTGTAAAAATATGTTATCAATGGAGCATGGGGAAGTTGAAGGTTAACAATGGTGGGAGACAGCCTTTCCTGGTGAGTTCACCATTGATCTGGTGAGGGTCGTTGCTCTTATTGGTGTGACGCTACTGCTGGAGGAAAGGTGTGTATTGTGTATGGTCGGGTGGTGAGGGGAGGTGGGTGAAGGTCGGGTTGTTTTCAAATTTCTGGCGATGGGAGGGGTCCGCTACTGTTCGTTGTTCTCAGAGATCGAGAGAGATTGGAGGATCCGTTCTCGCTAGTTTTGTGTAGGAGGCGACGACTGGAGGGTCTCTGGTCGTTTGGGATAGATGGTTGATGGGTTTTATGTGTTTAGAACCTGAAGAGGAAGCAGAACGGGAGGGGTCGTTTTTGAGCTAGGGTCGTTTTGAGAAGACGACGCGCGGGGGGGTCCTTTTTTGGTCTGTGGTGCTCAGCTTTTGCAGAGTATCTACATTCTTTCTTCGCTCCCTTTGATTTTCTTTAAGCATTAATTTATAGGTAGAGTCTAGGTTTAGGTGTATCTTTGTGTATTTTGCCCATTAGTCCCTAGGTCTTTTGTGTTAAATCCTTAAGGACTTCTTTATTTGTTTCTTTTTGTTCCAAAGAAGAGTCTAGAAGGGTCCCTAGGCTTAATGGACTAATCCGAATTTCCAAGAATTGGGTTCTAAAACTCTTAAAATTATGATCCAACACCTTAATTGACTCATTTTAAAGTAAGATAAAAATACTACCCCATGCGAAAGCTAACACGAAACTATTATATATTTTTTTGTAATTTTCATTTTTCTTGTAATAAACTAAAGTAAAAGAGTAAAAATAAGTTGAAATAACTATATTAGGCCTAAATTAAATATTTTATGCTAAAATATAAAAATCTTGGGGAGGGTCAAATCACATGTCTACAGCTGCTCCTCTTTGATTGGAAACGCGCAGAGTTTTCAGACAAAGACTGACTAGATAGGTTTTTGACCTGACCCTTATTCGGAGAGACTAAAACTAAGAGAGAGGGGAATGTGACCGAGCCCTGGTATCTGAGCTGCCTACATATCCTTGGCTATAAAGGAATCAGGCCACGTGTAGTTTAGAGGTGATTGAGGTGATGGAGTATGCCGAGGTGAAGAGTCGATCGAGGTGCCGTTCCGCGGTCCTGTTATTACATCAGAAAATCAAAAGATGAAAAAGACTAGCTAAGCCTGTCAACTACGAGTTATAAGATTCCTATCTATGAGTTTTCTGAAGCTTGATCTTGCAGCTCTTGTTGCCATGTTGACTTGTATTCTCCCGGTGGAATTCCTTTGTTGTCGACTTGAATTATAATCTGAGATTTTTCCCTTTCTTCAGGTGGACGCCTGATTGCCAAAAACTTGAATTGTATTACCGTGCTCTCCAGGTAGGCGCCTGACTGCTAACTTGAAATGTATTCCCTGCTCTCCAGGCGAGCTCCTGACTGTTAACTTGAAATGTATTCCCTGCTCTCCAGGCGGGCTCCTGACTGCTAACTTGAAATGTATTCCTTGCTCTCCAGGCGGGCTCCTGACTTCAACAAAATAGACAAAAACAAAGAAAAATTTTCTACCTCAGTTTGGGTATCTGGGCACATATGTAAGTGTAAAATGAACCACATTACCAAATATCAATAAGTACTTGAAAGCTAAAACTTGAGTTATACTCCCTTGTTCTCCAGGTGGGCTCCTGATTGCTGACTTGAAACGTATTCTCTGCTCTTCAGGTGGGCTCCTGACTGCTGAACTTGAATGTATTCCCTGTTCTCCAGGCGGGCTCCTGACTGCTGAACTTGAATGTATTCCCTGCTCTCCAGGCGGGCTCTTGACTGCTGACTTGAAATGTATTTCCTGCTCTCCAGGCGGGCTCATGACTGCTTACTTGAATGTATTCCCTGCTCTCCAGGCGGGCTCCTGACTGCTGATTTGAAATATATTCCCTGCTCTCCAGGTGGGCTCCTGACTGCTGATTTGAAAGGTATTCCCTGCTCTCCAGGCGAGCTCCTGACCGCTGACTTGAATGTATTCCCTGCTCTTCAGGCGGGCTCCTGACTGTTAAACTGAAATGTATTCCCTGCTCTCCAGGCGGGGTCTTGACTACTGACTTGAAATGTATTCTCTGCTCTCCAGGCGGGCTCCTAATTGCTGAACTTGAAATGTATTCCTTTCTCTCCAGGCGGGTAACTGATTTTAACAAAATAGACAAAACAAAGAAAATTTTCTGCCCCAGTTTGGTAGCTGGGCACATATGTGAGTGTTAAACTGAATCATATTACTAAGAATTTGAAAGCTAGGTCCCATTATCCATGGGGGTCCTGACAACTCTTAACTAAATGACAATTTTAAATCTAAGCTATATCTTTTAAAGGCATGACTTCCGCTACATCTTGTTATCTAAGAAGGTCTTAAACTACTCCCCGTTATCCAGGAGGGTCTTGACAACTCTTAACTAAACGGCAATTTTAAATCTAAGTTATATCTTCTAAAGGTGTTACTTCCATTAAATCTTGTTATGCAAGCCAGTTTTAAACTATGTCCCATTATCCAGGAGGGTCCTGAAAATCAAAAGTCAATTTTTGTCTTAAGAGTGATAATTTCACGGCTAAATTATATTACCCTACAACAACTTACTCTAAACCTTGTTATCCAATGGAAATCCTAAAGCTAAGTCCCGATTCAGGAGGATCCTGAAAACTCCTAATTGAATCCTATCTCAAACACGTAAACTTTGAAGCCTACTTATGTTCCTTTGGGGCGCACTTATGCTAGATCTTGCTACTCATAATTGTTTTGAATTTTAAACTAAATTCCATTTTCCAGGAGGGGCCTGAAAACTTTAAATTAAATCCCATTATCCAGGCGAGTCTTGAGAGTTTACGGTCAAACCTGTCTGGTGCTTGCCTTTCCTTGCGGTGGGTTTCTCCGAAACAAATGAGATTTCCTGCCCCTGTTTCAAATCATAGAAAAATCTTATCAGTTTAAAAATATGGTGGTTGGTTTGTGGCCTTGACTTTGAGGGCAGTTGCTCCTTCACTTCTCATGATAACCGATTTCCACTCGAAGACCTTGCTTGTTCCTTGACTAATCACTTTCTGTGTCATCCTTATCACAGAAAATACCTCTTCTCCGTTCAGACCCAATACCCTCTATCTGTTGCATTACTCATGAACTGACATTTACCAACCTTTGTGTTTCGCCGAAAATACCTTTGATCCGTCCACCTAACACCTTCCATTTGTTGCATCGTGCTCTTGTGTTGACATGAATTCCAAAGCATGTTAATTGTCATCCACTTCGTGTGCATGTTGTTCCTTCTTGACTTAAATCACTGGCCTTGGCCTTGAAGTCTATTGTTCCCTCACTTGTCACGATAACTTTGATTTCTGCTTGGAATACCTTGTTTGTCACTGGTTAAACACTTTCTTTGTTGATCTTATCACAGAGAATACCTTTGACTCGTTCACCCGACATCCTCTATCTGTTGCACTGTTCACGAATTGAAATATACCAAACCTTTGTATTTCTCATGGACTCCAAAGCATGTTGATTGCTACCAACTTAGTGTGCTTGTTGTTCTTTCCTAACTTATGCCACTTTGATGTACTGGCCGGATCCCGTTTTGTGCAATTGTAAAGCTGGTGGCAAATTTTGAAGTCATTTCTCACTTATTCTGACCAAACGGACCCAGGAAGAATAAGTAAACAAAACAAAAGGATCAGAGTAAAGGACAAAGGAAAGAGATGATTCCTAACAATAAAACTACAAAGTAGAAACCTATCAGATGCGGATACCAACTCTAATGACCATGACATGCACATGTTGATTAAGTGGCCTAATCTGTCAAACAAGTCTGATGTCCAACTCTTGTTATACCCCTGAACCATGAAACTGGACTTCAATGCTCCGATTATCCAATCTGATTCACAATCCTTATTCGACTTGTAGTGCCCGAAGGGTTTTCACCATCAAGCCTCTCTCATTCTATTCTTTCTCTCAACTTACCATCGCCTTACGGTGCCGGCAAGGGTTTTCACCAATAAGACTCTCTCATTTTTGGATTTTTCTCAGCTCCCGTCGCCCTACGGTGCCCGTGAGGGTTTTCACTAATAAGACTGTCTCATTTTTATTATTTTTCTGCTTGGACCAGAGTGTTGCCCCTGATATGAATTACCCCTCCTTGCTTGACTTGGCATCTCTCGAAGACTGATTGGAAGGTCTTTCTTTAGACCGTAACGTGGGCTTTTGGATAGGGTTAAAAAGAAAGGATATCAAAGGCTCAAAACAGTTCACATGGGTTCAAAACTATAACTTTCGGAATCAGATTTCTTACAACAACCACAACTTCTGCCTCAGTTTCTTGCTTGAGGACTTTTGGATTTTTATTTTGATGAGACCGAACCGTGCGGCTGCCTACGTATCCTTAAAAGGAATCAGGTCGAACGTAGTTCATGTTATAGGAATTACTTTGTTTGTTGTGATTTTTCTTTTCTTTTTCTTTTCTCTTCTTTCCTTCTTTTCTTTTTGTTGTTGTTTTCTTCTCTTTTTTCTTTTTTTTCTTTTCTCTTTCTTTTTCCTTTTCTTCTCTCTCTTTTCATTCTTTTTCTTTTCTCTTTTTCCTTTACTCATCTTTCACACTTGCGTTTCTGAACTTTGCTACTGATTCCAAAAGAGGGTATGAAAGAAAATAAATGAGGCTCAAAGGGGTAACGAAGGATAAAGTGTTTAGATAGCAAAACAAAATGCTTTCATCATTCTAATCTTCAAAACATGCCAAGTACAAACAACACAATTAAGCTAACCAAGGAAAACATTCATAACACCTTTTTATTGTATCAGACTTGATAACCATATCCACACATTCGCTTTCTAAATCTGTTAAATACAAAGCACCATTGGACAATACTCTCGTTACCACGAACGGCCCATGCCAATTTGGGGCAAACTTGCCTTTAGCTTCAACCTGATACGGTATGATGCGTTTCAATAGTATTTCTTTTTGTTCTATCTACCCCAGTTTCACACAATTCAGGCTTGAAGTGATCTCAAAATGCCTTTACTTATTTCCCTCAAATGTCCTTTCATCTTCAACATTGTTTCATTGCTTCGTGATTAAACTAATTTTCAAAACCAGGTTGAGAATTACGTGTGCATGTCATGTCACTAGAGTTAACAGGAAAAGAACTATCAAAAGAAAAGAGAACTAAACGAAAATGACTAGAAATCACAAAAAACAGAAAATGACATTAGACAGATGGTGAAAGGGTTTAGACAACAAAACAAACAAACTAAATTGGGGTTATAAACCTAGAACAAACCTAGACAACACTAACCGAGCTATTATGACTAAACGAACTAAGCAAAATAAATGGATAGAAAGGTTTGAGTCCCAAGACAATATCCGGATTACAACCCTGAAATAACCCGCACAACAGAAATGACAACAAAATAAACCACCAAAACTCCTCTCCGGCCGACCAGGAAATGGAGCGTCTTTCCAATTACCAAGCGCGGTACTTTAGCCACTGAATTCTGCATCAGCAATACTAGGGCCTCCACAAGTCTTCATCACATTGTTCTTAACAAATTGCTTTTGGGTTCCTTTTGCTGGCTTGTTCTTAAGATCAACCCCTGATAGCGTTGAAACTTAGTAGCATGTAGACCTCCGAGGCTCCCAGAAGAATTCTCACATTCCTTTTCAAAATAAAACATACCCACCATATGCGTCTTATTATGCACATGCGATGGACTTTGGCTAGTATCTGCTACATCTTGATTTTGCACGACAATGTCGCTTGCATCAATAAGCTTCTGAATCGCATTCTTCAGATTCTAACACTTCTCTATGTCATGCCCTGGGGCATCTGAGCAATAGGCGTACCTTTGAAAAAATCAAACTTCTTTGAAAGAGGGTTTGGCATTTTTATCTGGGTCGCCTTCAACATGTCCAATTTCCTTAGCCTCTAGAATAGACTGGCATATGACACTCCCAATGGAGTGAATGTTTTCTTCTTCTGTAACCTCTCGTTCTTAAAGGCTTGACTGGGCTGGAAACCTGATCCAGGGGGTTTTCGATAGGCTCGTGGGGGTAGATAGGCATTTTGTGGAGCTGGGTACTGGGAGAGTGATGTACGACTTTGGGAGTTCAGTGGAGAGAAGTGGCATTGGGGAGGATCATCTGGTGCGTAAGGATATCCACGGGGACAATGTCGAGGCTGGAAGTGTTGATTGGGAAAGCCCATTGGATCATCTTTTTGTTTCTCTTTCTTCCACCCAAGCTTACTGGGATGTTCTGAATGTTTTTCGAACAACTCATGATTTTGCCTGACTTGATTCCCTCTTCTACTAGCTCCCCCATTTTTAACACATCATTGAAAGGCTTCCCCAGGGCCGGGATCAAATGACTGAAGTAGGTGGGCCCCTGAGCTTGTAGGAAAAGCTCAACCATTTCTTCTTCACCAATCGGGGAATTGACTCGAGCAGCTTGCTCCCTCCATCTGAGCCCAAACTCTCTAAAGCTTTCCTCCGGCTTATTTTCCATTTTAGATAGGGAGGAGCGATCTGGGGTAACACCCGACCTGTATTGAAAGTATCGAACAAAATATTGAACCATGTCACCCAACGTAGGCCACTTACCAACATCTTGGCGATTATGCCATTCCAACGCTGCCCCAGTCAAGCTCTCACTGAAGTACGCCATCAACACATCATCTTTCTCGCCAACACTTCTCATTTCACTGCAATAATCCCTCAAATGGGCTACCGGATCTCCACACCCATCATACAAGTTAAATCTTGGCACTTTGAATCCCGCGGACAGGCAAACGTCAGGGGACACAGATAGTTTTTTGTAAGCCATGCTACCCTGGTCTCCCCTTCCTTGTTTGTTCTTTAAGGATTGTTCTATGCCTTTCAGCCTCTTGGGTATCCCATCTCGCCCTTTTCTTCCTGTGAACTCTTCATTTACAACATGAGGCCCATCCCGCAGACCCTGCTTGTATGAGTTGGGAACCTTGTGGGCAACCTCTAAGGGGTAATATTGGGCATCATGAGCTTTGAGTGGATGTTCATTGTTGGGGATGGTGGATAAGATTGGAGAGCAATTTTTGGGAAAGGCAATTGGAAGATGAATGATGGAGCTACTAGGTGGTTGGGAAAGCCATGATAAGCGGGTGGATCTGGAGAGTATGAGGGATCATCTGGCACTGTGACCGGTGTTTGGGTAAGGGTAGCATTTAGGAAGCTAGGTGGTGGCGGGGGTGGTGCCTTCCCAGTCATCCAAGCCTAATACATGTCCGCCATGTGTTGTCTTAACATCCTCACCTCTTCAACCAACCCATTGTCCTGTTCAACCAATTGCTTTTGGGCACCTGTATCAACCAACTCAGTTTTGTTGTTGTCTGCCATTGCCTTTTGACTTTATGTTGTGAAGAGGATTTACTACTTCGAGGACCACAAACCAACCACCTTTCTGCTATGAAGATATCAAAAGGAACAAAATGAGGTCATCTCGTTAGCGTTAGGGCATTTATCACCAGAAATATCACATTGCGTGCAATGCACCTAGCAACAATTAATGGTTCTAGAATGACTTCGAAGGTTATAAGGTCACTTGGCATCATCCCAATCTGTCCATTTAAATCTCCTCTTTTCTTTTCTTTCCTCGCACTTCTTAGCTCGCTCATTTTCTTTCTCATTTTCTTTCTGATTGTCGCTCTTTTCTTCATTCTCAATTCTCACCTCCCATAATTTCACCATCTTTTCCTCTATTTTTATTCTTCTTTTTTTTTCTTTTAAAAAAAATAAAAAAATGATTCGATCGAACCCTATGTAGGTTGCCTACGTATCATAACGCCGCATGAATCAGATCTTTGCGTAGTTCGGGAAGATCGGGAACAAAGTAAACAAACTAACGTTCTCATTTCATTTTTTTCTACCTTAATGACTGCTTTGATGAGCAAGGAGAAATAAAAGAAGCAAAACTATTTTTTTTTAATTTTCTAAACTTAATGTTCTATAACCTGTTTTAAACTCAAGCTTAACGGATTTTTTTCTTTTCTTTGAAACAAATACTCTATTAAGGAAAAACTCTAGAAGTGAAAGATATTTTTTGATTTCTTTTTTTTAGGAAGAAAATCTAAAGAGTGAACCACAGAAAAATATTTAGAATTTTTATTTGATATTCTGATGCAAGGTTTCGAAACAAGCAATAAAAAAGATAAAATAAAATATTTTTGGATTTCAATTTTGATTGCCTAAAGAAGAATTTCTAATGATAAAAAAGGATAAAGTATGTTTATTTTTCTATGTACAATATCCTAAAGTTCTAATAAAAATAAAAAGATTTTTTTTCATCTTTTACTAATTTCCCCAAGAAACATCTCAAAAGAAAATCTTTTTGGATTTTGGAATTAATACCTTAAAGAAGGATTTTAAATAAGTACTAAAAGAAAATTCTCTTTTTTTTTTGAATTTTGGTCCTAATATAGTAGAGGAAATATAAAAACAATTCATTTTAAGTCCTAGATATTGATTGCCTAAAGAAAAACGATCTCAAAGGAGAATTTTTTTTTATAACAAAAACGTAAAATTTCTTCTTTTTTTGTTTCTGGATTTTCGACTTGTAACACATTTCCACATACAAAATAAGAAATACAATAACAAAAGACTCGGCAAACTTAACCTGACTATTACAAACTCTAACATCACCTAAAAGACTAAAAATACTATACATGATTAGAATATAAAACAAAAACAATTGACTCAAAAACATAAAATGGCTCCTCGAGCAGCTCCTGAATGCAGTGATCCTGGGGTATCTGTCATGCTCAAACTCCAGTAAGTAGATCCACATATGTATGAGAAAATTTAAACTAGCACTATGTGAGACAATAACATTCCCTAAGACACATGCAATACATGATTGAGGCTATTTTTACAAAATGACTTATTTGGCCAAAAAGTGATTAGAAGTGCAAAATTTGGCTAAGACCCCGCAAAGACAAGAACCTAAGATTTACTAGGAAGACCGTACCCTATGTGGGTTGCCTACGTATCCCGCCCCGAGATATGAGAATCAGGTCCGCATAGTTCGGGCAATTTGGATACGTGCGAGAATTAAAACAAAAACAACTAATTTAAAGAAAAAAAATATATATATTTTTGTCTTTTCCTTGAAAATGATAAGACATGCAACATCTTTTTTGGATTTTCTTTTTCCTTCTTTTTTATTTTTTGATTTTTGATTTTTGATTTTCGAAAAATGATGAAAAAGTGCAAAATCCTTTTTTTGAATTTTCAAGCTCTTTTTCCTTAACAAAAGATGTGACAGAAAACATAATTGGGCCCCACTCTCTTCACATTTAACCCTATTTTTTTTCATTTGCCCTCAACTATCATTAGTCTGCCAAATGACCCTTTTACGCTCGGAGAAATGCAACATGTAGCACATAGGATGCATCAAGATGGTCTGTTATTTTGGGTACACCTGTCCTAGATGGACCCAACCCTTGTGTTGAGTCCCCAAAGTCAAAATGCACATGATGCAAACAAGCGTTCCTACTGGGGATCTGGCATGAGGTCTTGTTATAATAGGTTTAAAACCTGGGTTTATTTATTCTAGACCTGGCTTACCCGAGCGGACAACTCGATCCAAGGGGGGGCTGCGTACCGATAACCAAAAGATCATCCGGCTTTGCAACTTGTCCGAACCTCGTTCTATTTGGGATATGACACTAACAGAAAGAAGTCACGACCAGCGTGCACTCCTCGGGAGAGAGAAAAGAGGGGTTTTGTAGCAGTTTAAATATACAGTTCAGATAATATCAAAGCGGTAAAAAGCAACATTTAGCACATTAGGCTCAAACATGTAATAAAATCAGATAACAGACAAAGCCAAATACAACAATTATTCTAAGCTCGAATTCTTGAACCTTGAACCAGAAGTTCTGGGTTCGGTCCCCAACAGAGTCGCCAGAGCTATCACACCTCCTTTTTACCTACACCCCCGGAAGGGTGATGTATAAGGGAGTTTTTTCCAACTTAAAGTGACAGTCGAAACAGGATTATTTTATTTAAAATGAGAGTCGCCACTTGGGAGATTTATGGTGTCCCAAGTCACCGGTTTTGAATCCGCAAACACAGAAATACGGATAAGGAATTCTGTTAACCCGGGAGAAGTTGTTAGGCATTCCCGAGTTTCTTGGTTCTAGCACGGTCGCTCAACTGTTATAATTGGTCTATTATCCGATTTTAATACATATTTTAGCATATGGTTCAATTTTAACTTTATAACCGCTTTTATTTAATTAATTAAAGGAAGATTATAACGTCATTTAAAATATGTTTCAAACCATGTCACATAAATGCACCCGCAGTCCGCAACACATTTTATCTAACGTTGAGATTTGGATTTAGGTCACATAAATGCGCACCCGAGTTTAGGGAGGTAAATAATTAAAATAACGTGCCTAAATCAACTAAGCGTTTTAACTTTGCGAGGGCCACGGGAAATTCAACTAAATGATACACCTCGATTTTATTAAAGGAGAAGACATTCAACAAAGTGAACTATGGATATTCATTGTTTAAAACTAATTCAAAATTTAGGGTCACAACTACTTCACGGGAACCGTACCCTTAGTCGTGACGTTAGAAATACTTCCAAACCAGCATATAACTTCATGGTAACTAACATCCTAGAAATAGATAACCAATCCTTAAGATTGCTCAGATAATCCATGACAAACTTTAGCATAAAGCGACTTTGCTTGGTATAAAATCAAACTAACTAATTAAACTCGAACCATATTTATTACCATTGATTCCATGAACTGTGATTTAGATGACTATTTACGAACAAAATTACGAGATGATAAACCCTTTTAAACAGATTCTAGATCAATAATGAGATAAACAAAATAATCATATTGCATTCATGATCATCGAAAGCTATTGGCAAGAATATGCAAATAAATTTAAATAGATAATAAGAGAGGAAATGAACCTCAATACTGAAAATTGATTGTTTTACATTTTGAAAATGCTAAGCCACGGAACGAACAGGCCTGCAAACAAGATCTGAACCGGAAAATCTCGCTGGAAACCTCATCCAATCTCTGACCGGACTGCCTCGCTCTGTTGTACCACAATTCCTAGGCAGCTAAGGTCAGAATTGCTACGAGGATAATGTTACTGCCAGCTGAACAGGAAATGAAAAATCTGTATTTCCGACTAAACTCAAAAGGTGATGGATATTTCCTAATCTTTCAGATTTAATAACGTGTTAAAGAAAGAGCAAACAATAGCAAAAAGCTAAAACTCGGAGGTTGTCAGAGACTGAATGGATCCGGGTAGATTCTCGGGTCTAGACTTCATTTGTAAACAAACCAAAACTCAAAAACATCTACAACGAGCGTCACTGGCGGCATCTTCAACTACAAGAGTGTCGGAATGACACCAAAAAACACACAAAGGGGTCGCCAAGACATTAGATTTCCGACCAGACTTAGCTATACCCAAACTGGCCACATTTGCGAGCAAAAAATAAAAGAGAATGAGGCCAGTAGCAGCATCGGATAGAGACAGATGAGTCGTGAGTGATGGCTTTAGGCTGGTTTTCACACTGTTTCAGGTGTAAAAATACGTTATCAATGGAGCTTAGGGAAGTTGAAAGTTAACAATGGTGGGAGACAGCCTTTCCCGGTGAGTTCGCCATTGATCTGGTGAGGGTCGCTTCTCTCATTGGTATGACGCTACTGCTGGAGGAAAGGTGTGTGTTGTGTATGGTCGGGTGGTGAGGGGAGGTGGGTGAAGGTCAGACTGTTTTCGAATTTCCGGCGATCGGAGGGGTCCGCTACTGCTCGTTGTTCTTAGAGATCGAGAGCGATTGGAGGATCCGTTCTCGCTGGTTTTGTATAGGAGGCGACGACTGGAGGGTCTCTGGTCGTTTGGGATCGATGGCTAATGGGTCTTATGTGTTTAGAACCTGAAGAGGAAGCAGAACGGGAGAGGTCGTTTTTGAGCTAGGGTCGTTTTGAGAAGACGACGCGCGGGGGGGGGGGGTCCTTTTTTGGTCTGTGGTGCTCAGCTTTTGCAGAGTATCTACATTCTTTCTTCGCTCCCTTTGATTTTCTATAACCATTAATTTATAGGTAGAGTCTAGGTTTAGGTGTATCTTTGTGTATTTTGCCCATTAGTCCCTAGGTCTTTTGTGTTAAATCCTTAAGGACTTCTTTATTTGTTTCTTTTTGTTCAAAAGAAGAGTCTAGAAGGGTCCCTAGGCTTAATGGACTAATCCGAATTTGGCCAAGAATTGGGTTCTAAAACTCTTAAAATTATGATCCAACACCTTAATTGACTCATTTTAAAGTAAGATAAAAATACTACCCCATGCGAAAGCTAACACGAAACTATTATATATTTTTTTGTAATTTTCATTTTTCTTGTAATAAAATAAAGTAAAAGAGTAAAAATGAGTTGAAATAGCTATATTAGGCCTAAATTAAATATTTTACGCTAAAATATAAAAATCTTGGGGAGGGTCAAAAATCACATATCTACATTTATCATGGATAAGATCGTTCACTTCAACAGCAATATGAGTTTGTTTACTCTAATTTTTTCTTTGTGGGATTTATTTTAGTAATAGCTAAACATATTGTATTATCACATATTAAGTTTGTCGGAGAATTATTGATTATTGTTTATTGATAATGTGAAATTCATTACAATATTTGTTTTTAAACGATATAGATATGGAAGAAGCTCTTTCAAAATGATCGTGCCTCCCAATATCGAACTTGCTCACCATGTGGATAGAGAACTATATCCGATGCGCTATATGTATGACAGGGAAGCAAACGCTGTTGTGAGACACTTGGTCCCATCATTGAACGACTAAATAGGCGGTTTTCTAATTTTTCGGGTGAAGCTTATCTGATTTTTTATGTGGGCTTTGCAAAGGATGTTGAAATCTAGAATATGTTCTGCATAAGTTTCAGACAATGGATAGTAACAATTATTCAACAAGCTCTTTAAGTAGCCAAATCGTAAGATCTGTCTTATTTTTACTGAGCATCCTGGAGGTTTTTTATTTGATAACTAATTTTATGTAAATACGTGTGCAAGTAGAAAATTCTGATGAGAAGTTAGCTGATGTCATTTCTTTGTATTCAATTGCTTGTGAGATGCATAAGAAACCAATAGTTGTTGGACCCTTAATATCAATATGTATCTATAGGCTAAGTCCTACTAATGTGTATCCTATTAATCTGTTGTTATTGTATATTATTAGTCTCCACCATAAGGAGTAAAATGATTTCTTTCTTTTTTCTGCAAAAGTTTTATAAGACTTAGCATGTATTTTCTCTTCAGGAGCAAGTGAAAGGAGGCAAGTGTTTGGAATGGAGATCAGTTTGATAGTTAACTTTTTTCCTTTTTGAGCCGACTACTGGAGGCACTATATTGACTTTACGAGAGCAAATAAATAAATAGGATTCAATCAGGCAGAATTGATATAGAGGATTAATATACATCCGAGCTTGGGATCAAGCATGGTTGATTAAATTGTTTTTTAATGAAAAGGTTTATTAATTGCTAATCTTGAGGGCTAAATTATGTAGTAGATGTAGTTTTTTGGGACACAATTTTACTATTGGGGAGCATTGTATGGACTTTAAGGGGAATCAATTTCATTTTTTGTCAATTTTTATGTTTAAGCTCGATGAATAATTAAATTTTTCATGATCCCAGATTGACAACCAATTACCACATCGCTCTCTTCATGCTTATTCATGCTCTTACTCTGTTACTCGCGTTTATCGGTTGAATTGATTTTTTTAAAATATTTTTCTATTTTATATCATTAATTAAATAAATCGCTAAGCACAACTCTTTGCAATTCCTTTTTAATTGAATCATTCAATATGCATGTAATATTTGTCTTTTTTAGTTGTATATATCTATGTGTACGTTGTGGGTGGATGAGCCATTTGCAAGAGGTTATTGGGTTAGCATAAAGTTTTTGAGGAAGCTATGTGTAAGAAAGGTATTTTCGCTTGATTATAACTTTTTTTTATTTCTTATATCTTCTGTTTCCGTAATACTATAAATATATTCTGAGTTAATGTATAATTAGTTATTTTCAGAGTGAAGTACACAATACAATTTGTAGGGTGAGAATTAACTTTATTTTTGTAGGTGATAAGAATGTATCCATCTTGGTTGTTGTTACAGGCTAGGTCAAGGTTGCAGTGACTGTTATTTTCGTTTCTAACATATCCTCATTTTGTATTAGGTTAGCTGTCATGCATGATCCAATATTGGTGCACCCGATTAGGGATCAAGGTCGACAGAATGGTGAAAACATCTCCAGTTTACTTGCTACAAGTTATACTTAATATTGAAGACCAAGCCAAGCAACAAGTATTATTACCTTAACAAAATTTTTGTCAAAGCTTCATTTTTTGAGGGGGATGGAGTCTGAGATGGATGAAAACACGAAGTTGTTCTATTCCGTGTGAACTACAGGCACATGCACCTCTTATTCTTTGATTAGGCTTATATATTTTCTGTAGTTCAAGTGGGACAAAATGCATCTAAAATAGCTTCCATTTTATTGTTTATTCTTGTAAGGGCTTGAGCTTGTGTATATATTCATAGCATTTTCAAATGCAGAGGGGGAGCGCATGGTGTCTAATGTCTAATGTGCTTTATTCTTTTAGGAATGGTGGAGGTTCAAATATAGGTATAACTTCAATGACCTCTACAAGAAAACAACTTTATTATTTGTAGATTTTAATGGTATGGAAGCTATCCTTTGTCTTGAGGAATGCGGTTTGTATTTCAAGTTTAGATTGCATCTTGCAGATATTTCTTCAAATTTTTTTTTGCTGCATGGGCTATCTCTGAACTATGATTCTATAAGTTGTATCTCCTTCCTTTAATTGTTAATGTAAAGAAAAAATTATTCTCCACTTCCTATAAAAGCACACCTAATTAATCAACAAAGATTGTTTTTTTTTAATAAATTGTGACGTTAGGCATATTTTGATTTTTTTATAACCGCGCGAAACGCGGATAAATTTACTAGTGTTAACATATTCTTAGAAAAATAAGTGCTTTCATTATTTTCTTTTCAAATTCACACTCAATGCTCCATTTAATAGTATGTTAATTAATTAAATAAGACATAAAATAAAAGAGAAGAGGCATTTAGACAGATATTTTTATGTTTAAAACTATTAATGCTCCTTGTTAATGATGTGAAAAATTTCTTTAAAAAAATATGATACTAGATCAAACATAATAATTATTTTATAATTAAAATTACTAAATATCTTTCTTAAATGGTATAGAACAAGCATAAGAGAAGAATGATCTCACTTATCCCGCTGTATTCCTCGATTGTAAGTAAATATTATTTCGTTCGTTTCGATTTATGTGACACCATTTGATTTAGCATGAAATTTAAGAAAGAAATAAACTTTTGAAACTTGTAATCGGAAATAAGGTTCATATTTTTGTGTAGTTATAAATCATCATATTTTCATTGAGTCAAGGACCGTCGAAAACAACCCCTCTACCTCAAGGGTCTTCAAAAACAACATCTCTATCTTCACAAGGCTACATATACACTACTCTCCTCATACCTCACTTGTAAAATTTTATTAGGTTGTTGTTGTATATATTATCCCATTAAATGTAAAATGAAAACTTTTAAATTAAATGTCTCTAAATGTAGAAAGATAATATTAGTGTTAGGACAGACTAAAAAAGAAAAAGAGCCACATAATTTGGGACGAGACTGGGTAGTACTAATTTAAACATGATTAGTAATTTAGTGAGAGGGTCTAACTGTTCATTCCGAAACCAAAAGTATGCATCTGTAACTATCAGAAGCAAAGTGGACGTATCTACAGTTTGTCAAAAAGTTATCATCCCTTCCACACAAAAGAAAAAAAGAGAGAAAATGAAAAAAAACTGAAACGGGTAAAGCCCTAAATTCTCCTAAACCCTGTCTCTTCCTTTTCATTGTGTGGAGAAATTTGAACCTTCTCTGCAATGGCTTCTCAGTCTTCAAATAAGAAGAGACCAAACAAATCAAAGAAACGAAGCCGATTTGACTCAGAAGAATTCGAACGAATCAACTCACTACCATGGAACTCTACAATATCCGAAGAGGACGATGCTTTCTCCTTTCTCATTGGCTCCAACGACGTCGAAGGAGGAGGTTTCTTTTTTCCTGCCAATTTTTGCATTTTTATTGTATAAAGTTGGATTTTTTTTAGCATAATTTCTCTTTGGAAAAGATTTGAGATTGAACTTTTAGCCCATTTTATCAGATTGGCAAAGATAAATGATTTAAAAAAGGCCACTTTGTTTCTTCCCTTTTGCATTGAGTCAGTTTTATTGATTTTTTCTGATAGTTTTTAGAGAAAATCCACTATTTGGTAGAAATTCTTATTGAATAAAGTTAAACATTTAGCAACAATATAAAGATTGAATTTTTAACTTTTTTCCTCTTGGTAAAGATTTAAAGATTGAATTTTTTGATTATTTTATCTTGGCAAAGATAATTATTTAAATTATATTGGTTCCAGCTAGCTCGAAAGAGGCCACTTTGTTTCTCCCCCGTTTTGCATTCACTTCTTTTAGGATCAGTTTACTTGAAAATTTTCCTATAGTTTAGACAAAACTCATTATTGAATACAAACTCTTACCGGATAAAGTTGAAATTTTTAGCATGTTTTCTTTTGGCGACAAATAAAAATATTTTAGTTTAGCATATTTTCTGTTGGAAAAGATTAAAAGATTGAATTTTTAGCCAATATTATGTATCTGAATAGAGCATTTATGATATTGAGGATTCATACCGCCAGCTCCAACTAGCTTGGGATTGAGGCATAGTTGTTGTTGTATTCTCTTGGCAGAGATAAAAGATTGATCTTTTCACCTATTCTACTTTTGGAAATTATTACTAAAAAATAACTTTTGTTGGGGGTACTTTTGCTATTTAAGCAATTGTACATTCTAGGAGATTTCAAACCTTAATGTAACAATAACTATTTGGTTTGTAAGCTTTCTTGAATTCTGGCTATTTTTGTGTTAGTCATTAAGCTTCATTGTATTTTCTTGATTTTTCCCTTTTGTTAGTTAAAACCTGTGTTTGTTTGTTGATTTGGATTGTTGAGTACAAAATAATTTTGGTCCGAAGGACTAATACAGGTTTTGATGTTTGAGTGTAGGTTTTCTATCTCTTGAAGAGATCGATGAATCAGAGTACAATTTAGATATTGCCAAACCAAGTGGAGGAAGTGAGAAAAAGGGGAAGACAACACCGAAGAAACAGAAATTAGATACCAAGAATGAGGAATTGAATGATGAGGCTAAGGGTGAGAGCAAAGAAGATACTGAGGAGGTGGAAAAGGACACAAAACAAAAGAAGAACAAGAAGAAGAAGCAGAAGAAAAAGAAAGATAAGATCAATAAAGATGCCGTAAATAAAGCTGAAGGAAATGAAGAGTCAGCAGCTGGTTAGTGCTGCATCATCTGATATTTTCCTTTTTGTAAAGGCTTCTCATTTTTCAAGTTTAGTATAATACTCAATGCTAACTTGTTCAATTGCGCCTGTGGATATTTTCCTAACTTATGAAATTCTGATATTAGTCCTTGTCCAAATAAAAGAAAAAGAAAATTCTGATATCAGTCACTTAACTTCAAGTTCAAGGTCAATGCAGAGACAAAAGCTAATCACATTTGTGTATCTTTTTGATAATTTCATAGGCTGTTAGTTATTTTACTGGCGGTGCATCAATAATTTGACCTATTGTTACCACTTTACCTGTTCCAAAACAAAATATCTTGACCTACTTTTTCACTAAGCATAGTTCTGTGTTTTGGGTTCTCAATGGTTTTGTATGTGATGGATTTTATTTCAGTCTAATTCAATTTCAGTTATAAACTAGAAACTTTAGTCTGCTTGAATGTTGGAAGAATGCTGGATAAATGCGAAGAGCCAGAGGCAGAAGAATATGTGAATCTTTTGCTAAATGTATTGGCCATTCATCATGCTTTTACTTATTTAAAGAAAAACGATGAAGAAAAAAAAGAGGCACACTTTCCTATATTTCTATTCTTACAAGTTCTTTTAAAAATTCCAGTAGAAGCTTGTTACCTATTTCCATTCAACTTTTTTAATATATTGGTAATATTAACTACTTAACTTGCATTTGGAGTAGACCAATCCATTCTTATTGGACAAGAAACTGGTGTAAGTTAATGTTGCAGTCGAAAGTATCGTTAATTAACCTTCCAGAGTGACTGTCTAGTGCGTCATCTATTGATTTTATCATTGTAACATGATGTCACATCAAAGGCTTCTCTTATGTTTTGGCATTAATTATGGTTTTGAAATCTGACTCGAACAGTCACTGATGAAAACGATGATCGAGAACAGGATTCAGTAGATGAAACTGAATATTATGCATGGAATGAACTGAGACTTCATCCCCTGCTCATGAAATCAATATATGCGCTCAAGTTCAAAGAACCCACACCAATACAGAAAATGTGCATTCCAGCAGCTGCTCACCAAGGAAAGGTTGGCTATGTGATAAAACTCAAGGTATTTCGCTGTAGATAATGTCATATTCAATGATATTTATGCCGGTTGGTTTGTGTGCCAGGATGTTGTGGGTGCTGCGGAGACAGGATCAGGGAAAACACTAGCTTTTGGTCTGCCCATTCTTCAACGCCTGCTTGAGGAACGAGAAAAGGCCGAAAGGCAGCTTACAGAAAATGGAGAAATGGATGAAAAAGTCGCTCCGACAGGTCTTCTCCGTGCTCTAATTATTACTCCTACAAGAGAGCTTGCCCTTCAGGTATGATAATTCTCATATTACAAGTTGTTTTCCTTTATTATTTCAAAATAATAAGCTGATATCTTGTTAGCTATTTAGGCCTTGTTCTAAACAACGTAGTATGAGGATCTGTCAAGAAGTTTGTTATTTAAGATTCTTCTGATAAGTGACGTTTGTACATGAATCTTTTCTTTTTTGACAGTTCCCGTTAAATATTTGAGGGAGACCAAAACTGCTAACTGTTGGCAAACTTAAAGGACTGAAACTCCTTAATGGTATATTTGAGGGACTATTTTGCACCTACCCCAAACATAAGGGATAATTTCTGTCGTTTTCTCCACTTATAAACATACATATATATAGGTATGTATCTATGTATGCATGTCTCTGGCCCCAAATGCTTGTTCAAAATATATATGATAGTAGAAAAGCATTGCCAAGTAATCACCCAGGAAATTTTCTTTCAATCAAGATGACGACTGTGGTGTCACAGATATAAAAATGTATTAATGCTGAGGCTTACTCTGAGGTGCACTTAGTTCAGGATATTTTGTTCCTGTCCCACTTGACCAACTAACACTAGGGGAACAAAAATAGAGATAAAAAAAGATATGTGCTCAACTCGAGTAGAATGGTGTATCACATTAAGTTTCTGTGTTCCTATTTGCTGTTACTTTCCTGTTTTAAATCCTTCAAAATGGAATGTGGACTTCATGTTTTATTTACATTGCAGTCCTTATTAATGCAGTTGGCTTTTTCCTTTTGTTATTCAATAATGTTGCCTGGCCTGTGCTATGTATCTGTTTAGACTTGGTGGGTTAGTTCACTGCAAGTCATTTTGATTGCCCATTCTGAGGGGCTTCTCATCTGCACTTTCTTGTTCTATCCTTTTTCCTTTAATCTTTTAATAATTCCTTCGCTCCAGGTCACCGATCATTTGAAGGAAGCAGCAAGACATTCCAATTTTAGGGTTGTCCCTATTGTTGGTGGAATGTCAAGTGAAAAACAGGAAAGACTTTTGAGAACAAGGCCTGAAATTGTTGTCGGAACTCCAGGGAGGCTCTGGGAACTTATGTCTGGCGGTGAAATTCATCTCGTGGAGGTTAGTAGCAATTTATGACATGTAACAGGCTTCTGTCACAAGACGACTCCTAACCTCCCTCCCTTTCTTCCCCAGCCTAAAGGAAAATGGAAAGAGAAAAAGGAAATAAGAGAATTATCTGTTGGCTAAGCAAGCAAAGGATAGAGAGAGTTGATTCATGATTGTGCCTCTTACTCTATGAAATGAATTTTTGTATGGCATTTTATTTTCATAAAAATTATTTCTGTTTCCGCACCCCTCAAAAACAACATTTTTGAAACTGGTTGAGGTTTAACTCTAATGTAGATTGTGGATACTAATAAGGTTGTTTACTGGGTGTATAGATTAATTGGTTTGCTTAATAATTGCAAAAGTGTGGACAACTTCAAACTGAGGGTTTGTGGTCCTTAAGACTAACTGTCCGTCAATTATGGTCGTCAAGTCTTGTGAAACCTGATAATCTTATGGTCCTTGCCAGTTATTCCACATTTGTTGTGGGTAGGGCAAAACATGCATTGCCATGTTTCTATTCTTTCTATAGAATGGATGATATTAGTTTCTTTTTGCTTCTGCAGCTACACTCAGTGTCGTTTTTTGTGCTGGACGAGGCGGATCGCATGATAGAAAATGGCCATTTCCATGAGTTGCAGTCCATAGTTGACATGCTTCCTATGGCTAGTAAATCAACTGATGGCGATTCGCAGAAAACACATAATTGTGAAACAGTTTCCAGTGTCCAAAGAAAGAAAAGGCAAACATTCGTGTTTTCTGCTACCATTGCTTTGTCTGCTGATTTCAGGAAGAAGCTAAAGCGCGGATCACAAAAATCAAAAGCAAACGATGAGTTGAATTCAATAGAAACTCTGTCTGAGAGAGCAGGAATGAGGGCAGATGCTGCAATAATTGATCTGACCAATGCATCAATTCTAGCAAACAAGCTCGAGGAATCGTTTATAGAGTAAGTCGGTATTTCTTGTTTTCTCTATTGAAAATAATTTGTCCAACTATACCGACATTGGCCTAACATCAACTCAGCTTTCTGAACATGTTTTCAATGATTGTTTATGCTTATGTGCTGGTGAAGTTTTATCATTGGCCAAAATTTGCAATTTTTTATATATTTCGTCTGAGATAACCCTTTCCTTTGTTTTTATAGTTTTATAGCATCGTGCATATTCTGCTGCTGTAAATGCATACTTACTTTCACTATGCATGCTAACCTGGTATGGAATTGATTGTCCATTGATGGGTTGCAGCTGTAGCGAAGAAGATAAAGATGGGTATTTGTATTACATCTTGAGTGTTCACGGGCAAGGCCGGACAATTGTCTTCTGTACGTCCATTGCAGCTTTACACCATATCTCCTCCCTCTTGCGCATCCTTGGCGTCAATATTTGGACACTTCATGCCCAGATGCAGCAGAGAGCCCGACTTAAGGTCACTTTCATGATTTCTTTTCCATATTAGGTTATGCTCCTTTGTCTTTACTTTGAAATTGTCTGGATAAAATCTTTTGCGGAGAAAAGCAGGACATGTTCGGACTAGTGCCTTTTGATTGGTACACCAAAGATCTGCTCTCAAATTAGTTAGCAAATCGGAATTGGAAAATGCAATATATTTAGATAATGGAACAATTTTATTGATTTGGAACCAACTGCCATATATTAGCAGTGTGTCAAAAAGTAGAGAACCTACACAAACTATGATCCTCGACGAAAACAACACCAAATTATCTATACAAATGGGACCTCGTTGATGCACAAAAAAGTAACCAAATATAGGAGTCTATTCCTCAGATGTACAGAGTCATTTCCATTTTCCACTCCTTCGTAAGCTCTCATTTTTAGTGTCCTTCCAAAAAAGAAAATCCCTCGTGAGAGCTAATGGGGCTACATCTGGAATGGGCTCATGCAATACGTCTAGTTTTCTGACTCTCCAAAACATCTATGACGCAATATTCCACCAAGAGATTGAGGCCTAAGTTGCGCGGACTCTTCGATTTTGGTGCCGTCCCCGTCCCGATACGAGACGGGGACGGGGACGGGATACGTTCCGGATTTGGTGGCTTTGGACACTTTGACCTGAGTCCATCGACAAATTTGGGAGAAAAATTGAGATTTTGATTTCTCAAAATAAAAAATAAAACAGATTTAGGACAATGAAAGAATAATGTCCATCTTGGAGAATGAAAGATTGAATTCTACAATATTTATGTAAGTTTTTCACAGAATATTTCTCAAAATTTACAATATTTTTATAGCTCTATTTTTTATTAGCTAATCCTCGTACCCGTATCCATATCCAGATCCGTACTCCCGAATTTTAAAATTTAGATTTTGCCGAATCCGATACTCAGATCCGTCCCCATATCGGATACCCGCACCCGAGTCCGAGCAACTTAGATTGAGGCCAAAGTTTGCAGCACTATATCTCAATGTGTCCATAGCAGCAGTCATGAGTACAGGCCTTCTTCCTCCATCGCAAAGCATCCTCCTCCAGGCTCCAGCTGTGAGCTTAATTTTTACCAACTAAAGCATAGACAATGGATAGTATCAGTTGGTTCGATCAGGACAGGAACAATTCATAGCAACCCGCTGGCCAATATTCCCTAGTAATTTGCAAAAACTTTAAGTCCGCTGGTGGGTTCTCCTCCTCTATTTTGTGACAACAAGGATAGCTGTGACTAGTAATCTACACTAAAACTGCAACTCTGGTCTTAGTTTTCCTAACTGCTCTGAATGAGGAAGGGAAATTTTGTCTGTCAAAAACAGCCACTTTGGCTTCCTTTCGGATTAAGAGCAAGAATGTGCTGTATAGAGGCCAGCAGCTCCATTAGCTTTGGAAATTATATAGACACTTTATGTTTCTTCTGATAGTCAAATCCCATTTGACTTCCTCGAAGTTGGGAGATAGAACTGAACATAAGACGTAACCTGGGAGTCTCCTTCCAGTTGCATCAAGTAGGGATGCCAGAACAGTGTACCCAAGGCGTGACCATTATGGATTGCAAGTTTGGAGAAGGAAGAGTAGGAAGTAGAGAATGGTGTGCAGTGTAGTGGCTTCGCCTACCTCGCGCAAGTCATCCAGTGAAAGACCCCACGAGAGAGGCCGTTGGCGCATGCCTTCGGGTCTGGCGAGGTTGATGGCGCATGGCGATCAGCGAAGGCTTCTGGTGATGAGTTATGGGAGATGGGGCTGTCAGGGCACTGCGAGTTTCCTGGAGCGGTGGTGAGTTCTAGAAGTTGACATCCTAGGGTTCTGGTAGTCAATGTGACTTAGTCCGGCAACCACTGTAGCTTTTCAAAGACTCTATAGCTTTTCCAGTGAGTATGTTCTTCTTCAGTGGCTCTGTACCAAGGACTGGGAGAAAAGAGAGAAATAATGGGAAAGCTTGATTATTCACTAAACTTGGTTACTCACGTATCTACAATTTGGACTTCATTCAAAACATATTTTACAATTTGGTCAAGTTGCTGATTTGGTGGAATCGAAATCTCCTAATCTATGCCAAGTTACAGTGATTATTTGATTCGAATCAAATCAATCTAATTCATATGATTCAAGTTAATAAAAATCACTAGCGAATCCGTATATCGATCAACAAAAATAAACCAGGAATAAGCTAAGACATTGTTATCAGGTTAATATGGATTCCTAGTCCTTATTGTGCTAAACCTGGGATATCCGTGTTGCTGTATCATTGTGCCTATGTTACCAGTTATTCTTTTTGTCTCGCTAAAAAGGCATCGCAACCTGTTATCTGCAGTCTTTGACTATGTATCCGCTTGCTATGAGATTGTTTCATTCTCCAATTGAGAAGAGACAATATGTTATTTTGTTCCTCTTTTCCGATCATCACATCAATTGCTCTTCCTACTTTTTCACGAACACTGAATACTAAAGCCATTCTGTTCAATGCAGGCAATTGACCGGTTTCGGTCAAACGAGCACGGTATACTCATTGCTACTGATGTTGCAGCCAGAGGACTGGATATTCCTGGTGTTCGAACAGTCATTCACTATCAGCTACCGCATTCAGCTGAAGTAAGTTCGTAATGTGCCTTCTTATTGATAGCTTGTTAAAAGTTTGCAATTTCAATCAATGAAAATTATTGTGCAGGTTTACGTTCATAGAAGTGGAAGAACCGCTAGGGCTCATTCTGATGGGTGTAGCATTGCTCTCATCACACCAAATGATACCTCAAAGTTTGCTGCTTTATGCAAGTCATTTTCGAAGGTAATCTTTGAATAGCCATTGGAAGGAGCAGATACTTATCAGATGGATACATATCCTCTGTAAATGAAAGAATAACTATATTAAGTGGTGGCTTTGAGTGGGGTACATCGGGAGCGAGGAAACCATTCGGTTTGGAAGTTGATTCGACCAAGTATAGATTTTTTAGCATATGCAACTTAGAATTGGTTTTTAATTTTTATGATTATTTTACAAAATGATTAGATGAAATAGTGACATTATGTTTCCCTAAGCAGACTACTTCTGCTGCTTCTCTTGTCCCGTCGTTTTACAGTTTCTTGCTTCTATCTTTTTCTGTTGGTTAACTGTAGCTATATGCTTAACTTGATTGACACCCATTTCAAGGAATATAATTTATCTCCCTCCTGTCTTTACGTTTATACTTTGGAGAGAGCGCTATTAGAGTAGCAACTCTGTGTTATTTTGCACTAATAAATAATGTTTTTTTTCCAGGAGAACTTTCAGCGATTTCCTTTAGAAATGTCATACATGCCAGAAGTTATGAAGCGATTATCCCTTGCACGTCAAATAGACAAGATCTCGCGAAAGGACTCTCAGGTGATTTTCCGGTCCATGTATCTTTTGGTGTTAAATGCTTCTTCCGATGTCATGGTCACGAGTATGGGTGACCAATCTAACTCCTGATGATTATAATGCATCTTTCTTGATAATGCACTTTAATTTACACCTTCAGAAGCCTCTTTCAATCTTCAGCAAGTGAAGTGAAAATTTTCATCTTGTTTTCTGATTAGCATCACTTTATTGTACACACTGAGTGCCTTTTTCTTCCTATTTTTTTGGACATACCAGCATGGTTGCATGCTGTTTTGAATTTTCATAGAATGGCTAGCGTTGGATGATATTATGCTCAGAAGATATGTAATTGTTTTTCCTTTAGGAGATACTCCACCAAATTAATTAGACGCTAATTTTCTTGCTTTATAATTGTTTTGCTAAGAATCCTGCAAACTAAGTTTAAACTTCTACCTCATTGGCTTATCTTTTATCTTTTTCTTTTGGGACAAATTAACATGGTATTTTCCTTTTAGGAATTTTATTGCGTTGCATTCTACTTTAAATTCACATAGGCTTCAAAGGAAGGATTTTTTGCTAGACTGCAGTGAAATACATTTACTTTCTTTTGGGACGTACCATATTAGTTAGGAGACAAATAACACACTTAATTGTTCATTCTTTTGCTAAGAATGTAGTCAAAGTAGTTGAAAACTTCTACCCTTGTTGGTTCTTCCTTACAAAGAAGTGTTACTAACTTATCTGCATTAACCAAAAAGCAAAAAGAAGGATAGCTTTGGTAAGGACCCTCCACCTCCAACCTTATGGTTGGGATTTCGGGTCACCATAGCAAAGTGGGAAAGCGCCACTGATGGGCCCCCGCCCCTGGGTAGGGGGTTTGGGGTGTGTGTGGGCTTTATGAATTCTTACTATTTAATGGATGGGGTTCACAATTAGAAAAAAAGAACTGTTTAGCAAAATGTTCTCTGTATTCGGCTATTAACTTAATTTTAAAGTTCCAGATTATTGTTTCATCTGTTTCCTGCTTGTAACATGAGTTCAGATTTATACATTTGGTTCATTGTTAGTTTCCGTTTTTCAGGACAAGGCCAAGAAAAATTGGCTTGAGCGAAATGCTGAATCAATGGGACTCATTTTGGAAGATAATGATAGTGAGGAGGAAAGGGTGAACAACCATAAACGAAAGAAAACCACGTCTGCTCAACTAAACAAGCTACAAGAGGTCAATCTGATTATGAAATTTATGATATTTTTATCTAAAAAAAGAGCAGTCTAGTGCACTAAGCTCCCGCTATGTGCAGAGTCCGGAGAAGGGCTGGACCACATTGGGCTTAATGTCTTATGTATGTTTTGATAATATTGAACTTTTTATTTGAAACTGCAGGAGCTTAAAATTCTTCTTTCACGGCCATTGCAACCTAAAACATTTTCAAAACGCTACTTGGCTGGGGTTAGTTCTCTCTGTCTCTTTATATGTTGCTCATCCCATATGACGAGACTTTAGGGTGTGCTTTGATCAACTTTCTGCTTGGTTACGAAACAAGTTCCACTCTGGATGTCCACTAGAATTGAAGAACAGACACCTTATCCTCTATTCCAAATTGTTTTCACTTTCTCTTTCTTGGGTTTCCCTTTATTTTTGGGTTCGGGTTGGGGGGTAGTTCCGGCAATAATGTGTTGTTTCCCGAATTACTTTTTCTCTCCCGTCAGAATGCTTCCATATATAAGCTTACTGGAGCAGAAAAGAGCCCTCCACTTCTCTTAACTGAAAGATGACATGAGACAAATATACTGTCTATTATTTCTTTCTAAGCTACTTGTCCAAGAAAATTTCTTTTCCAAGCTATTTATTTGTTTTATAAAAGGTAGGTGTGATTTCTTTGCTGAATAACCGCGTTTGATGGTAACTGTAGTACAAGTAATGAAAAACATAATCATTTTCTTTTGTGGGAGGTGGGGGTGGAGGGGACAGCTCTAATCTAGAGACGCCTGCATCTCTCTGTGTGTTAGTTTAACGGTTTTGCATTTCTTTTCAGGCTGGTGTTTCACCTCTCCTTCAGCACCAACTGGAGGAATTAGCTAAGCAAAAAAATCCAAATAATTCTGGAGATGTTAAAAGGAAGAAGCTGATGGTTATTGGTCAAGATTGTGTCGAGCCTCTCCAAGCACTTAGAAGTGCTGGTCCACAGGTAGTTGTTTACTGAATTTTCTCAACAATACAGTCAGTTAATTATGTTCTTGCATATTCTGTATGTGCTGCTTTCATTCCTAAACTCAGGCCTAATATCCACTTTTTTACACTCGCAGGCTAACTTCAACTTGAAGGGAATTGCTGAAAAGCGGAAAGATGTAAACGAGTTAAGGAGAAAGAGAAAAGAAACCAAAAAACGTATTTCCCTTGCTTCCCTCTAAGAATTATTATTGACATCTTTTATTTCCCTTGATCTTCATTATTTTCGCCCTGGTTTCCATTTTACAGGCATGCGTGAGCAACGGCGAAAACAGAAGAAAAAGCTTCAAGCAGGAAAAGAGTAGGGTTGATTTGTAAAAAAGAAGATCCAGAGCGATTCTTCGTCTATCCTGTCGGGAGCCTAAGTGGAACGCTGGTATAGATTCCTATGCTCATGAAAGCATCCATGACTAAATTAGATGGAACTATAAGACCAATCAACCAATTTTGTAGTTATAGCTTAAGTTAGAAGGGGGCAAACCATGTTGTAAACACTATATACATAGTTTGATTTGAAATCAAATGTTTTAGGGGACTGTTACAGCAATACGCTATTCATTCTCCCTAGCTTCATATTCATCTATCGAAGCAATACTTATTACTTAGTCAGTTGTAAAGTGCTTGAATGTATTTCTAAAGTTAAAAGTTTTTTTTTTTTTTTTTTGTGTGTGTGTGTGTGTGTGTGTGTGTGTGTGTGTGTGTTTAGGTCCAAACTGAATGCAAATTTCCCTTGCAATTTTGCCTTGCACGTTTCAAGTTGAATATTTATTCTTCTTAACCCTTCCTCGACTTTCCTCTGTATACTTAATTTACTTGGTTCGTTGATTGTGACATTTGACTAAGCGGAAAGTTATAGTAATAAAGATAGAACTTTATTCGGTATTTGTGTTGATGAGAGGTAATAAGAATCTCATAAAATTAGTTGAAATACGTGTTATCTGGCTCGGACACTACCGTAAAAAAGTTGTTATGATATACAAACTTGGATGCATGTATTTTTATAGTTTAATATGCAAAAATCACACTTCAAGTTGCATATATTTGTAAATCTTGTCTCCTAATTTGGAATTTCTCAATTTAAAACTTTTACGTACAACATATTGGACTCCATTGATTGTTGACTATGTCATGTAAGTCCAGCAAGTATAGGAGTGTCATGTATATGAAAATTGGTATATGGCCCTTTCGATCTCCACATGGTGTTTATTGATCTAGAGAAAGCGTACGACAGGGTTCCTAGGGAGGTCTTATGGAGCTGCTTAGAGGATAAAGGGGTCCCAGTTGCCTACATTAGGGTGATTAAAGACATGTATGCTGGAGCTAAGACTCGGGTTAGGATAGTAGGAGGCGACTCCGAGCATTTTCCAGTTGTTACGGGGTTGCACCAAGGGTCTGCGCTCAGCCCATTCCTATTTGCCCTGGTGATGGATGCACTAACTCATCATATTCAAGGGGAGGTGCCATGGTGCATGCTATTTGCTGATGACATTATTCTAATTGACGAGACACGAGGCGACGTCAACGAGAGGCTAGAGGTTTGGAGACATGCTCTTGAGTCTAAAGGTTTCAAGTTGAGCAGGATGAAGACGGAATACCTCGAGTGCAAATTTGGGGTTGAGCCGACGGAAGCGGGAGTGGAAGTGAGGCTTGACTCTCAAGTCATTCCCAAGAGGGGTAGTTTCAAGTATCTTGGATCGGTTATTCAGGGGATCGGAGAGATTGACGAGGATGTCACACACTGTATAGGGGTGGGGTGGATGAAGTGGATGTTAGCGTCGGGAGTCTTGTGTGACAAGAAAGTGCCACCGTTACTAAAAGGTAAGTTTTATAGAGCAGTGATTAGGCCTGCCATGTTGTATGAGACTGAGTGTTGGCCGATTAAAAACTCACTCATCCAGAAGATGAAAGTAGCAGAGATGAGGATGTTGAGGTGGATGTGCAGGCATACAAGGATGAATAAGATTAGGAATAAAAATATTCGAGAGAAGGTGGGCGTGACCACCATGGAGGACAAGATGCGGGAAGCAAGACTCAAATGGTTCGGGCACATTCAGAGGAGGAGCACTGATGCACCAGTGAGGAGGTGTGAGCGACTGGCTGAGGTGGGCACGAGGAGAGGTAGAGGACGACCTAAGAAGTATTGGGGAGAGGTGATCAGACAGGACATGGCGCGACTTAGGCTTACTGAGGACATGACCCTTGACAGAGAATTGTGGAGGTCGAGCATTAAGGTTGTAGGTTAGGGGAAAGTTGTGAATATTTCAACAGCACAATAGAATGAGACTATCTAGTTAGGAGTTAGTCTGAGGATGCTATTGGTCGTCTACTGATGCAGGGCTTTATCTGCTGGTTTTTACTATACCATCCATCTATTTCGTATTTCGTATTCCGTATTTCGTATCTCTTATATTGCTGTTATTTTATTATGAGTCTATTGGTGGTACTAATATATCGTCTCTTGTTGCTTTCTTGAGCCGATGGTCTCCTGGAAACAACCTCTCTGATCCTCGGGGTAGGGGTAAGGTCTGCGTACATATTACCCTTCCCAGACCCCACTTATGAGATTATACTGGGCCGTGATTGTTGTTGTTGTTGTTGTTGTTGTTGTTGATGTTGATGATGACCATTTCGATATCTGCAGCTGACAGTCAACTTCCAGGTAATTTTGGATAAGAAGCTAATGTCAGCTTAAAATGACCCAATTGAAGCATTTATTTTTTTATTTAGAAAGGAAAAAAAATAAAAATAACAAAGAAATAAAGGGAAATCAAGTTGCTCATTGCTTTTTCACGAGAGGAAAATGACACGAAGCAAATAATTGATCCCGTTGAAGGATAAGATTAAAAATTTATGTATGACAGAAGGCAAATTTTAAAATTCAAGGAGAAAAAAATGAAATTTAAACTACTAGAAGTTTATTATTATTTGACAGTTCTAGCTTTCAATTATTAAGATCCTGTTTGGAGTCATTTGAAGATTTTCTTCATGCTTTGACGAAGTCTGCACTTGTCTCCAATACTTTTGACAATTTTTATTAGTGCCAGTTTGACCATAGATTTGGGTATATTTTTTCAAAAGAAAATTGGAAAATTCTCTTAGTAATTTTTTTTCTTCGACTCCAAAAAAAAACGTCAAGTTTTTTACAAATAAAATGCATATCCAAACACAACTTCAGCTTTAAAAAAATATTTTTCAACACAACTCCAAAACTCTGTTTTCAAGTTTCAACCAAATCTATGTCCAATCGCTAACTTGGTATCTTCAAAATTTGATTAAATTCGTTTCATCCAGAGGCGGGCCCAGGATTTTAGCGCGACAGAGGCACCTCCATTCTGTTTAATTAATACATACTCTCTGAAGGCTTTTAGTGTTCATGGTACCAGGCTATTTATATAATAATTTTTGAGGTATACAAATATATATATACACAAAATTTCTGCCGAAACTTACGGAATCCGTTGACCTCTCAATGTTAGAATAGGTTTGCCTCTAGTTCCTGGCTTGCCAGCGGCAATGAAAATTCTTCTGTTTTCTAATCAACTACTTGATTGGATACGAGATCTATTCTATGAGGAGCGGTATGAACGTAGTTGATATTATCATGATTAATGTTGTATATAGGTCGCGTTGATTCAGATTTTTCAATTACCAAATCAAATTAATAATGTTGGGTAAATTTGGTAGACTTTGATGAACAACTTAATAGATAAATAGAGTAAATATAACATAAACTTTACCAAGAAACGCAAAAGAGCAATAACAGTGTGTGGGTTAGGGCTATTTTTCAAATACCGTTAATTTTGAAAATATTCGGATAAGACTAGCCCCTTACGAGCCATTCCTGACAACCACCTAATTAAAATGTTTATCTAGCCAAAATATCTATGTATGTGGCCCATACAAATTAGGCTTTTTTCACTTTTAGCCTGCGTCAGATACTATTTATATTTGGTAGTCAAAAAAGTATATAATTTTTGTATATAACATACATACATATATATAAAATATATTTTTCAGCAATTATTTTGAGAGCGGCTATACCGTGTCATTTTCCCCTAAAAATTAAGAAAAAAAATAGAACGAAGGAGAAAAGTATTTTAATGATTTTCCATTAGTGTTTCGTGTATTCACGTTCTAAGACCTTGACCTACCGAGTATTCTAACCCAAATTAATCTATTGTTTTGTGTATGCAATTTGCTTTATTCATTGAAATGACTTTTCTCATCTTTTTTAAAAAAGAAATAGGCAAACAAAAATAAAAAATCAGGATTATTCAACTAGGAGATGGCATCGGAGTTTTAAACTTTTAATTAGTGATTACAATTTCACTTTGCACTGTACAGATGTAATATTGAATTTTATCCACACAAAAAAATTACAAGTAGGAGCATTTATGAGATGACAGCATACTCTTTTTCCTTTTATTTTTTTTACCTTTTATAATCTAATACCATTGACATTTTTGGAATACGTAATCAGAGATTAAAGGTCAGAGTTAGAGAAATTTATTTATAAGTCTGACAGCCAGACTGCTCAAATAATTTGTAGGCTATGTGCTTGCATTACAAATTAAAGAAATTGTAGAGGTATAATTAATTTGCAGTTCTATTTTCAAAGTTGTAATTCCTCGTCAAGATTTAATAAAATTTCCTCATAATTATACGTGATTAAGAGTATTTTTGAATCTGAAAGTCACCCTCAACCACTATGAGGTTTAACGAAATGCTGACAAGCGATTGATTAGAATATTTTGTATTAGTAAGTTTAATATTGTTCAGTGTATATATTGGATGCGGGCAAATATATACCGAATTTTCTTTCCCGTTGCTGCAAATACACAACTTTTTTTCTTCTTCAAAAACCTTTTTATTCCACTTTTTTTTTTTTCTTTTTAATTTTCTTTTGTGTAAGGGTTGATCCTTGAATTGTGAAAGTAGGAAAATAGACTAGGAGAGGACTTTTAGTGGAGATTTGAAAATATGTACTCTTTTTGTCGTGGTAATGTCAGCAGTGGCAGGGGCAAAATTTCCGCTAAGGGGTTCAAAAAAGAAAAAAGTTAAAATAAAATTACAAGAAACTATGGCTAGTGAGAGTTGAACCAATAACCTAACAAAAATTTTTGAACCCTCTTGACCATTGAGCTATACTTTTGGATTGTGTCAAGGGGATTCAAAATATAATATATAGAGGTACAAACTGAATTTTGCCTTGTATATACAATCTAATTTTCTGGTGAAGGGGGTTCGGGAGAATACCCTTTCGCCCCCCCCTCCCCTAAATCCGCCCCTGAATGTTGGGTCAGTATCTCGACTATTTTATCGAATACTTACTACCTTTCACCACCTAGTATTTTCTTTTTTCTCTGGTGAGATTTCAACCTTATGTTAAAATAGTTTGTACATATGTGGGAGTCCCACATCGATGTCCACAAGTCATTTTATTGGTGTGGGTCCGGTCGGGTCAGTAACTAAAGATCTTATTTCGTATTTTATTTTTTGAAATAACTTTTTGTTTATTTAAATTTTGAATTAACAGAGAAATTGTAACTATTTGTAAAATGGGCAACTTTTCAAGAAAAGTCTCATTTTCCTCTTATAAATATGAAGGCATCCCAGAAATAGCGTATTCAATTTGCATGTATATTTTCAGACTTTGTTATATCATGATAGAGAATTGCTTGTAATCCCTGAAGGATATACGAATGATAACTCTTGAAAGATAGTTATCTTTCACGTCTTAAAGCCTTAATTTTTCTGTTATTTACCTATTATTTTCTAACACCTTGGTTTCCCTTCCCCACACACTATGCAGTTTTTTAAATAAACCCATGGTCTCAAGATGTTATCCATTAAACATCGGCTGACTTTGCTCATCAAAACTTAGGTAAATTGAAATAAATTACTCGTGTTTTTATCTCTATTAGGGTACGAACTATGAGCCTTGATCTCCAAAGTTTTGACCTAATTTATTGATCACTAGACCATCCTTTAAATGAGAGATTCCAAAATTTCTGTACTTCAATTATTTATTTCAACATTTTAGAAATTGCAATAGTTTTATTTTTAATTTGCTTAGAATCGAAACTGCAATTTGAATCACAAACTCTTCCACAAGTTTTTTTTTTTTATTTTTTTTTTAAAACTTTTTTAACAAAAAAAAACTTCTTGTAATGGTGCAACATCGAATTAAATCAAGATACAAGTCTCTTAGCCTGGTTAGAGGCGTTATCTCAACTTAATGCTTTTGACACGGAGGATAAATTTAGTATAAAAATTTATTAAAATTGTAATATATAATAGGTGTGAACCCGTAATTTTAAAAATATAATATATTCAATATTAAAAATCGTAAAAATTGAACTCATAAAATTAAAATTTTGGATCCGCCTATGTGGTTAACTCAAAATCGAAATTTAATAATCTATACTATATTAAAAGCACGAAGGCCCTTAGTGAAATGTCGTTCGCCTTTTTTACCCTTGAAAAAAAATTATATACGGGACAAAATTATCCTTTTAATTATTTTTCTAATATTTAGGAATAATCATCTAATTATTGTCCTAATATTCATGACTTCGAAATCAACTGCATTTTGTGTACCAAAACTTTCCTTCCTTGAATTATGTGTAATATAACATATTTGAAAAGGAAAAGTAATAACATATTTTTAACGGAAAAGAAAGAGTAAGATTAGTCTCTGTTTTTCGTTTCGCCCTTCAGTTTTCGTTTGTTCAGTTTCAAAACTAAAAATAAAATACAAAATAAATATTTTAGTTTCACTCAAAGTAAATAATTGTATTGCCATCATCCTTTATTTTTCTCTAAATTAATAGTTTGCAGCTAAATTTTTATCACAATTAAAAGATTAATGTATTGTAATACTTAACAATTCATAGGAAAAGTATTGTTGTAATGTATTAAAATGTTCACATTTTGAAATCAAATAAAAACTTCAAATTATTAAATATTTATTAATTTTATCTCTATTAGAAATTCTAATATTATTAAAATCTTAAAATCGATTAGAATAACATATATCAATTTGTTACAAAAATAATTATAATGCATATTACTTTTATTTATTAATTACTTATTTCTCTAATACCTAAATTTAAAAAAATTAATAAACTGACAATATTAAAATGAAAATTAAACCATTTGACTTTAGTATTAAGAAGCCCGAAAAGTAAAGGAAGTATTTCTAATTTGATCTATTTAATCAATATAAAATCTTAAATTTGCAGAGCTTTTTAATTTTAAATTATATCTGTATGATCTTTTATTTTTGAACATTGACTAAACATATTTCATTTTTAGACTTTTATTCATCATTTTCATGAGCTTATTTTTAATTCTATTTTATATGTCAAATACAATATTTAAAATTATTTATCTAGTTTTTATAAATATGATTAGCATTCATCATTCTAAGACCTTACACTTCTACTTTAATCGTTATTTTATAATTTGAACATATTATTTAGTAATGTATGTGATTTTTAGAATTGTATTTTCATTGAAATAATGTTCACGCGCCCCTAGGACTAGTATATCAAAATTGACAGTCAAGCATCGAAATCTTAACACCTAATAACATGTGCACCCATGTGAGTCAAATAATTTGTTTATCATTGTTTTATGGCAGAATAGCCTAATAGACACCTCTACTTGTCCCGTTTTGAAATATCGGTCCCCATACCCTACGAAGTTTCATTTAGACACCTCAACTCATTAAAAGCAACTCTTTTAAACCCCTTTGACCTCGCGTGCTCTTCAAACACATGATGTGGATGACACGTCAGTGTCCAGCTCAAATTCTCTTTGCCATATCATCATTTTTCACTTTATTTCAAAATTTTCACTATCCAATTTCACTCAATATTTTCCCCTCCATCTACTCGTCCCTTCTCCACCCCAAATGGACTCTTTTCCTCCATTAACCCACCTTCACAATTCCCAAAATACACCCAACGACCATTTTTCAAAAGCTCACAAATAAATAAAAATCATTCCAAAATCCTTACTAATTGCGCCCCATTCATCCAAAAAAAAAAACACTCTTGGAACCATGCAATTCCTACTCTGGGAATGGGTCGAATAAACTCCCCTGGGGCCGGAAAAATAACAGACGAAGCTTTACTTAGATAGGGCTTTGATTGGGATTTTTTTTTCTTAGTGATTGGAAAGGAGGGCTCTTGGGTATGTTATAGAAAGGGAAGGCGGAAGCATCGAATGGCGAAGAGAGGCGGCTCGGCAGGGAAGGAATGAGAAATCGTCAAGGATGACTTCTTTGTTGGCGGAACGAAGGGTTTTCACAATGTTCTCGTGAAGTTGCTCACGAATCAAAGTGTGAATGTCCCTTCGAAGTCTCGCATGCTCTTTTTGATCGGGAGCGGGGTGGGCAATTTATGTCGGTGCTGGCGCCTGCGGCAGCGCCTCTGGAGCCGCCCCCCCGTTCTGGAGCCAGCGGGTTCTGAATGACCTCCCTCTCACTTCGTTCGAGCTGAATTACATCCACCCTCTCACGGTTAAAAAAGTGGTTAACTATCTCGAAAAAATCCATATCGTCCATCCGAAAAACGTGTCTCAATTACAGCCAACTCCCCCTCCCCTGTCTCTTTCCCTATCGAAAAACCAGCCCTACTTATTTTGTTCTACAAATGCTAACCAAGTGACACACTGGGGCCATGGGTCATGAAAGAGGTTGACCCCCATCCTCCTTAACTATGTATGGCTAATGAACTCCTCGCTTTAGTCCGTTCTTTTCCTTCTTTGGGCTCGGGTCGATAGTAGCCGTGGTAGTAATGCCCCGGAGCCCAGCTACCGACCCGAGGCGCCGATCGGGAAAGTCATAAAGGGACGTTAAACGTAATTCTAGAAGGGCCTTCCCGCAAAAAAACCGAGTAAGTGAAAGTTTTTTAGACTAGTCCCACTAAGATGGCGAGGAAACTTACTTCCGAGAGAGCTGCTTTCGCCTCGGTAATTACCTAACGAGAGAGAGCCGATGCAAAAGTAGTCCTTTACGCGAGGAAACGCCAGACAGACTGACCTCTGCTAACTACGTTTTATATAGACTGGAAGCTAGAGAGATACTAAGGTATAGTGCTGCTACCAGAGAAGGCTCTTTCATGCTAGGCGTCCAGACCTACTATACCCGAGCCGCATCCCCGGCACACTTGCTATATCTACTAACGCTTCATCCTAACCAACTATACCTGAGATAAAGCCGTTCTATAAAAATTCAAGACAAGAAGAAAGCAAGTAGTAGATACATTGATCATATGGATGATGATTCCAAGATATTATTTCAACAAGAAGACCCAGATGCTCTTGAGCATTTTAATGATAAAAAATTATTTAAACAAGAGAAAACTTATGTTTATTTGGGTCTCCACCTTCTCATATTTCCATTAAATCTCATCAACTGCCCTAGATCGCTGTTCAATGAGTTGTTGTTTACTAATTTACCTTCAGATTATGTTTTCTTCTTTTAAAAACAAAATAGAAGCAAGAATCCGAGGTGGAATACAACTCTTCTACGGTATCGAAGCAATGGATCTGCGAAGAGTTTGAAATAGGAGCAGGAAATCTTCCTGTTGTTGCTCCGTCTAACAGTTGCTCTTGCCTGTATCTTGAGACTGAAGAGTATAGGAAGATGTGAGGGTGTGGCAGAAGAGTATGGAGGTGAAGAAGAGTACAGACGAGAAATAAAATTTCCCGAATTCGTGATGGTGGGGGAAAAGTACGGGGAAGGGAATGGAAAAGTTTGCTTAGCAATTATTTTCAACTTTCTTTTCTTTTTATCTTTATTTTAATCTTTTTAAAATTAAATTCATTCTTTCCATCCGTGCATCTCACACATTTCGTCCAACTCTACCGGCTTAGCGCCACATAAGCTTGGTCAATGGTAGGAGGGATTTAAAAAGTTAATTTGAACGAGTTGATATTCCTGAATGAAACTTCGTAGGGTATGAGGGCCGGGATCTCAAAACGGGACAAGTAGAGGTGTCTATTAGACTATTCTGCTTTGTTTTATTTTCCACTAAGTTTGTTGCCCAGATTTAGCACAATCATCTGACGTAGTATCATATTAGCTGTAACTCTAGTGGACTGACATAATAATAATAATAGAAGAAAAAAAGAGAAAGTGTCTTGTTTTTAATTTTATTAACTTGTTATAAAGGTAAAAAAGTAACCTCGGAAATAAACGCACGTACTCAAAAGAAACGAAAAAGGGGGGTACTTTAAAATTTTCATATTAAACGTGCGTAATTGGATATTATTTAATGGGAAAGTGGTAAGTAAAAAGAAACTTTTGGGAATTATAGCTAGAAAGAGACACTAACCATGGTGGACAATTAAAGATAGCTACTAAAATCTGCTTTTCTCATAATCATCAATCTTTGTGTTTATATAAAAAGTTGATTAACGAAAAATATAATACATAGGTGGAATCATAATTTAAAGTATATCAGTTTTGAATTTCCAACGGAACTCATAGATCATTTTAGTTAATAAATTGAAATTAAATATTTATATATATTTAATAAATATTTTTAATATAATAGTATAATTTAAACAAAAGTTTTTGGGTTCGACCTGTACGTATCTAATACTCTAATTTCGTTCCTGAAAAGTGAAAGCAAGTAACAACAAAGTCATTTAACTATGCCTATAGCACCGAGAAGGTCACTCAACTAGACTTTCTAATTTTTTGATTGTCAAATACCTATTTTACCCTCTAAATTATTAATTTTTTAAACTTTTTAAATATTATAAATTTTTCTCTTTTAAATCTATATTGTGGACTTACTAGAATAAATATATTTTATTTATAAAATAAAAAATAAAAAATTAGTTTTCAGCTCATATAATGACGGAATAATAATATAATTGAGCATACTTTTCAAGAATATATAATGTATATTATAAAAATATATTTATTTAAATAATTTTTTTGTATTACTTGCATAGAATATATATTTTACAAACTTTATTTTCTTTCATTCTTAATTGTATAAATAAAATTTTGAATTTTTATTGTTAATACTAAAATTATTATTGCGATCAAATTATTCTAATTAATTTTTTTTACTATGCTCATTATTTTGTTATTGGAGCATTATATATGCTTAAATACTTTTTATTTTTTTAATTTATAAATATAATTTATTTATTTTATAGGTAAGTCCATAATATAAATTAAAAAGTTAAAAAAATAAAAAGAAGTTAAATGTTTATAATTTAGAGGGTAAAATGGGTATTTGACAATCAAAAAATTGAAAAATCTAGTTGAGTGATCTTCTGAGTGCTATAGGTATAGTCAAATGACTTTTTTGTTACAAACGAAAGAAAAGTGACTTTAGCAGATAATTTGGGATAGTTGAGCGACCATTTGAGTAACGAATTCTTGGTTATAGTTTGCTCGTCAGAAAAAAGTTTACTTGCTAAACGATTATGTGTTAAAATTTGACACTTCTCTTTAAAACAAATTCTCACTTTTCAGTTTAACTAGTCTCTATGTTCGTGCATTGCACGAGAAATGCATACTTACAATAATAAATTTTCAATTGCATATACTATTAAATATGTACACAATACAAAATTAATTCCTTAAAATAAATAAATACTCTACAATATATTATACAAACCCAAGTCATGAATAATGTTTTGACATAATATGGGAGGACAAATTGAAACTAAATATTCTGAAATCGCAAAGTTATGTGATTAAAGTTGCAAAATAACTTAAAGAATGTACTATTATTCACTATTTTATATGAACTTATGATTAACTTTAGCTAAGCCTTAAGGTATATGAAGTATAATATATATCTCAAGATAAAGATATATTGACAATGAAGAAAACAAAGCTTAAAAGTCATTTATTCATTACTCTTTTTCATGGAACTTTTTTCAGTTGGACATTATTCTATTTCATTTATTACACATTTTATAATGACCCGACTGACCGCTTTGATTTTTAGAACGTCGTCCCCCTAAAAAAAATTTTCCGCGCTTGCCTTGACTAATTTACGACCTGCGTGGATGGTTGGTTCGGAATTTGGAAGAGTTTGGGTTGAAATACGCTCACTTGATTCCTTAAGATTTTCTTAAAAGGCTAAGTTTGACTTTGGTCAATATTTTTAGCAAACGAACCCAAATTTGTATTTTGACGGCCCCGGAGGGTCCGTAAGAAAATATGGGACCTGGGCGTATGCCCAGAATCGAATTCCGAGGTCCCTAGCCCGAGTAGTGAATTTTTACTAAAAATTGTTAAACTGAAATTCTAAGGATTTAAAGAAACGAAATAATGATTGATCACGTTGGTATCGGGCTCGTATGTTGGTTCCGGAGCCCGGTATAGGTCCAGTATAACATTTAAAACTTGCCCGCAAAATTTGGTGTCCATCCGAGTAGTATAAGCACGTTTCGGCGCGTTAGGAGTGAATTGAAGAACTTGAAGTTCATAAGTTTGATTCAATTGGTTTTAGGGGGTGATTCTTAGATTTTGCATTGTTTCGGGTGTTACGAAGGTTCGAGCGAGTCCGTTTCATGATTTCAAACTTGTCGGTATGTTCAGGCGGGGCCCGGGAGCCCCGAGCGTCAATCGATCGAGGCTCGAGTGAAGTTGGAAAATTTGGGAAGAGATAAAGCTTCAGGTTGCTATCATAACCGCACCTGCGGCTGACCAACCGTAGGTGCGAGACCGCAGAAGCGGTCGCCCTCTCGCAGATGCGGCCAAGGCAGGCCAAGCCAAAGTTGTAGAAGCGGCTTCAAGACCGCAGAAGCGGTCCCAGCTCGCTTGGCCAATTTCGCAGATGCGGCCTTCCTCTCTTAGAAGCGGGACCGCATATGCGGAAATCACTGAAGCACTGAGCTTCATTTAATACAGGCTCTAAGCTATTTTGGCCATTTTTCACTCACCCATTAGGCGATTTTGGAGCTCTTGAGAGAGGACTTTCACCTAGCATCTTGAGATAAGTTTATCCTACCTATTTCTAGTTTAATACTTGAGTCTTGGATAGATTAACACACAAAGATTAAGGTAAAATCATGGGGTTAGAGCAAAACCTAGGGTTTTGATAAAAGTTGGATTTAACCACAAAATTTGTTATGAAATAAATTAAAAACCATATATTATTGATCCTTAGGTTATAAAGAACAACTTTCTTCGAAAAATTTCGGAATCCGGGCACGTGAGCCCGGGGTCGGATTTTAGGAAACTTGTGTTTAAGGTTGGAAAATTACTTTAGTAATTAAAATGCGAACTCTTGAGCTTGTATTGACTAGCTCCTACCTCGTTTAATTAGTTTCGGATCGTTCGACTCCAAATTAAGGGTTTGAGCACGTTCTTGGTTTTGGGAGTGCACTTTGGAGCGAGGTGAGTCTCCTATCTAACCTTGTAAGAGAGAATTGTCCCCATAGATGATATAATTAAATATTTTTCATTAAATGCGGGGCTACGTACGCATTAGGTGACGAGAGTCCGTGTGTAGCTATTATTATGCTAAGTCCGGGTAGTCTAGGATCCAAAAGCATACTTTATGTGATATTCTTGTAACTTTATGTTTAATTTGGATTGTTTAAAACATGCTAATTACGGCAAGTGAGACTAATAAGAGGAACATTATCTTTCTTGGCTCTTTTAAAGAGAAGTTGATATTTCTGTGAGTAATTGCTCCCCAGTTATATATTACTGTCTGCCTGTTGTTGTGCTTAATTACATTTGACCGCGTTGCATGTCTGATTCGCGAGCGGGGTAACTGATGCAACTATGGTTTGCGTCGTTCGACCCTCGGTAGTGCACAATTTACTTTTATGCTGGATCGGGCCGTACGACCTCGGCATTACTTGCGCATGCTTTAACTCAGTATTTTATGTGGATTGAGCTTTGTTATATGCCCTGAAATGTAAATGGCCAACTATGATATTATCTAGGGAAGGACTTGTTATCTCTTGCTATAAACTGTTAATTATTTGTACTATCCATGCTCAGTATAATTCTTTTCTCATATTATTTGACCCTAGTAAGTGTCAAGTCGACCTCTCGTCTCTACTTCTTCGAGATTAGACAGAATACTTACTGGGTACATATTGTTTATGTACTAATACTATACTTCTGTACTTAATTCTATAGGATATGAGGCAGGTACTGTGAGCACGTGATTTTTGCCTCATACGAATTACTCCAAAATGATTTCCAAAATTAGGTCTTGTCTTTAATTATGTGTTATTTTAGGAATTATTGTGTGATTTTTCTGATTGTTTGCATATATTTGTGGGCATGTTTAATTTTATTAATGCATTAAAAATACAAAAATATAGCATTGGCATTTAAGATTTGATTTTTATATTTTTTGGAATTAATTAATAATTTGGTGTTTTACAAAAATGAAAATTCAAAAAATAATAACATATGTGTGTGTTTTTAGTCAAATTGTGTGACTTGCTTTTAATTTAGTATTTAATTATTTGTGATAACTAATACTTAGAGTTAATTAATATTCTTAAAGTTAATTCGGGTTTTATAATTTAATTAGGATTTTAGTTTTAATTTTTGAAAAATGGGGAAGGAAAAGGAAATAAAAGAAGAAGAGAATCAGTTGGGTTGTGTTTTAATTTAAATCTCAGGCCCAAACAATTAACCCAGCACAACACAAGCCCAGTCCGGTCCGTCACAACTTAGACCAAACGACGCCATTTCGGTTGTTTCGATCTGGACCGTTGAATCAGCCTGATCGAACGGTCCCAAACCTTCCCTACAACCCGACCCATTCCCATACCCAGACCACCCAGTTACTACACAAAACGACCCCATTTCATCAGAAAGTTAATCGGAGCCGTTGGATTCCCATCATCCAACAGCCCAAATTAACTGACTAATTTAATATACCAAACACCCCCCCACTCATCTCTTCAGAGACCAAGAACATGCACCACCGCACACCGCCCTCGTCCGCCCACCGAAAATCGCCTCACGGCGGTTCCGGTGGCCTAAACAACCCCAAATTAACACCATCTATTCTCCTTCATCTCCCCATCCCAAATCCCCAAACCGTTTCCTTCGAATCATAGCCAAACTCATCGAATCTTCGATCGAAGTTTGAACCCCAAACCCTAGGTTACCCCAATCACTCCCAAATTAACACCACACAACCCCCATAACTCCCCCATACCACATCCATCAATGGTTTCCTTCGAATCTGACCGGAACTTGTCGAATTTTAAATCTAAGATTCGAACCTAAATGTTCAAAATCAGTTTCCGTTGAGCCTGATGACATGCATCGATCCAAGCCTCTAGTTTTTGTGATTAGAAGGTCGACTCACTACAAAACCGATGCTGTTCATTTGTTCTTGATAAAGAACAAATGATTAGCATCAGTTTGGGGTGAGTCACAGTATCAAAGCCAAACCCAAGTTCGAGCCTGTCCGGTGAGTTCTTTATTAGTCTTCGTTTATTTACATTAGTGTTATTATGATGTTCGTCTTCCTCATCTCTTTTTCTTTTCTGGTCAATTTCAAATTCGATCAGTACTCTGGTAAATTATTCTGTTCACTGTTTGTTTCTTTAGAATTGATTTCGTTGATTTGTTTCGTATAGTTGGGATATCAGTAGACCTTGAAAACGTATTTCGCTTAGTCACTTAGTCAGAATAGTTAGGATTAGTTCAATAAGTTTGGTATTAACCTCTTTTCTAATTATGTCAATGGGAACTGATTAATATAAATAATTCAAGTGTTTACCTACTTAAGAAGTTTCTAATGGATAGTAGGGTTAAGATTGCACTAACGAATTAAATAATTGAGTGGACAATGGAGTGGAGGATTAAAGAAATGAAAAGTTGAATTGGTAGTGGAAAATGCACTAATTGAATGCCCATTTAAGGGAGCTGAAAATTAGAAGAAGAGAAGATTCGAAGAGAGATTGAGCTTAAGAAATAGACAAGAAAACATTATGAAAATACTGGAATTGAATACAGAGAGAACATTCGAAGAGGAGATTTGGATACAGAGGGGAATGAGAAGTGAGGAAAAACTGAAACGACTAAAAAAAAGAAGTTACTACTGTTCCATTGAGCTTGTCTTTGACTTCTGAAGTTTTCGATTTCTAAAACACTTTCTGATTCATCTGGGTTTAGAACAAATGGAATTTTAGTTTGTAAAATCTTGGTTTGAAGTTCTGGCCGTGCTGTGTTGAGTATTGCATTTCATTCTTGGGGTAAAGCTGATTTTCTTGGTTGTCTCTGCTGCTAAAACACTGCTTCTTGCTACTGTTCTGCTGCTGCCTCCTCATTTACTGTGTTGTTTCTTTCGAATTCCAGGTACTCTTTTGAACTGTGACTGAAAATGATGCCTGACTGAGCCTCTGTGTAAAGATTTGTAAACTAAGTTGAAGTTAAAATGATTAAACATTAGTGTTGATTACTGTTTGATTCTGCCATCTTTCTTTATTTATTTCATGTTTGCCTAGTCTAGCTTATCTTGCATACTCCTTTCCTTGATATTACATTTGTTTTAAGTGATGGATTTGGACCTTGTCTGAATGTAGTTGATTCAGGAGTATTTATTTGGACTTAAGGTAATATGTGTTGATCCAATGATGTCAAACTGTCATTTAGTTCTTCTTCTGTTTGTGTATGAGTTTCTTGCATTTCAAAAGGGCTTTCGACTGAGTATAGAGTGAAAATTTCTTGTTAAAACCATATTGCCAAACATATACATATGTTTCGAGGTCCTTCCAGGTATTCTGATGGAAATTGAAGTAAGAATTGGATGTGTTTGATAGCTAGGTTATTTGTGTGAAAGATAATGACATTCTAGGGAAGATTCATTCGGTATTTCAATTTCAGTAACAATTGATGATAGGCCTGTTGTTATTTGGGCATGGAATGTTCTATTTTGGCAAGATAGGGAGATCATTTGTTGCGTTTTATTGAAAATATTTTTTACTAGGAATTGCATATTCATTTTAGAAGATACGTTAACATTAAAATATGTTTTGCATTTGAGTCAAGGATTACCAGAATTGGTTCAAACTCAGATTTTCTTGAATGATGTAATTTGCCTCAAACAGTGGCACTCGATCATGAAACTGGGTTGCATTCTTTGGCCCAGTTATGCCAAAACTCCTTTCAGCAATGGGATTTTCATTTGGGCTCACGTCAAGCCCAGTTGCTTATTTCGCTGGTCATGTAGTAACCGACAGGTTGGTCGTTGGACCTATAATCAGCCTGGGCCTTTTTCGTAATCAAACATGGATCGCCTATTATTAGTCCATTGACATTTAAATTTTAGCTTAAACATTCACACAAAAATAGGCAAAAAAAATCCTCTTACGTCTTTTAATCAATTAGTCATGCTCATTAATAAATTGAGGTGTTCCACACTTAAACATAAAAAGTTATGGCTCTCCTAATTAAGTATAGAAGTTAGAACAAATCGAGATATAATGTTCCAAACAAAATTACAAATGCATGGCCCTCTACTAATTTCTTATGATTTAAAGACAACAAATAACCAATTATCGTAATTTGTTTTAGGCACGTTTAATGAATTATCATAGTCGTGGATACATTCGCGTGACATGATCATAATTCTAAAAATAATTCGGAGTATGCGTTCGCGTAACTTCGAACAAATCTTCTCAATAAAAAATGGATTTTCGGAGGTTATTAAATTAAATTAGCTCATATAGTCCGAGGTGCGCCGCCTACCATTTAATCATATAAAAATGACAAATGTTCGTAGTTTGTTTTAGGCACGCGTAACTTTGGCCAATTTGTTTTTTAATAATAAAATGTTATTAATTGTAGAAACGTTCGCGTAACATGATTTTGACGCGCCAAACAAATGGGTACACGTACGCGTGACCCATTTCAAGATGATTTTCTTAATAAAAACGGTAAAGGATAAATGCACACGGGTTCGAATTGTTCTAAATCAAACAATTAAGCCGGATATAACAATTGAGCGACCGTGCTAGAACTACGGAACTCGGGAATGCCTAACACCTTCTCCCGGGTTAACAGAATTCCTTACCCGGATTTCTGTGTTCGCGGATTGTAATACAGAGTCAACCGTTCCTCGATTCGGGATTTAAACCGGTGACTTGGGACGCCATAAATTATCCCAAGTGGCAACTCTGAATTTTAAATAAAATAAATCCCGTTTCGATTGTCCTTAAATTGAAAAAACTCCCTTATACCCCTCAGGTGTGTAAAAAGGAGGTGTGACAGGTACATCTGGTTACCAGTCTGGTGCGGGTTCTTGATCAGTGTCCGAGACTTCCACGGTGAGCTGCTCCCTTCTTGTGCCGTTCAGCAGCATGATGGAGTATCTCTTTATTTTGGCCGTCTATTCTATTTCGGATAGTAGGATAAATTTATTCTTTTGTATATTCTACTAGTTGCCCATAAACTTGTGACACCAGGTCTTGACACACACATTGGTAGACTATTCTTTTGGGGATTGTATAACTATTTTTGTACGTTACTAATTATCACATGTTTTTAACTTCAAGTTTATAAATTTTTGTACTTGTTTTAATAAAGTGAGAATGAGAACTTATTAATACTTCCGCATTGGCTTGCCTGACAAAGGTGTCGGGTGCCATCATGACCTATAATGGAATTGGGTCATGACAAACATGGTATCAGAGCACTAGGTTCACGTAGGTCTCATAAGTCATGGGCAAACTTAATAGAGTCTTGCGGATCAGTATAGAGACGTCTGTATTTATCCTCGAGAGGCTATAGGGTGTTAGGAAAGCTACTCTTTATTCATTTCCTATCGTGCAGTGGTTGGTATACTAAATTTCACTCTCCTATTCTCTCACCGATAGTGAGGACATGCACGACTGATGTTTTAAATCCGGGAGGAGCTGCTCCCCCTGTTGCTAGAGGCTGAGGCAGAGGCCGGGGGAAGGCACCAACCTGAGGTAGGGGACGAGGGTGTCCCAGAGTTGTTCCAGTAGCACCACCAGTAAATCCTGCGAGAGATCCTATCATTGATGAGCAGGGCGAGGTGCCCGCAGCTGAGCCTACCTCGGTGGACTTAATGACAGCACAGGGTTTCCGGGAGGTCATGGGCCGTATGTTGCGGTTCATGGACACCATGACTCAGGTTGGTTTATTTCCAGCGGATCCATCTACATCACAGGCAGGAGGGGGAGCACATACCCCTACTATTCAGGCCCCTAGTTATGCAGCTGTAGTATATTAGACTCCGGGTGCACTACCGACAGATGGGGCTCAGCCAGTCATTGCAGCGGTGCCGAGCCCAGACCAGTTGCGGATGGTGTGACCCACCGAATTTATTAGATAGATGGACTAGACTTCATCCTACTGTCTTCGGTGGTGAGCGTTATGAGGATTCCTAGGACTTTACCGATAGGTGCAGGGATATACTGCACAACATGAGGATATTGGAGTCTTATGGGGTTGACTTCACTACTTTTCAGCTAGAGGGCAGGGCCCGTAAATGGTGGCAGTCTTATGTTCTTGGCAGGCCAACAGGTTCTCCTCCCATCACTTGGGGTCAGTTCATACAACTATTATTGGACAGGTATATTCCACCCTTTGAGAGGGAAAAGCTGCGATATCAGCTTGAGCAGGGTCAGATGTCTGTGACCGATTATGAGGCGAGGTTTTCTAAGTTGTCTCGCCATGCACTTATGATACTTCCCACGGATGCAGAGAGAGTGCAGAGATTTGTTGCGGGGTTGCACCCCGGTATTCGAGCTAGCATGGCCCGAGAGGTGGAGATGGGCACTGAGTATCAGCTAGTGGTAGAGATTGCTCGTAGGATTTAGGGTTATCGCCATAGGGGTAGAGAGCAGATTCAGCAGGACAAGAGGGCTCGATTTTCTGGAGAGTTCAGAGGTGCCCCAACTAGAGGTAGAGGACACTTCAGGAGGGGTCAGCCCAGCAGGCCCCCGTATTCAGCACCACCACCATCTTCCCAAGGTGCTCCAGTGAGGCCTTATTTTAGTGCGATGCCGGAGAGTTCTTACCGTCCACCAGCTATTCAGGGTTCCTCCGACGGGTATTCTGGTCATTCGGGTTCTTCTAGTGCTTACTTCAGTGCCATGTGAGAGAGTTAATATCGCCCACCGTCCATTCAGGGTTCTTCTAGTGGATATTCAGGTCAGCAGGCTCAGATTTCAGGACAGCAAGCTATGGTGCCAAGAGGTTGCTACGAGTGTGGAGATCCTGGTCACATGAAGAGGACCTACCCTAGACTTCGGGGCAAGGCAGTACAACAGGATCAGCAACCCATGATTTTAGCACCGATTGCCCAACCGTCTAGAGGTGGGGGCAGACTGGTAGAGGTCGTCCTAGAGGTGAAGGCCAGACAGGGAGAGGTCAGCCAACTACTGCTCAGTCAGGTGGAGGCCAGCCAGCCGGCGCTCCAGCCAGATTCTATGCCCTTCAAGCTAGGCCAGATGCGTTAGCCTCAGATGCCGTCATCACAAGTATTATTTTCGTCTGCGGTAGAGATGCTTTAGTATTATTTGATCCAGGGCCTACCTATTCATATGTATCATCTCTGTTTGCTCGTTTCCTGGTTATTTCTCCTGAGCCTTTGGGCACTCCTGTTTATATGTCCACTTATGTGGGTGATTCTATGGTTGTGGATCGGATCTACCGGTCCTGTGTGGCACATTCTGTGGTTTCGAGACTAGAGCGAATCTCCTATTGCTTGATATGATCGACTTTGAGATCATCCTGGGCATGGATTGATTATCTCCATATCACTCCGTCCTAGATTGCCATGCCAAGACTGTTTAGCAATGCCAGGTTGCTAAGGTTGGAGTGGAAGATTCCACAGTTGATACATCTAGTCGGGTTATCTCTTTTCTAAAAGCTCGGCATATGGTCGAGAAAGGGTGTTTGGCTTATCTAGCTTATATTCGGGACACCATCGCAGAGTCTCTGACGATTGATTCAGTTCCAGTAGTTCGGGAGTTCGTTGATGTGTTTCCTTCTGATCTTCCTAGCATGCCACTGGATCATGATATTGATTTCTGTATTGATTTGGCTCCAGGCACCCAGCCTATATCTATCCCATCGTACCGTATGGCTTCGAAAGAGCTGAAGGAGTTGAATGAGCAGCTTGAAGAGTTGTTAGCAAAGGGGTTTGTTAGACCCAGTGTATCACCTTGGGGTGCACCAGTGTTATTTATGAAGAAGAAGGATGGGACTATACGGATGTGCATTGATTACCGCCAGTTGAACAAAGTCACCATCAAGAACAAGTATCCGTTGCCTCGTATCGATGATTTGTTTGACCAGTTGCAGGGTGCTAGGGTGTTCTCTAAGATCGACTTGAGGTTAGGGTATCATCAGTTTAAGATTCGGGACTCGGATGTCCCGAAGACTGCATTCCGGACTATATATGGCCATTAAGAGTTTTTGGTGATATCCTTTGGCTTGACTAATGCCCCAGCAACATTCATGGACTTGATGAATAGGGTGTTCAGACCTTATATTGATTCCTTTGTCATCATCTTCATTGACGACATCTTGATATACTCCCGTAGCTTGGGGTAGCATGAGCAGCATTTGAGGGTAGTACTTCAGAACTTGCGAGAGCAGAAGCTATATGCTAAGTTCTCCAAGTGTGAGTTTTGGCTAGAGTCAGTGGAATTCTTGGGGCATATTGTGTCAAAAGAGGGTATTAAGGTGGATCCCAAGAAGATTGAGGCAGTTTTGAGTTGGCCACGTCCTACTTTAGTGACCGAGATCAGGAGTTTCCTAGGGTTAGTAGGTTATTACAGACGATTCACGTAGGGCTTTTCATCTATTGCATCACCTCTGACTAGATTGACCCAGAAGGGTGCTCCTTTCCGTTGGTCCGATGATTGTGAGGCGAGCTTTCAGAAGCTTAAGACAGCTCTGACTACAACACTAGTTCTTGTGTTGCCTTCCGGTTCAGGGATGTATATGATATATTACGACGCTTCGTGCATTGTATTGGGATGTGTATCGATGTAGGAAGGGCGAGTTATTGCATATGCTTCGCGACAACTGAAGATTCATGAGAAGAATTATCCTGTGCATGATTTAGAGTTGGCCGCGATTGTTCATGCTCTTAAGATATGGAGGCATTATCTGTATAGGGTGTCATGTGAGGTTTATACTGATCATCGCAGCTTATAACATTTGTTCAAGTAGAGAGATCTCAATCTGAGGCAACATAGATGGCTTGAGTTACTGAAGGATTATGCCATCACCATTTTTTATCATCCAAGCAAGGCAAATGTGGTCGCGGATGCCTTAAGCAGGAAAGTAGAGAGTATGGGTAGTTTACCATTCATTCTAGCAGAGGTGAGGCCTATAGCCTTGGACATTCAGTCCTTGGATTACAGACTTGTGAGGTTGGATATTTCAGAGCCCAGCCGAGTTCTTGCGTGTGTTGTTCTTAGACTTCATTATTGGGGGAGATTAAGGCCCGACAGTTCGATGATCCACATTTGGCGGTTCTCAGAGAGACAATGCTTCAGGGTAGTGCCAAAGAGGTTTCTATTGGTGAGGATGGTGTTCTGCGACTCTAGGGTCACCTATGTGTTCCTAATGTTGATGGTCTGTGTGATGGCCCAAAAGGTCATCACTTATTTTTAAAATGAATTTTGCATTTCGAGGCCTTAAAAACCTCTTTCAGCATCACCTCGATTTGCATGCGAGTCCGGGCGCGTAGCCGGAAAGCTATTATGTGAAAATATGTGGAAATGGTTAAATTTTGACTTAAAATGCATTTAAGTTGACTTCGGTCAACGTTTTGGGTAAACAGACCCGGACCCGTGATTTGGCGGTCCCTGAGGATCTGTGAAAAAATGTGGGACTTGGGTGTATGCCCGGAATCGAATTCCGAGGTCCCAAGCCCGAGAAATGAATTTTTAAAGAAAATTATTTTCTGAAATTATTTATGAGATTTGGAAATGAATTGGGATTAAAATTTGATGGTATCGGGCCCGTATTTTGGTTCCGACATACGGTACATCTCTTATATGTAATTTAAGATAAGTCTGTGAAATTTGGTAATAAACGGACTTGTGACAACGTGAATCAGATCATTTTTGAGAAAAATTGGAAATTGGAAGTTCTTAAGAAATTTCATGATTTTGATGCTAAATTTATAGTTTTTGATGTTATATTGGTGATTTGAATGCACGAGTAAGTCCGTAGGGTGTTTTTGAGGTAGGGTACATGTTTGGTTTGGATCCCCGAGGGCTCGGGTGAGTTTCGGATAAGTCTCGGGAGGTTTTTGAACTTAGGAAAATTGCAGAATCTGCAGCCTGCTGGTGTCCAGGTGTTTGTGCTATGCAATCGCATAGGAAGGTTCGCGATCGCATAATGTAAATTTCAGGGGTCCTATTTTGTGCTATGCGATCGCATAGGTCCTTCCGCGATCATGTAGAGTAAATTTTGGGAGATCACAAATTGTTCTATGCGATTGCATTAGTCTTTCCGCAACCGCAATGTGTTAGACCAAGTCTGGGAAGGGAATCATTTTCTTCTATGCGATCGCATTGCCCAGCCCCCTTTACCCTATACGATCACATTCTCTTGTCCGCGATCGCAGAAAACAAATTTGCCCAAACGTTTAAACAGAACAGAAGCCATACAGGATTAAACCCAAATTTCATAACTTCTTCTTCCAAGCTCCAAATTGGGCAATTTTTGAAAGAGAATTTCACCACAAATTTATAGGTATGTAATCTTAGACTCATTTTCTTCAATTTCCATTAACACCCATTAGATTTCTAGGCTTAAATCATGTTCTTAAGGGTAGAAAATTTGGAATTTGGGTAGAGTTAGGGCTTTTGTATAAATGGAATTTAGACCTCGTTTTGGGATCGGATTTCAAAATTAATTACATATTCGGGCTCGCGGATGAATGGGTGATCGAGTTTTGGTCCGAACCTCGTATTTTGACCAAGCGGGCTTGGGGTCGATTTTTGACTTTTTGGGAAGAATGATAGGAAATCTATAATTAAGCATTGAAATTGAATTTATTGATGTTATTAAGTCGATTATGTCTAGATACAATTGGAGCTGAATTCAATAGGAAAAGCGGTGTTTGAGGCTTGAGTTGGCCGTGGAAGTTCGAGGTAAGTGTTTGGTCTAACCTTAGCTTGAGGGATTATGAGTCAAGTTCTATGTGCTATGTGATAATTGTTGAGTACGACGTATAGGCATGGTGACGAGTATTGATCACACCCAACTATGCCTTATAAAAAGGACTAAGCGGTCGTTGCAAATATAATCCGGTTTACAAGTCCGGAGTTGAATCCCACAGAGAACTAAGGCCTAGCTACAACTATTCACTATCACCAAGAAGACAAGCTTGAACAGTTCCTAACTTATAGATATTAAGATTCTTGTGTTTAACTAATTAACTAACAAATTAAAATGGTAAATTAACAACTACAAATACTGAGGGTTAGAGACAAGATTAAGGAGGTCTAGAGTTATGATTTCCCCAATTGTCGGAATCCTTCCCGCTATGTCTTCTATAATTTCGCCTAAGTATTCTCTACCGATCATGAGCTCTCTGCGTGTTGTAATTCTCTCCCGAGTAATTATGATAATTTACTAGACATACTCTCCCGAGTTACGCAAGCTGGTTTTAATTACAGCTCGCTTAGATCACACCCAAGGTTTCGTTATCCCTAATCCCACCTATAAACCCTTGGTTATTGATTCCTCACATACGTCGGGAGTGATGTTGTTCAACAACTACCTAAATATGCACTCTCTCCCAAGTAATACATACTAAATATGCATAGCTAATTGAGAGCTCTTCAACCAACCACAATATAAATGTAGTTGAACAAATAGAGATAATACTACGACAAATCTATATTAACATAACGAGAAAATCATCCTTCAACAAGTTTTATCAAAACCCTAGACAACAAATTAGCTATTCATAATAGTATGCATAACTACAGTACTAGAATTCATAAACAATAATGAAAAATAGGAAGAGGAAGGAAAAACTCATAGAAGAATTCTTCGCCTTGCTCCTAGTGTGTTCTTGCCTTCTTAGGTCGAATCTCGGTCTCCTTAGCCTCCTTAGGTCTAAAATATGTCAAAAGTATGTCCAACTCCCTCAAAATAGTATTTTTACATGTATTTATACCAAATAGGATCGGGCCCAGACGAAAATACCTTCTCCCACGCAAAATAGGACACTCACTCGGTAAAATTTGCACTACCGCACTGCATGGGGCGACGCACCATGCGGGGCGGCAGTGGGAAAGTTCAGATTGCTGATTCTAACAGGCTGCAGGAATTTTCCACAGGCGTGGTGCACTTTGCGCCGCAGTATTGGGAATTCGCGAAAATGCAAAACATGAAAGTTGTAGCCCTTTCAAATAGCTTTCCAGCAATATATTGTAGATCCCAAACGGACTTCTCAGCGAAAAGTTATGTGCATTTTACTAGACAATGCATCGTATGCCCGCTCGATTCTTCGTTCGTTCTAACTATCATCCATTGATCTCCAAATACGATCCTGGCTTAATTCCTTGGGCTTTTATTCAGACTTCAAAGCTCTATATCACTTGAATTCATTCCGTAATATCTACATAGCTCGGAATCACTCCTTCAAGGCATAAAATACATAATTAGTGCAAAATACTAGCGATTAAAGCTCAAACTCAATTAAAGTGCAATAAATTAAAGTGTAATAAGCTACTAAAATATGCAATTGTAGCCTATCATCAACACCCCACACTTAAACCATTGCTCGTCCTCGAGCAATTAAACTACACTTTATATAGACACGACCTTTTTTCTAAACAATTCTCCTAACTCACCACACCATGAATATTTAAAATAGACTAAGCACAAAAGCGTAACATCTTCACCTCAAGATTTAACTCACAAGTACCACACATTATTCATAACTCACCCACTTACTCTAACGTAGAGATCACTGATATTACCTTTCCTTCATGAATCAAGTGCCCTCACACAACAAAAGAGAGTGGTTCCACACAATAAAATTTAAGAGCACTTAGGAACTCAAGATAGAAAGAATTCACTCACTCTCAGAAATAACATTCATATGCTACAAAAGATGCACCATAGGCTTGCCCGTAGTGTATTACTCTACTAATCGAGCTCATTCAGTCTAGGATCAAGTAGGACTTTAATAGGCTGCGGGACGGGTAGGATACATTTAGATGTAAGAGTGACTACACCTCCCTAAGCGCTTTAATACATATACTTTAACATTCAAACCCCACTTATGTCAAACCAAAACTCCACCTTCACATCAATCTAGATTAACTCCCTACATCTTTAAGCACAATTACGTCCGGAGCCACCACTATCAAAGAATATATATATATTCTTCTTTTTCTTTTCTTTTTCAATTCAAGTGGTCTTACTTTTTTTTTCCAACACAGTGCACCTTTCTCTTTATTCCATTAGTTCCACTCAAAAGCCACACCCACCACCCCACACTTTAACTTTTACAAAGTTCATAACAATTCAAGTGCTCATGAGAGGTGAAAAGGTTCAAATATATGGTCAATTCAAACAATTGGGTAAGGCTTGTAATGTAGTTGCCAAAGAAATAGGATTATAGGCTCAAAGGGGTTAACTACGATACATCCTAATTAGGTGGGTAAAATATGTATATATGGCTCAACAAAGAAATGCCTACGTCACTTTCAAGACTGAACAAAACTACTATTTCGCTTTGCAAACACACGGGTCAAGTTCTAGGCATCAATTGCAATGCACAGAATAACACAAATCCTTACACAAGACTAATCAAGACACTCTTAGTCAAAGCAGTTAAACACAGTTTTAATCATACGATTTAAGGTACTTCTACAAGAGTCAAAAACTAAGCCTAAGCATCACACCCAAACTACTCACTATTCTCAAGGCATAACAAAGTCAAGAGATATTGCTTCAATTCAAAACACAACACAATGACTCCTATTCCTAAAAAAAAACTCACTACACCCGGTTCAAACAAAACCCTTGGAAAAGAACCGTGGTTTAAAGAAAAATGAAGGGGTAATTGCTACACTACCTAACAAAAGAAAATCTTTTTTTAGACTTAAATCCCTCAAGAAAATTGTCTAATAGATCCATCGTCGGGAAAAGTCCAACCTTTTAAAAAAATTATTTAATTAAACTAACACAACTAAAGTTGCATGAAAAGTCACCTAGACAATCTCCTCACCCCACATTTAAAATTGTGTATTGTCCCCATTGAACATCATAACCATAAGAGGGTAAGAGAAACTCCATGGTAGGCCAAAGGCCGAAGCACTATCATCTCATGGGGTACTCAGACTTCTCCCAGGCTTGGTCCTTCGTGCAGGTACCATACACTTTGTTCCAACCATCTGATTTATTGTTACATCTTTCTAATAGCTTTGTTCTCTATGATCCTAGAAACTCAAAAATCTACACAACAAAAATAATACAATAAAAAAAAATAAAAAAATAAAACAAAGCAGTAAAGCTGGGTTGCCTCCCAACAAGCGCTTGATTTAACGTCGCGACACTTCGTGAATCATTTTCTGCCTCCACTTTGAACTTATGAATTGGACCCCAAGTTTTGATTCTGCTCTGTGATCATGCTCCTGGGGTGGTAGAATGAATTTGACTAGCCTAATAAAATAATGTAGTATTCTGCACTTCTTGGCCTTTGGATGAGGTATGTAATCCCGACTTTCTAGCAAGAAGAATTCCAGAATGTAAGCACCTTGTTCCTCATTCGTTGACTCCTCAAGTGGCTCGGACGACTCTATTTCCTTATCATCATCCAAACACAATGTGGATAAATGCTTGGAGTGTGGACCAATGCGCTTAACTATATGAACATTGGGACTGTCTATATTCTCAACACTAATGACAATAGAGTCAACTAAATATGTATCCTCAATATCCTTGGTTAACTCTAGTATCTCTTCTACGACATCGGCATCCTTAAAATCTAGTTCGATTGATTGTTGGTGTTCTACTTTGGCCTTCTCCTCTAGCTCATCCTTGTATTTTTTTATATCCTCCAGTATAATGGCAATTTCTGCAGCCAATTCATGCTCATATTGTCTACTATATACAATGTCAACTTGTTGTGCTTTACGAGGTTCAATTAATTTATTCGCTTGAGCCTCCAAGTTGTGAATAGTTGCCCCTTGCCTTTGTACCCGTAGTTGTATCTCATCATATTGTTCTATAAGGCACTTTAGTATATCCTCGATCTCTTTCAGGTCCTCATACCTGGGTTCTTTGTTCCTATTAACTTCACAAGAAAAAGAAGAACCATCAAAGTAAGGGGTTGGGGGAAGATAAGAAATATAAGCACAACAATGAAAGTGACCATCTTGACCACCACACGTATCACACACATTCCACACATAAGATTGAGTTGGTGCACATAACTTGCTCTCGGATATATTTTGATATTTTTGCCCTGCGTGGTTTCCTCCACAATATGCATAACAACGATCATAAGTAGAATTACCAACATCAAAACTCTCACAATTTCAAGATGCGATGTCTCTCAGATCAAAAATAAAAAAAATTAAAAATAAATAAATAATCAAATATACGAAAACAAAAATAACAGTTCAAACTTGCAATCTAGAAATATGTACACCTACAGCTACACCGTTAGTTCCCCGACAACGGTGCCAAAATTTGATCACGCCCAACTAGCCTTATAAAAAGGACTAAGTGATCGTTGCAAATATAATCCGGTTTACAAGTTCGGAGACGAATCCCACAGAGAACTAAGGCCTAGCTACAACTATTTACTATCACCAAGAAGGCAAGTTTGAACAGTTCCTAACTTATAGATATTAAGATTCTTGTGTTTAACTAATTAACTAACAAATTAAAATGGTAAATTAACAACTACAGATACTGAGGGTTAGAGACAAGATTAAGGAGGTCTAGAGTTATGATTTCCCCAATTGTCGGAATCCTTCCCGCTATGTCTTCTATAATTTTGCCTAAGTATTCTCTACCGATCATGCGCGCTCTGTGTATTATAATTCTCTCCCGAGTAATTACGACAATTTACTAGACATACTCTCCCGAGTTACGCTTGCTGGCTTTAATTATAGCTCACCTAGATCGCACCCAAGGTTTCGTTGTCCCTAATCCCACCTTTAAACCCTTGGTTATTAATTCCTGACATACGTCAGGAGTGATGTTGTTCAACGACTACCTAAATATGCACTCTCTCCCAAGTAATACATACTAAATAGGCATAGCTAATTGAGAGCTCTTCAACCAACCACAATATAAATGTAGTTGAACAAATAGATATAATACTACGGCAAATCTATATTAACATAACGAGAAAATCATCCTTCAACAAGATTTATCAAAACCCTAGGCAACAAATTAGCTATTCATAATAGTATGCATAACTACAATACTAGAATTCATAACCAATAATGAAAAATTAGAAGAGGAAGGAAAAACTCATAGAAGAATTCTTCGCCTTGCTCCTAGTGTGTTCTTGCCTCCTCAGGTCTATTCTCGGTCTCCTTAGCCTCCTTAGGTCTAAAATATATCAAAAGTATGTCCAACTCCCTCAAAATAGCGCTTTACATGTATTTATACCAAGTAGGGTCGGGCCTAGATGAAAATACCTTCTCCCGCGCGAAATAGGACACTCACTGTGTAAAATTTGCACTACCGCGCCGCATGGGGCGATGCACCATGCGGGGTGGTAGTGGGAAAGTTCAGATTGCTGATTCTAATAGGCTGCAGGAATTTTCCACAGGCGCGGCGCACTGCGCCCCAAACCACGTGCTGCAATAGTGGGAATTTGCGAAAATGTAAAACAAAAAAGTTGTAGCCCTTTCAAATAGCTTTCCAACGATATATTGTGGAGCCCAAGCGGAGTTCTGAGAGAAATGTTATATGCATTTTACTAGACAATGCACCGTATACTCGCTCGATTCTTCGTTCGTTCTAACTATCATCCGTTGATCCCCGAATACGATCCCGGCTTAATTCCTTGGACTTTTACTCAGACTTCAAAGCTCCAAATCACTTGAATTCATTCCGTAACATCTACATAGCTCGGAATAACTCATTCAAGGTATAAAACACATAATTAGTGCAAAACACTAGCGATTAAAGCTCAAACTCAATTAAAGTGCAGTAAATTAGAGTGTAATAAGCGACTAAAATACGCAATTATAGCCTATCATCAAGTATCTATACGTTGGTGTCTAGCATTCCTGTGAGTCTTATATTGTGATTTTCATGACTTCGTTGTGTTATTCATGCCTTGGTGAAGATTTCTAATTGTTGTGCAAAGTTTGTGGAAGAAATTGTAACCTATGAACAATGGGGAGCGTTGACTCAAGTTGTATAATGAATTGTGCATGTATAAGTGGTAATTAAACCCTTGGAGCATTGGCTCAAGTTGTAAGGCGAGTTGTGAAGTAAAAGTGAAAAAGAGAAAAGAATCACTATATTGTTCCCTTGCCAGGATTTTGTTGTTGTTTTGATGTTGTCCCTTGCCGGGCCTTGTTGTTGAATTATTGTTCCCTTGCCGAGATTTTGTTATTTTTTTGATGTTGTCCCTTGCCGGAACTTGTTGTTGAATTATTGTTCCCTTGCCGGGATTCTTGTTGTAACTTTATTTATTTCCTTGCCCTATTGTTTGTGATTGTTGTTTGGGTGAGGAAGAGAGTTAAAGCACGAAGGGTGATGCCGTGCATTGTTTTGGTAAGAGAGTGTTAAAGCACGAAGGGTGATGTCATATATGATTTGTGAGGAAAGAGTGTAAAGCACGAAGGGTGATGCCGTGCCGCACGATGTACCATTCCATGCCGATTATATTAATTATATGGTGAGGAAAGAGAGTAAAAGCATGAAGGGTGATGCCGTACACATTTTCATTACTTGATTGCTTGGTGAGGATGAGAATAAAAGCACGAAGGGTGATGCTGTGTATTTATTGATTTTTGGTTCTTTGTTGATATTCGAGATTTGTTGTTTCTTCAATTACCTATTGTCTTTCTATTCTGAATTGATATCTCCCCCACATCATGCTACCCCTCCTATATTTGATTGTTTATTACTATTCTTCTTTTCCGCTATATATAGTTGAATTGCACAAGTTATTTGGTAGTCTGGTCCTAGCCTCGTCACTACTTCGCCGAGGTTAGGCTAGGCACTTACCAGCACGTGGGGTCGGTTGTGCTAATACTACACTCTGCACTATGTGTAGATTTTGGAGCAGCTTTTGGACCGTAGTTTAGAGGATACCTTCAGTCCACGCGGAGATCCATGGTAGACCTGCAGGCGTCCGCAGGCCCTGGCGTCTCCCTCTATCCCTTATTTCCTGTTTCATTTTCCTTAATTTAGAAACAGTGTATCGTTATTTTTTTCAGACTTTGTATGTAGTAAATCTTAGACCATTTGTGACACTGTGACACCAGTTCTGGGTGGTTAAGGCTTAATCAGTTGTAATAGTTACATGTTTAGATATTTTCTTGCTTTCTTCTGCTATTCTAAATTTTTTCCCTATTTGCACATTTTGTTTATAAATGTTAAAGATTATGAAATGAGTAAAAAGGTAGTTTGTTCAATAATTGGCTTGCCTAGCTCACATTAGTATGCGCCATCACGACTCCCGAGGTTGGGAAATCTGGGTCGTGACATATTGGTATCAGATCTATAGGTTACATAGGTCTCACAGTTCACAGACAAGCTTAGTAGAGTCTGAGGGATCGGTACGGAGACTTCTGTATTTATCCCCAGAGGCTACAAAGTTAGGAAAAACTTCACATTTATTCTTTCCTATCGTGCGGTTTGGTTTCTCAGTGCTAATTGAATTTCTACTCTGTTCTTTCGCAAATGGCGAGAACACGTGCTTCCTCATCCACCGATCAGCAGCCCAAGCCCCCAGTAGCAACTCCCACGAGGGGCAGAGGGCGAGGACGAGGCCGTGCTAGAGGCTGAGGTAGGGGCAGAGCTCAGTCCATAGCAGCAGCACTAGGGCGGAGCCTTAGGTTGACTTTGATGATGAGGTTCCGGCCCAGGCAGTTCCGGTGGGCCCAGCTCAGGTCCAGAAGGGTTTATTGCTACCCCAGTACTCCGGGATGCTCTGGTCCGTCTAGTGGGCCTTATGGAGAGTGTCACCTGGGCAGGCTTGCTTCCTATAGCCCCAGCCGTCTCTCAAGCTGGAGGAGAAGCCTAGACTCCTGCTACTCACACTCCGGAGCAGGTGGCTCCCCAGTTTCAGACTCCAGCAGCTCAGCCAGTTGGAGCAGTTCAGCCGGGTGTGGTAGCTCAGACCGGTGATGGAGAAACTATGTCTGCCGATGCTTTGTGAAGATTGGACAGGTTCACCAAGCTCTTCACTACTACTTTCAGCGGCGCATCTTCTAAGGATCCCAAGATTATCTAAACAACTGTCATGAGGTTCTCAGGAACATGGGGATAGTTGAAACCAATGGGGTCGATTTTGCTACTTTTTGCTTGTCTGGATCCGCCAAGACTTGGTGGAGAGATTATTGCTTGGCTAGACCAGCCGGATCACTAACTTTGACTTGGGAGCAGTTTACAGTGTTATTTCTGGAGAAGTTTCTCCGCATTACTCAGAGAGAGGCCTACCTGAGGCAGTTTGAGTATCTCCAGCAGGGTTCCATGACAGTTACTCAGTACAAGACCAGATTCATCGACTTGGCTCGTCATGCTCTTATCATACTTCCCACCGAGAGGGAGAGAGGGTGAGGAGGTTCATTGATAGACTTATTCAGCCGATTCATCTTTAGATGGCTAGGGAGACTGGGAGTGAGATATCTTTCCAGGAGGCGGCTAATGTGGCCTGGCGAGTCGAGGTGGTTCTGTCGTAGGGAGGTAGTCATGGGTCGGACAAGAGACCTCATCACTCAGGCTGATTCAGTGGTACCTCGTTTGGAGGTAAGGATTCATTTGGTAGAGGCCATCCTCCTAGGCCCTTTCAGTCAGCACTTCAGGATTCTCACGATGCTTCAGGTGGTCATGGTCCTCAGATGCAGTATTCTTATCAGAAGTCCTACAGTGCACCACCATCCCCTGTCAGTGCACCGCCACTTCAGAGTTTTTAGGGTGGTCATTCAGGTCGTCAGGACCAGCAGTCTCAGCAGCCGAGGGCTTGTTACATTTGTGGTGATATGGGTCACATTGCTGGGTTTTGCCCTCGAGCACCGAGTAACTCTCAACATCAGGGTTCCCGTGCCATGGTTTAGGCACCGAGTGTTCCACAGCCCGCCCAGCCAGCTAGAGGTGGGGGTAAAGGTGCTAGAGGTGGAGGTATTAGAGGTGGAGCTCAGGCCGCTAGAGGTGGAGGCCAGCCAGCAGCAGGCCGTCCTAGAGATGTAGTTCAGGGTGGTTGGGCCTAGCCCCGATGTTATGCTCTTCTAGCTAGGCCCGAGGCTGAAGCTTCTGATGTAGTTATCACAGGTACTGTTCTGGTTTGTAGCAGAGATGCTTCAGTTTTATTTGATCCGGGATCTACGTACTCCTATGTGCATCTTATTTTGCATCATATCTGGTCATGCTTAGCGATTCTTTGAGTGCTCCTGTTTATGTGTCTACACCGGTAGGTGATTCTATTATGGTAGATCGAGTCCATCGTTCTTGTATAGTTGTGATTGGGGGTCTTGAGACTCATGTAGATTTGCTTCTTTTGGACATAGTCGATTTCAATGTCATATTTGGGATGGACTGGTTATCACCTTATCATGCTATCTTGGATTGTCATGCCAAGACGGTGACCTTAGCCTTGCTGGGTTTACCTCGTTTGGAGTGGAGATGGACTCCTAGTTATTCCACCCGTAGTGTTATCTCTTATATGAAGGCTCGACATATGGCCGAGAAGGGGTGTTTGGCCTATTTGGCCTATGTTTGTGATTCTAGTGCTGAGGATCCATCTATTGATTCCGTGCCCGTTGTTCATAAGTTTCCTGAGGTATTCCCTTCAGACCTACCAGGTATGCCACCCGACAGGGATATTGACTTTGGCATTGATTTGGCTCCGGGCACTTAGCCCATTTCTATCCCGCCATATCCTATGGCCCCGCCTGAGTTGAAAGAGTTGAAGGAATAGTTGCAAGACTTGCTTGAGAAGGGTTTCATTAGACCGAGTGTTTCACCTTGGGGTGCACTGGTGTTATTTGTTAAGAAGAAGGATGGATCGATGAGAATGTGTATTGATTACCGACAATTGGACAAGGTTACAATCAAGAATAATTATCCATTGCTGAGGATTGATGATTTGTTTGATCAGCTTCAGGGTGCCAAGGTATTCTCAAAGACTGACTTGAGATCTGGCTACCATCAGTTGAGGATTAGGGCATCCGATGTCCCTAAGATAGCTTTCTACACTCGATACAGGCATTATAAGTTGTTGGTGATGTCATTCGGGTTGACAAATGCCCCAGCAGCTTTTATGGAGTTGATGAACCGAGTGTTCAGGCCTTACTTGGATTTGTTTGTGATAGTCTTCATTGATGATATTTTGATCTATTCCCGTAGTCAGGAGGAGCACGAGCAACATCTTAGAGTGGTTCTTCAGACTTTGAGGGATAGTCAGTTATATGCCAAGTTTTCAAAATGTGAGTTCTGGTTGAGTTCAGTTGCATTCCTGGGTCATGTTGTATCCGTAGAGGGTATTCAGGTTGATCCGAAGAAGATTGAGGCAGTCAAGAACTGGCCTAGACCAGCATCAGCCACAAAGATTTGGAGTTTCTTGGGATCGACAGGCTATTATCGTCAGTTTATGGAGAGGTTTTTATCTATCGCAGCCCCGATGACTAGGTTGACCCAGAATGGTGCCCAATTCAAATGGTCGGACGAGTGTGAGACGAGCTTTCAGAAGCTTAAGACAGCTCTGACTACGACACCGGTGTTAGTTTTGCCCATATGTTCAGGGCCTTATATGGTTTATTGTGATGCATCTCGTATCGGACTCGGTGCGGTGTTGATGCAGGATGGCAAGGTCATTGCCTATGCTTCACGGCATTTGAATATTCATGAGAAAAACTATCCGGTTCATGATTTGGAGTTTGGCAGCCATTGTTCACGCGTTGAAGATTTGGAGGTATTATCTATATGGCGAGGCATGTGAGGTATTCACGGATTACAAGAGTCTGCAGTATTTGTTCAAGCAGAAGGAGCTAAATTTGAGGCAGAGGAGGTGGTTGGAGCTATTAAAAGACTATGATGTCACCATCTTATATCACCCTGGAAAGGTGATTGAAGCCAACCCTGCACTACTATTGAGTAGCGAGAGAGGTTGAAGCAGCTTTTACCCGATTAAGGTCGGGGTCGATTTCCACAGGGAGCTAGAAGTTGGAGTCGAGTGTCTATCTAAAGTGGAAATGTGTATTTGCTCTTAATTGCACTTCTAAGCATTTTGGGTTTTGATTTACTTATAATTGTATAGAATTACAATGATCAATTAAACTAAAATAAGCTAAGATTAAACTATTGCGAGTTGTTCAAATGGATAAAGGTACTAGGGTATTGACTTTTGCCTAGGTGGTCAATTGACGGATACTTGAGTCTAAGGCATGATTGTCACATTTGGGGAGTATGATATAACAATTGCACGATTCTACTCACTCTACACCTCTTGGTAGTTCGAGTGATTTTGTCCGAATTGACTTTCTCAAGACCAATTGGGTATACAAATTTGCACAAACAATCAAGATTCAAGTCGAGCATTACTATCTCTAGGTTTAACTCTTTAATTGGGGCTATCAATCTCTTGAGTGCACCCCAATTCTTTGTTGGACCAATTTAGAGACTTAGACTCTCTTTCTCAAGAAGAGCCAAAATCAACTAAACACAAACTAGTGTTTGCAACCACTAATTCAACAATCAAACATGAAGATAGTCCAAATATCAAACACCCATGGTCAATCAAGCCCTAAAACACAAGATCCATCAATTACCCACACTAGGGTTGAGCCACAACCCTAGCTTATGGGTCTCGCTACTCATAATTAGAGAAGAAAACAAAGAAATAGATGAAGAAAAACTCATATTAATTAATTGCTATATTAAACTTGAAGATTCAATGTTGAAATGAAGCTAAAATTACTCAAAATAGCTAAAAATATTGAAGTCATGAGCGCATCCTTCAGTACAAACTGTCTGATGACCTAAAAATTGGAAAAGAAACTATTTATCCTAAGCTGAAAAATCTGGACAAAAATACCCCTGCGGAGTTAGTGCGGACCGCACAAAATCACGTGTGGCCACACTAGGGCTCTGAACTCGGGCAATGCGGACCACATAGAATCGAGTGCGGCCGCGATGGCTTCTAGTGCGGTCCGCATGAAATGGAGCGCGAACCGCATTGGGCTTCAAACTTGGAATTGACAACTCTCTGAATCTTGGCTCTGCGGACCGCACTAAATCGAGTGTGGCCGTATTGATCCTAGTGCGGACCGCACAAAACCTCGTACGGCCGCATTGCCTTTTTGCCTAAATACCAGCCTCTCTGAACCTCACTTGTGCGGACCGCACAGAATGGTGTGCGGCCGCACTGGCCCTGTTTTGCCCGAGCTTTGTCTTGTCTTGATACTTGTGCAAGTTTAACTCTTTTTTGAGCTGATCTTTGACATCTTGTCACCTTGTTTATCAAACCTGCAATCAAGCACAACTTGTGAGCCTTTTTGGGATTATTTTTACACATTTCTAATCAAAAAAGCATGAAAGAGTATAAAATGTATCAAAATACCTAGTTATCAAAAGGCCAATGTGGTGGCCGATGATTTGAGTAGAAAGTCAGCCAGTATGGGCAGTCTTGCTTATATTTCGGTCGGTGAGAGACCGCTTGCTTTGGATGTTCAGGCTTTGGCCAATCAGTTCATGAGGTTGGACGTTTCTGAGCCCAGCCGTATGTTAGCTTGCACAGTCGCTCGTTCTTCCTTATTGGAGCATATCCGTGATCAGCAGTATGATGATCCCCATTTGTGTGTCCTTAGAGACACGGTGCAACACGGAGGTGCCAAGCAGGTTACTTTAGGTGATGATGGAGTTTTGAGATTGCAGGGTCAAATTTGTGTGCCTAATGTGTATGGTCTCCGAGAGTTGATTTTAGAAGAGGCCCATAGCTCTCGGTACTCTATTAATCTGGGCGTCGTGAAGATGTATCATGATTTGCAGCAGCATTACTGGTAGAGAAGAATGAAGAAGGACATTGTTGCATATGTGAATTAGTGTTTGAACTGTCAACAGGTTAAGTACAAGCATCAAAGGCCCAGTGGTTTGTTCCAGAAGATTGAGATTCCTGAGTGGAAGTGGGAGCGTATCACTATGGACTTCATTGTTGGGCTCCCACGAACTCAGAGGAAGTTCGACGTAGTGTGGGTTATTGTTGATAGGCTGACCAAGTTAGCACATTTCATTCCTGTGACAGTTTCCTACTCTTTCGAGAGGTTAGCTGAGATCTATATCTAGGAGATAGTTCACCTTCATGGTGTGCTCGAGTCTATCATTTCGGACCGAGGTACGCAGTTTACCTCCCATTTCTAGAGAGCAGTTCAGTGAGAGTTGGGCACATGGGTTGAGTTGAGTACAACGTTTCATCTTCAGGCAGACGGGCAGTCCGAGCGGACCATTCAAATTTTGGAGGATATGCTCCGAGCTTGTGTCATTGACTTTGGAGGCTCGTGGGATCAGTTTTTGCCTTTAGTAGAGTTTGCCTACAACAACAACTACCAGTTAAGTATTCAGATGGCTCCTTATGAGACTTTATATGGTAGGTGGTGTCGGTCTCTGGTTGGATGGTTTGAGCCGGGAGAGGCTCGGTTTTTGGGTACGGATCTGGTTCAGGATGCCTTGGACAAGGTCTGGATTATTTAGGATAGGCTTTGTACAGCTCAGTCCAAACAAAAGAGCTATGCCGACCGCAAGGTTCGAGATTTGGATTTCATTTTCGTTGAGCGGGTATTGCTTCGAGTGTCCCATATGAAGGGCGTGATAAGATTTGGGAAGAAGGGCAAGCTTAGCCCTAGGTTCGTTGACCCGTTCGAGATTCTTAATCGAGTGGGAGAGGTGGCTTATAGACTTGCATTGCCTCCGAGCTTATCAGTCGTGCATCCAGTGTTTCATGTGTCCATGCTTCGAAAATATCACGGCGATCCATCCCACATGCTAGATTTCAGCACTTCCAGTTGGACAAGGACTTGTCTTATGAGGAGGAGCCAGTAGCTATTCTAGACTGGCAATTTCGTCAGTTGAGATCGAAGAGTTTTCCTTCTGTTCGTGTTCAGTGGAGAGGTCACCCTGCTGAGGCATCGACCTGGGAGTCTGAGTCCGATATGCGAAGCCGTTATCCCCATCCTTTCCTCGACTCAGGTACTTCCTTCTTATGTCTGTTCGAGGACGAACGATTATTTTAGAGGTGGAGAATGTGATGACCCAAAAGGTCATCACTTGTTTTTAAAATGAATTCTGCATTTCGAGGCCTTAAAAACCTCTTTTAGCATTACCTCGATTTGCGTACACAGTTTGGATGCGTAGCCGGAAAGCTATTATGTGAAAATATGTGAAAATGTTGAAATTTTGACTTAAAATGCATTTAAGTTGACTTCGATCAATGTTTTGGGTAAACGAACCTAGACCCGAACCCGTGATTTGACGGTTACGGAGGGTCCGTGGAAAAATGTGGGACTTGGGCGTATACTCGGAATCGAATTCCGAGATCCCAAGCCCGAGAAATAAATTTTTGAAGAAAATTATTTATGAGATTTGGAAATGAATTGGGATTAAAACTTGATGGTATCGGGCCCGTATTTTGGTTCTGGCGCCCGGTACATGTCTTATATTATTTAAGATAAGTCTTTGAAATTTGGTAATAAATGGACTTGAAACAACGTGAATCGGATCATTTTTGAGAAAAATTGAAATTGGAAGTTCTTAAGAAATTTCATGATTTTGATGCTAAATTCATAGTTGTTGATTTTATATTGGTGATTTGAATGCACGAGTAAGTCCGTAGGGTGTTTTCGAGGTAGGGTGCATGTTTGGTTTGGAGCCCTGAGGGCTCGGGTGAGTTTCAGATATGTCTCAGGAGGTTTTTGAACTTAGGAAAATTGCAAAATCTGCAGTCTGCTGGTGTCCAGGTGTTTTTGCTATGCAATCGCATAGGAAGGTTCGCGATCACATAATGTAAATTTCAGGGGTCCTATTTTGTGCTATGCGATCGAATAGGTCCTTCCACGATCGCGTAGAGTAAATTTTGGGAGATCACAAATTGTTCTATGCGATTGCATTAGTCCTTCCGCAATCGTAATGTGTTAGACCAAGCCTGGGAAGGGAATCATTTTCTTCTATGCGATCGCATAGCCTTGTCTGCGATCGCAATGCCCAGCCCCCTTTACCCTATGCGATCGCATTCTCTTATCCGCGATCGTAGAGAACAAATTTAGCCAGTCATTTAAACCGAACAGAACCCATACGAGATTAAACCCAAATTTCATAACTTCTTATTCCAAGCTCCAAATTGGGCGATTTTTGAAAGAGAGCTTCACCACAAATTCATAGGTATGTAATCTTAGACTCATTTTCTTCAATTTCTATTAACACCCATTATATTTCTAGGCTTAAATCATGTTCTTAAGGGTAGAAAATTAGGGATTTGGGTAGAGTTAGGGCTTTTTGTATAAATGGAATTTAGACCTTGTTTTGGGGTCGGATTTCGAAACTAATTACATATTCGGGCTCGTGGGTGAATGAGTGATCGGGTTTTGGTCCGAACCTCGTGTTTTAACCAAGCGGGCCTGGGGTCGATTTTTGACTTTTTGGGAAGAATGATAGGAAATCTATAATTAAGCATTGGAATTGCATTGTTTAGCGTTTACTGATGTTATTAAGTCGATTATGTCTAGATACAATTGATTTGGAGCAGAATTCAAAAGGAAAAGCGGTGTTTGAGGCTTGAGTTGACCATGGAAGTTCAAGGTAAGTGTTTGGTCTAACCTTAGCTTGAGGGATTATGAGTCGAGTTCTATGTGCTATGTGATAATTGTTGAGTACGATGTATAGGCATGGTGACGAGTATCTATACATTAGTGTCTAACATGCCCGTGAGTCTTATATTGTGATTTTCATGACTTCGTTGTGTTATTCATGCCTTGGTGAAGATTTCTAATTGTTGTGCAAAGTTTGTGGAAGGAATTGTGACCTATGAACAATGGGGAGCATTGGCTCATGTGTTATAATGAATTGTGCAAGTATAAGTGGTAATTGAACCCTTGGAGCATTGGCTCAAGTTGTAAGGCGAGTTGTGAAGTAAAAGTGAAAAAGAGAAAAGAATCACTATATTGTTCCCTTACCGGGATTTTGTTGTTGTTTTGATGTTGTCCCTTGCCGGGACTTGTTGTTGAATTATTGTTCCCTTGCCGGGATTCTTGTTGTAACTTCATTTATTTCTTTGTCCTCTTGTTTGTGATTGTTGTTTGGGTTAGGAAGAGAGTTAAAACACGAAGGGCAATGCCGTGCATTGTTTTGGTGAGAGAGTGTTAAAGCACTAAGGGTGATGCCATGTATGATTTGTGAGGAAAGAGTGTAAAGCACGAAGGGTGATGACATGACGCACGATGTACCATTCCGTGCCGATTATATTGATTATATGGTAAGGAAAGAGAGTAAAATCACGAAGGGTGATGCCGTGTACATTTTTATTACTTGATTGCTTAGTGAGGACGGGAGTAAAAGCACGAAGGGTGATGCCGTGCATTTATTGATTTTTGGTTCTTTGTTGATATTCGAGATTTATTGTTTATTCAATTACCTGTTGTCTTTCTATTCTGAATTGATATCTCCCCCACAACATGCTACTCCTCCCATATTTGATTATTTATTACTGTTCTTCTTTTATGCTGTATATAGTTGAATTGCACAAGTTGTTTGGTAGTCTGGTCCTAGCCTCGTCACTACTTCGTCGAGGTTAGGCTAGGCACTTACCAGCATATGGGGTCGGTTGTGCTGATACTACACTCTGCACTATGTGTAGATTCTGGAGCAGCTTTTGGACCGTAGTTTAGAGGCTACCTTCAATCCACGCGAAGATCCAAGGTAGACCTGCAGGTGTCCGCAGGTCCTGGCGTCTCCTTCTATCCCTTTTTTCCTGTTTCATTTTCCTTAATTCAGAAACAGTGTATCGTTATTTTTTCCAGACTTTGTATGTAGTAAATCTTAGACCGTCTGTGACACCAGTTTTGGGTGGTTAAGGCTTAATCAGTTGTAATAGTTACATGTTCAGATATTTTATTGCTTTCTTCCGCTATTCTAAATTTTTCCGCTGTTTACACATTTTTGTTTATAAAGGTTAAAGAGTATGAAATGAGTAAAAAGTTAGTTTGTTCAATAATTGGCTTGCCTAGTTCACATTAGTAGGCGTCATCACAACTTCCGAGGGCGAAAAATCCGGGTCGTGATAGTCTGAGGGAGAGGATTCTAGAGGAGGCACACAGTTCGCGGTATTCCATTCACCCAGGTGTTACGAAGATGTATCGTGACTTGAGGCAATATTATTGGTGGCGGGAGATGAAGAAAGACATAGTGAAGTATGTGGCCAAGTGTTTGAATTGCCAGCAGGTTAAGTATGAGCACCAGAGGCCGGGTGGCCTACTTCAGTAGATGCCTATACCAGAGTGGAAATAGGAGCACATTACTATGGACTTCGTTGTTGGGTTGCCCCGAACTTTGCAGAAGTTTGACGCAATACGAGTCATTGTTGACAGATTGACCAAGTCGGCACACTTTATTCTGGTTGTGACTACTTACATTTCAGAGAGATTGGCTCAGATTTACATTTGGGAGATAGTCCGGTTGCACGGTGTGCCTGTTTCCATCATATCAGATAGAGGCCCTCAGTTCACTTCCCATTTCTGGAGAGATATTCAGAGTGAGTTGGGGACTCGTGTGGAGTTTAGCACAACATTCCATCCTCAGACCGACGGGCAGTCAGAGCGGACAGTTCAGATTTTGGAGGACATGTTTAGAGCATATGTGATTGACTTTGGATGACAGTGGGATCAGTTCTTGCCTTTGGCAGAGTTTGCTTACAAGAACAACTATCAGTCCAGCAGTGAGATGGCTCCATTTGAGGCTTTATATGGACGACGGTGTCGTTCTCCTATCGGGTGGTTTGAGCCTGGTGAGGCTAAGTTATATGGCATAGACTTGGTGCGAGATGCCCTGGATAAGGTAAAGTTGATTCAGGAAAGGCTTCACACAACTCAATCCAGACAGAAGAGTTATGCGGATCAGAAGGCGCGTGATGTATCCTTCATGGTTGGCGAGAAGGTCCTCTTGAAAGTCTCGCCAATGAAGGGTGTTATGAGATTCGGGAAGAAGGAAAAGCTGAGCCCAAGATTTATTGGCCCATTTGAGGTGTTGAGGCGACTTGGGGAGGTTGCTTATGAGCTTGCCTTACCCCCAACTTATCAGGAATTCATCCAGATTTTCACGTGTCTATGCTTCAGAGGTATCATGACGACTTGTCTCATGTGTTAGACTTCAGTACTATTCATCTGGACGAGAGTCTGCGTTATGAGGAGGAGCTAGTTGCCATTATTGATAGACAGGACCGCCACTAAACATCCAAGAGGATTTCAGCGATGAAGCTCCAATGAAAGGGCCAACCAGTCGAGGAGGTGACCTGAGAGTCCGAGGAGGACGTGCGGAGCAGATATCCACATTTATTCAGCACCTTAAGTACTTTTCTATGTCCGTTCAAGGATGAATGTTTGTTTAAAAGGTGGAGAATGTAACGACCCGACTGGTCGTTTTGCTTTTAGAACCCCGTCCCCCTAAATAAAACTTTCCGCGCTTGCTTTGACTAATTTACGACATGTGGGGATGGTTGGTTCGGAATTTGGAAGAGTTTGGGTTGAAATAGGCTCACTTGATTTCTTAAGATTTTCTTAAAAGGCTAAGTTTGACTTTGGTCAACATTTTTAGAAAACGGACTCGGATTTGTGTTTTGACGGTCCCGGAGGGTCCGTAGGAAAATATGGGACCTGGGCGTATGCCAGAAATCGAATTCCGAGGTCCCTAGCTCGAGTAGTGAATTTTTATTAAAAATTATTAAACTGAAATTCTAAGGATTTAAAGAAACTAAATAATGATTGATCACATTGGTATCGGGCTCGCATGTTGGTTTCGGAGCCCGATATAGGTCCAAGATAACATTTAAGACTTGCCTACAAAATTTGGTGTCAATCCGAGTAGTATAAGCACGTTTCAGCGCGTTAGGAGTGAATTGAAGAACTTGAAGTTCATAAGTTTGATTCAATTGGTTTTAGGGGGTGATTCTTAGATTTAACATTGTTTCGGGTGTTCCGAAGGATCGAGCGAGTCCGTTTTATGATTTCAAACTTGTCGGTATGTTCGGGCGGGGCCTGGGAGCCCGAGCGTCAATCGGACGAGGCTCGAGTGAAGGTGGAAAATTTGGGAAGAGCTGAAGCTTCAGGTTGCTGTCATAACCGCACCTGCGGTTGGTCAGCCGCAGGTGCGAGACCACAGAAGCGGTTTCCCTCTCGCAGATGCGGCCAAGGCAGGCCAAGCCAAAGCCACAGAAGCGGCTTCAAGACCGCAGAAGCGGTCCCAGCTTGCTTGGACAATTCCGCAGATGCGGCCTTCCTCTCGCAGAAGCGGTCCCCTGACCACAGATTTGGAAATCACTGAAGCAGTGAGCTTTATTTAATACGGGCTCTAAGCCATTTTGGCAATTTTCACTCACCCATTGGGCAATTTTTGAGCTCTTGAGAGAGGAATTTCACCTAGCATCTTTAGGTAAGTTTATCCTACCTATTTCTAGTTTAATACTTGAGTCTTGGGTAGATTAACACACAAATATTAAGGTATTATCATGGGGTTAGAGCAAAACCTAGGGTTTTGATAAAAGTTGGATTTAACCACGAAATTTGTTATGAAATGAATTAAAAATCATATATTATTGATCCTTAGGTTATAAAGAACAACTTTCTTCAAAAATTTCAGAATCCGGGCACGTGGGCCGGGTTCGAATTTTAGGAAACTTATGTTTAAGGTTGGGAAATTACTTTAGTAATTAAAATGCGAACTCTTGAGCTTGTATTGACTAGTTTCTACCTCGTTTAATTAGCTTCGGATCGTTCGGCTCCAAATTAAGGGTTTGAGCACGTTCCTGGTGTTGGGAGTGCGCTTTGGAGTGAAGTGCATCTCCTATCTAACCTTGTAAGAGGGAATTTTCTTCATAGGTGATATAATTAAATAATTTGCCATTAAATGTGGGGGCTACGTACGCACTAGTGACGAGAGTCCGTGCATAGCTACTATTATGCTAAGTCCAGGTAGTCTAGGACCCAAAACCATGTTTTATGTGATATTCTTGTAACTTTATGTTTAATTTGGATTGTTTAAAACATGCTGATTACGGCAAGTGAGACTAATAAGAGGAACATTATCTTTCTTGGCTCTTTTAAAGAGAAGTTGATATTTTTGTGAGTAATTGCTCCCCAGTTATATATTCCTGTCTGCCTGTTGTTGTGTTTAATTACATTTGACCGCGTCACATGTCTGATTCACGAGCGGGGTAATAGATGCATCTATGGTTCGCGCCGTTCGACCCTCGGTAGTGCACAATTTACTTTTATATTGGATCGGGTCGTACGACCTCGGCATTACTTGCGCATGCTTTAACTCAGTATTTTCTGTGGATTGAGCTTTGTTATATGCCCTAAAATGTAAATGGCCATTTGTGATATTATCTAGGAAGGACCTGTTATCTCTTGCTATAAACTGTTAATTATTTGTACTATCCATGCTCAGTATTATTCTTTTCTCATATTATTTAACCCTAGTAAGTGTCAAGTCGACCTCTCGTTTCTACTTCTTCGAGATTAGACAGGATACTTACTGGGTACATATTATTTATGTACTAATACTACACTTCTGTACTTAATTATACAGGATCTGAGGCAGGTACATCTGGTTACCAATCTGGTGCACGTTCTTGATCAGTGTCTGAGACTTTCACGGTGAGTTGCTCCCTTCCTGTGCCGTTCAGCAACATGATGGAGTCTCTCTTTATTTTGGCTGTCTATTCTATTTCGGACAGTAGGATAGATTTATTCTTTTGTATATTCTACTAGTTGCCCATAAACTTGTGACACCAGGTCTTGGCACACACATTGGTAGACTATTCTTTTGGGGATTGTATAACTATTTTTGTACGTTACTAATTATCAAATGTTTTTAACTTCAAGTTTATAAATTTCTGTACTTGTTTAGTAAAGTGAAAATGAGAACTTATTAATACTTCCGCGTTGGCTTGCCTGACAAGGATATCAGGCGCCATCATGACCTATAATGGAATTGGGTCGTAACACATTTTTATGTCTAAATCTTTTAATTATCTAGTATGTCCAAATCAATTGTCACAGAGAACCTTGAGACATAATTTAGTATATCTACTTTTGAAAGTAATTTATTATGAGTAGTCATCAATTAAGATTTGGTGTTTTCGAGTTATAAATTAGCATAAATATATTAAAAGATCATCATATCTACCCAATCAAACGTTGTATCCCATATTTTATTTTTTCTTGAATAAATAATTCAATTTTAAAGGGTATAAAATCGGTCAATATTTGAATTAAAAGGACACGTACTTCTTTGAAAAAAAAGGAACTAATAATAATTTATCCATACTTTTAAATTCTACATAAATTTATAGACTATTTGGGGTATAAACAATAGAAAATAGAATTCTAATTAAAGAATACCTCTGATTTTGAAGTCGAAACAAGACATGATACTTATTATATGTTTCTACACGGTTAAAACTTATTCTAATTTTTTGTTTCTTTTAGTTATTCTTTCATGCATTTAAACAAGAAGCTAGAATGGCACTGAATTTTTACGTTATGTTATGGCCTAAGAAATTTTTCTTCTTTCTTTTTTTCGAATTTAAGAAGTTCTATTATTAGTTGGTAACAAACTCCAACATTTTAGGTACTAATACTTTATTCAAGTTATTTTATGGTTCTAGAATTTTCTAGTATTAGTTTGTTTCAAACTCCTATATTTTAGGCATTAGATGTTACAATTTTATGCCATATTCTATTATTTTGTTTGAAGAAATAATTTAATTTTGAAGGGTATAAAAGTCGGTCAACACAAAAGTGATGCAGCAAGGGTATGATCTAAGCAAATAACAACAATTGCAGTTAATAAGACCTGTAATTGGAGATGAAATCAAGCAAGCATTACAAGGTATTGATGACAATAAAGCACTAGGGTGTGATTGATATAATGCATTCTTTTTTTAAGAAAGCATGGCATATAATAGGGGAAGAGGTAACTAAAGCAGTGATGGAGTTCTTTGATGAAAATGTAATGTATAAACCTATCAACTGTACATCCATTACTCTAATCCCTAAAGTAAAGAACCCTAGTAGTATCAAAGAATTCAGACCTATATCTTGTTGTACAGTGTTATATAAGATCATCTCAAAGATTTTAACAACAAGATTGCAGGAAGTTATGCTAGACCTGATTGATAATTGTCAAACAACATTTGTGCCAGGAAGGTTGATCACAGATAATATCATAATGAGTCATGAACTGGTTAAAGGTTATGGGAGGAAGAATATATCACCTAAGTGTATGTTGAAGATTGATATGCAGAAAGCTTATGACTCTGTGGAATGGGTGTATGTTGAGCAGGTGATAAGGTTATTGGGAATTCCAGAAAAATTTGTAAAATGAGTAATGATCTGCATCAGTACAGTTTCTTATTCAATCATTGTAAATGGAAAAACAATCAAGACATTTGAAGCAAAGAGAGGACTAAGGCAGGGGGATCCACTTTCACCATTGTTGTTTGTAATGGATATGGAGTACCTATGCAGACTAATGAAGCAGCTAGGAAACAGAAAAGAATTCGGATTTCACCCAAGGTATGCTAGAGTCAGATTAATACAACTGGGATTTGCTGATGACCTTCTACTATTCTGTAAGGGAGATGTGCAATCTGTCAAGGCCCTACACAAGCAGTTTCTAATATTTCTGCAGCTTCTAGACTAGTTGCAAATACAAGTAAAAGCAGTGTGTACTTTGGAGGTGTAGATAACAGGACACAACAACTGATAATGAATCTATTAGGATATACCAAAGGTGATCTACCTTTTAGATATCTTGGTGTTCCTTTGAGCATAAAAAGACCGATAGCAATTCAGTGTGAACCTTTGATTGACAAAATGCTTAGCAGAATCCAAAGCTGGACAGCCAAGTTTTTATCTTATGCAGGAAGAGCAACCTTGATCAAAAGCGTGCTGGCAACAATACAGAACTTCTGGGCACAAGTCTTTATCCTACCAAAGAAAATCATACGGTTTATTGAGGCAATATGCAGAAGGTTCTTATGGTCGGGCAGTGCTGAACCAACAAAGAAGACCTTCTTTGATTTCTTGGGACAAACTATGTGCTCCTAAGGTAGCAGGGGGATTAAACTTCACAAATATAGAGTTGTGGAACAAAGCTGCTATTTGCAAGCTCCTGTGGAACATTTGCAAAAAGAAAGAGAAATTGTGGGTCCAATAGGTTCATGCATACTATATAAAGAATAACAACATATGGAATACATAACCAAAGAATGCTTCATGGGTTATTCAGAAGATTTTCAAAGCTAGAAAACAATTTCAAGATGCTGGACATTTAGAAGCTGATGTGAGCTACATGGAAAGATTCTCTACCAGGAAGATATACAAAGAATTACAAGGGAAATTCCAAAAGGTGACTTGGAGAAGAATACTATGCAACAACAAGGGATTACCAAAGTGGATCTTTATCCTAAGGCTGGCTATACTAGACAAATTAGCCATTAAAGAGAGGCTAGCAAGATGGGGATTAGTAGATGAAATACTATGTACAATGTGTCACAAGAAGAATGAAACATTGCAACATTTATTTTTCGAATGTGAATAGTCAAATGAGATATGGCAGAAGCTACTATCATGGCAAGGGATCATGGGAAGGAAGAAAGAATGGCAGGAAGAAATTCAGTGGCAGAGAAGAAGGCAGCAGGAAAGAGTGCAGGAGCTGAAGTATTCAGAATGGTACTAGCTGCAGCAGTCTACCATATATGGCAAGCTAGGAACAATGCTATTTTCAGAAGAAGCAAGCCAATGCACAGAATATAGTGAAAATGATCATACAGGAGATACATGTTAGAGCTCAATATAGTACAAAGCTGGATACTTATTTGAGAAGAATGAACTGGTATCCAGAATGACCTACATTAGATATGTAATAGGAGAGTAAGATGTAGAGAACGAACTTAATGCTAGGGCTTCATGTCCATCAGAAGGCTGTTAAGAGATGGTTTTTGTAAGTTATAAATATTTACTTGGTAAATAAAAGGTTTTTACTTAACAAAAAAAAAAGTCGGTCAATATTTCAAGAATATTTTTATCGTTCTATATTTAGTGCTCCAATATTCATGCTTTTATAATAATATAGTTATAGATATAGATATAAAGTTTGGTTCGTCTCCGTCTTTATTTTTTTTGGAATACCATAAGCATATTAGCTATTTGTAAACTACAAAAAAAGAAAACAGTTAAACATAATTGTGGAAGAATACAATTCCAAAATTAATGGAGTAAGAGAATAAATATACAATAAAAACCTAAAAAAAAAGCATACCATAAGCATAATGGAGACACGTGCATAGTGTTGTCCAGGAAGAAGTAGGCAGTGAGGAGTAGAGTCCAAAACGATAGAGTCCAAAAAAGAATTTGACCCAAAGTCGACTTTGTAGGTTCGGTGTATGTGTAGTTTAAATGGAAAATAAATTCATTCTCAAGTGGTTTACAATTATATCCTTAACTTATACAAATATTTAAGGTCATAAAAGTCAATCAATATTTTGGGGATATTTTAATCGTTCAACATTTAACCTAAATTATTCGTACTTTTATAATAATATAGATAGATAGATAAATAAATATAGATATATATAGAGAGAAATCTAGATAGATAGATAATATAGATTATATTGTCAATTCATAAAAGTATTGGTTCCTCCCTAAAAAAAAAGTACTACTATTGGTTTTCTATTTACTTTTAAATTGTTGGTTTCAACAGTTATTTACTCACGTAATCATGGGAGTATAAACTTCAGCTAGTCAACATTGGTAGGTTCATATTCCCTTAAAATCTAAGGAACATTTATCTTTGTGCTTATCTTTGTTAATATTTTAATTCACAATATCAAAGTAAATTTATTTGTTTATTTAAAAAGACTTTTCTGAAACTCGTCACGGATTTTCCTTGGGCAATGCACTATTAAAATGCCTTGAGGGTTGAGGCTCACCTACTTACATTAGAGAGAAATTTTCATAAAACACTATCTTTTAGTAGTAATTAATCATCTATAGATATCATTTGTTATATTACGGATTATAGATACCTTTTATGTGGTTATAAGATGTATTTGATATATTTAAACTATTGTATTCATGAATACAATAGCAAAAATAGGCGTGAATCAGGGAAATCCAACTAATTAGTTGTATTTGAGTGTATTCGATTGTGTTCATGGAGTGAAACACGGGATTACAATTGGACAGATTATTGTATTCGACTGTATCATGGCGTGCAATAGGGGATTACACTGTTTTTAAAACAGAAAGTGAATCAATTAACATAACAGACTCCTAATATAACTCAACAAACTCAATTATAACACACAAAATTTGTATTTTTAGTTATAAAAAAGATTCTCAACCAAAAAATACCCCAAAAACATAGCAATCTTTAGAGAAATTATATAATACATCTGAATACATAAATTATATTAATTAAAAAAACTTATGAATACATTCATGGCATATAGCGAGACAGTGAATACGATGAAATACATAGAATACAACGGGATACATTGGAATATAATGAAAAGAGAATACAATAAAATACATGGAATACAGTGAGATACATTGAATTACAATGGAAAAAAAAAGACAACGAATACAATAAAAATCATGAAAATATAGCGTAATACGTTGAAATTACATTGAAATATATTAAAAGAAATGTTCTTCTTCATCGCGAAAGAAAGAAATCGTCACTCAATGGATCTCCGAAACCGAATCCTCTTTCCACGACCGCCGCCATCTTCTCATTGGACTTGACGTCGAATGGCGGCCCAGTTTCCACCGCAACCAGCAATTCAAAGTTGCAACTCTCCAGCTCTGCGTCGAGCGCCGTTGCCTCATATTCCAACTCCTCTACTGCGGTTTAATTCCAGAAGTAGACAAAGCAAAAAGAAAGAAAAAAAGTTGGATGTTGCCAGAAGATGAGAAGAAGAGAAAGTTAAAGAAAGGGTAGTTGTAGAATCCTTTAAAGAGGGTTATAACGAGATTTTTCAGCGACCGAAAAACCAACCAAGAACGACGACAGAAGGATTATCACGCTGGTGTAAAGGGAGGGGAAAGTGGGAAGGGATAGAAAGAAAATTGGTGGAAAGAGGAGGAGATCGGAAATTTTAATGGGATGGAGGAAGAGAATGGGATGTATCAAAGTAGAGAGAGAAAGAAAAAATTGTAACTAATTAGCGTATTTAGTGGCTTAGGGGTAGGAGGTAACCAAAATTAAATATTTTGCTATAAACCTTAAAAGGTATCTATAGAATATAATTTTTTTAAATGGTATTTATTTAAAATAAATAAGGTGTTAACCTTTGATATAGGATGTAAAAATTCCATTGATTGAGGTAAATTGATTTATTATTATTATTATTTTAAAATTTATGTGGAACTTGAATTATTTTATTTGAAATCCTCTATATTTTGAATATTGAAGGATTTAGGAGAAATCCTCGTGGGAATTTTCTTTCTGTATCATTCTATATATCATCTGTACAGTGTGTGCTCTTTATATACAAGTAAAATTGTCTGACAAGGCATCTTTCTACGCTAACAAACTCTAACAGAATTGTAAAATAAATAATTGCAAAAGGAAAATATTTACATGGTAAAATCCCTAATCTACCCTTAATGTTGTTTCTAGAATTCCACAACTGTGCAGCTTATGAGACGCATGATGGAGGACACACGTCTTAATCATAGCAATCTTTGAGAACCTTAGATGTTCTTTCTCTCAACTAGGTCACGTCTCCTTCTCCTTCTGTAATCGGAGACTCGTCGGAAATGTAGAATGAAGATTTTGTCCGGCAACACCCCCCTTCAAGCTGGAGATCGGTGATCGGACTCCAAGCTTGCCCAGAAAAGATCTATGCAAAGGACCAACTAGTGCTTTTGTAAAAAGATCGGCGATTTGAGAAGAAGAAGGAACAAAAGACAAAGAAATCAATCCATCCAGAAGTTTTTCATGAACGAAGTGACAATCAAGCTCAATATTCTTGGTCCGTTCATGAAAGATGGGATTTTTTGCTATGCGGATGGCTGCTTGGTTATCGAAATGAAGAGGAACCGGCAAAGAGGGCACAACAGATAGGTCGTGCAACAATCGGACCACCCAAGTTATTTCAGCAGCTAATCGGCGCATTGAACGGTATTCAGCTTCTGCAGAAGAAAGAGCGACTACCTGCTGCTTCTTAGATTTCCAAGAAATGGGGCAACCACCAAGACTTAAGAAAAAACCACTCACTGAACGACGTGTATTGGAGCAAGAAGCCCAGTCGACATCGCAGAAAGCTAAGAGTTGAAATGAAGGTTCAGAAGACATGAATAAACCAAGACCTGGATCCCTGGAAATGTAACGCAAAACATGCAATGCTGCTTGGTAATGTCCAGTATAGGGAGATTGCATATGTTGACTGAGAGTTTGCACAGCAAAAGAAAGGTCTGGACGTGTGCTAGTTAAAAAATTCAGTTTGCCCAAAAGACGTCGGTAAACAGTCGGATCAGGGAGAGGTTCACCACAACTGGAAGAAAGCTTAATGGTAGGATCCAATAGAGAAGAAGCTGGTCGAACATCCAAGCAATCAAAATCTGTAAGTAACTCTCAAGCAAACTTTCTTTGTGTGACAATTAAACCTCCTGATTCCCTGATCAATTCTAAACCCAAGAAATAATGTGCCAACCCCAAATCCTTTATTTTAAATTCCATGTCAAGAAACTGTTAGATCTCATTGATTTCTGCTTGATTATTACCAGTGATCAAGACATCATCCACGTAAACCGCAAGAATGGTTATCAAATCCCCAGATACTTTGAAGAAAAGGGAGTAGTCATTAATGAAGGAAGTGAAACCTCTGGTTCCCAAAGCAGAAGACAAACATGCATACCACTGATGAGAAGCTTGTTTGAGGCCGTACAATGATTTTCTAAGTCGACAAACATGAGAAGGAGATGGAGGAGATAGTCCAGGTGGGAACCTCATATATACTTCTTCATCTAATTCACCATGGAGGAAGGCGTTATTGACGTCAAGTTGAAACAAATCCTAATTTCTTTTCACAACAATAGACAAAATGCAGCGGATTGTTGTTATTTTCACAACCGGAGAGAAGGTATCAGTATAGTCAATTCCTTCCCTTTGTGTGTCCCCTCGAATTACCAATCTCGCTTTCAGTCACTCCAAAGTCCCATCAGATTTCAGCTTAACTTTGTAAACCCACTTGCAGGGCAATGCCTTCTTCCCTTCAGGCAGTTCGACAATATCCCAAGTATGATTAGACGCTAATGCCTCAAACTCCTTTACCATGGCATCTTGCCATCCAGGATGAGCAGCTGCTTGGTGATAGGTTTGAGGTTCATTAATGTGACATATAGAAGAAATGAGCCCCTGGTTATCTTTAGTCAAGGCAGAGAAACAAAAGGAATGGAATGGAAGGAAAGGAGGATTAGGAGAAATAGAAGAAGCATTATTGCAGAGATAATCGGAGAGATACTTAGGGGCATTGTGTACTCTTATGGATTTGCGCAGCTCAGGTCCATGTGATGAGGATAACACTGGTTCTAAAGAGTCTTGTGTACCTGCAGGTGGAGATGGGTATAAAAAAATTGGTGATGTAGGAGTATGTGGCCCAGTAGGAGAGGAAGCATCGCCATTAGGAGAAGTAGGACTAATAAGGGAATGAGGACTAGTGGTTGAATGTGTAGTGAACGGGGACTGAACCTTTGAAGTAGGAATAGGATTATGTGAGGGAAGAACAGATTTGGGAAAAGAATCAGGAAACAACTTAGTCATTGGTGCAAGGAAAGAAAATGGAAAAATAGTTTCGACAAACTTGACATCCCTGGAAACAAAAATATTGTTTGTTTGTAAATTGAGAATCTTATATCCTTTTTTACCAAAAGGATACCCTAAAAACACTCCTGGAATTGCTCTAGGTGCTAGTTTATCCCTACCATGGGAAAGAGTAGAAGCAAAGCATAAGCATCCAAAAACCTTTAAAGAAGAGTAGGCAGGAGAAGAACCAAAAAAATTTCATAGGGAGTTTTGTGATGTAGCACTCGAGAAGGAAATCTATTAATAAGAAAGGTAGCAGTCAGCAAGCATTCACCCCAAAATTTCTTAGGTTAATTAGATTGAAAGAGAAGGGCCCTACAAGTTTCCAAAAGATGCATGTGTTTGCGCTCAACTACCCTATTTTGTTGTGGGGTAGAGACACAACTGGTTTGGTGTAGTATTCCTTGAGAATAAAAGAAATCTTTAGGTATAAGTCCTGTCCCAAGCTCATAGGCATTATCAGACCTAATCGCCTTAACTTTAGTAGAGAACTGTCTTTCAACAAGGGCAAGAAAGTGTTTTAATGTGGTAAAAGCATTAGACTTAGTGGCAAGAAGATAAGTCCAGGTGCTCCTAGAAAAGTCATCAACAATTGTAAGGAAATATCTCTCACCTTTATAAATAGGAGTTTTATAAAGCCCCCAGATGTCAATATGTATTAGATCAAAACAGTGGTTTGAGGTGATTTTACTAGGATAAAAAGGCAGTTTCGACTGTCTTGCCATAGGGCAAATTGTGCAATGGCAGTCTTCTTTATCTAAAAAAGTAATAGGAATGTCTTTAATATGCTTTATAGCTGTAAAAGGTAAGTGTCCTAATCTTGAATGCCATAGTTTATCCATAACAGAAACATGGGAAATAGAAACAATTTTATTCATAATGTCATTTGATTGTCCTTGATAAACAGGATGGACAGACCCTGGATACAAAGACTTTGGACAAACTGACTCATACTTAGAAGAAGGCACTGGACTACAAGACTTGGACGCGACATTAGAAAGAGAAGAGACTGGTGTATGAGGCTTGATCGATCGAGATTCCAACTGGCGAGTGTTATCCTTCAGCACATAGAGCCCTGATGCAGCTTTACCAAAAATCTGATCCCTCTTCTTTGAAGGGACCTGTATAGCACAACCAAACTTGTTAAAAAGAAGATCACAATTAAATTGGTAGCACAATTGATAGACTGATAACAAATTGCGACTGAAAGAAGGAACAAATAACACATGGTGTAGTTCAAATTTAGGTGTTAAGAATATACTTCTTATATAATGTACTTTTACTTTAGAGGAATTGGGGAGGCTGACCAAAATTGGTGGTGACAGAACTGTTATATTGTGTAACAGGTATTTTTAATATGTCATATGTTGAGATGCTCCTGAATCTATGATCCAAGGAATGGGAGTGAGCGGAGAAAACAAAGAGGTAAAGAAGTGACAAGCAAAGTGTATACCAGCTAGATTAGCACTGGGTGAGGCAGCAGGGTTTGAAGTGGATCCTCCATTCTGTATAGATTGAAACATGCTAATCAACTGCTTGACTTGCTCTTTAGAAAATCCATGAGACTGAACAAGAGAGGAAACACCATTTCCTGAAATTCCTGTGGTGAGTTCAGGTGTACAACTGGCTGAATTTGCATTAGGAGTAGCATATGCACCCTGTTTCTGCCTGTTAAACTTAAAATGTGGTGGGTATCCTATTAATTTATAGCAACCTTCCTTGACATGCCCAAATTTTTTGCAGTAGTTGCAGAAGAGATCACTCCTTTTTCCATCAGCACCTGAGTTTGGAATACCAACTTTGGCTCCTTCATGATGTTTCCGAGGAGCCCATTTTTTCCCAGAAACCATAAAAGCAGAAGACTCAACGGAAAAGGAAGTATCAGACTGAATTTCTCTTTGTGACTCATCATGTAATACAATGGAATAGGCTTGAGCAGTAAAAGGTAAGGGTTTCATCATTAGAATGTTACCTCTCACTCCATTGTCGGCTTCATTCAGTCCCATCAGAAATTGAATTAATTTTTGGTCTTCATTCACCTTATGGTTGTGAGTTTTAGCACCACACTTACAATCACAACTACAAATCATAAAAGTATTAAGCACCTTCATTTGATCCTAAATCCTTTTGAGCTTGTTAAAATAGCTGGCAACATCAGAAGTTCCCTGACTGATTGTATTTAACTCTCTCTGTAGCTGAAAAAATTTTGTCCCATCGGCTTGTCCATACCTTTGCTCCAGCTCTTTCCAGAGTTCCTCAGCAGTTTGAGAGTAGATGACACTTTCTGCAATTTCCTTGCTAACAGAGTTGAGCAACCAAGAAAGTACCATGTCGTTGCATCTCTTCCATTGAGTGAGTAGAGCAGACTGAGAAGGGGGTGGAGGACAGGCTCCAGTGATGAAACCGAGCTTGTTTTTGGCTGACAAAGCAATCAAGACGCCCCTCTTCAAATTCCCATAACTTGTGCCATCAAAAATGGTGTTGATCAAGTTCATCCCTGGGCTATCAGATGGGGTAAGAAAGTAAGGATGAGAGATATCAATCTGTTGAGCAATGGTAGGAGCTGAAGAACCAGTTCCATCATCCTTAGAAATAGCTGAAGGTGTAACTGGAGTTTCATCTCCCATTGTTCAGATGTAGATAGTGAGGCAAAGAAGAAGAAGAAAAAGACAAGAAGAAGAAAAGAGAAAAAAAATACACTGGATCTCAGAATTGCTCTGATACCATGAAGGATTTAGGAGAAATCATCGTGGGAATTTTCTTTCTGTATCATTCTATATATCATCTGTACAGTGTGTGCTCTTTATATACAAGTAAAATTGCCTGACAAGGCATCTTTCTATGCTAACAAACTCTAACAGAATTGTAAAATAAATAATTGCAAAAGGAAAATATTTACATGGTAACATTTCTAATCTACCCTTAATGTTGTTTCTAGAATTCCACAACTGTGCAGCTTATGAGACGCATGATGGAGGACACACGTCTTAATCATAGCAATCTTTGAGAACCTTAGATGTTCTTTCTCTCAACTAGGTCACGTTTCCTTCTCCTTCTGTAATCGGAGACTCGTTGGAAATGGTAGAATGAAGATTTTGTCCGGCAACAAATATCAAGAAATTTTTTGTACTGTGAATAAATAAATTTTAAGATTTAGGGTTAACTTCATTATCTGCCATTTTTTAACATTCTATTTAAGAGTTTATTGATTGAGTTTATCGAGATGATAACTATCGTGATTAAAGAAAAGGAATTATTAGTTATATTTGATTCTGCATCAGCGAGAATATAGGTTGTTTCTCAATAGTTTTATATTCACGTATAAGTGGAAAAACTATTTCTCTAACAAGTATTCCCATTTCTAAACAAATTAGGATCGATTAAAAAATCTGTACTTACCTTGCAATTTGATAATACAAGTTGCATACTAGTGAGTATTAAATTTATTAAATTCCAACTGAACATAAGATTACATAAGAATGTATTAAATCCAGCATGAAATCATTTAGAAATTGTTTTTTATGTTTAACTTAAGCAACATAAAAAGTTACTTCTTTAGCTTTCGAAATTCAGGAGAAATTACGGCCAAACAAGAAAACACAAAGGAGCTCGTGGATCAAATGTCACAATTCTTTATAAAATTGTAAGTGTTCAAGTATTCAAGCACTTCAATACAAATTCTAAAGTAATCAAAATCGAAAATGGAGTCAAATCAAGTACAGGACGTTCAAGATCAAAGCTACTTGATCGTGACAGAATCATTGTTCGTGGTGACTATCAAGGCATTCACGACGGATTAATTAAATTTAAGATTAAACTTAAAAGCCCTTGAATTTATTTATTATAAAAAAAAAATTGAAACCCACCGTAAAGGACCCAAAAAAGGAAAAAGAGAAGAAAAAGAAAGAAAGATAGAGATAAATGGGATATTATAGTTTTTCTTGGGTGGTATTTTCCATACTCCAATTTGTACGGAAGAAAGAAAATCATAACTTTCATTGGAAACTTTGGAATTATTTTAGAGTTTTGGTCAACTGCAACTTTTTTGCATATTCTCCTCCGAAAAGCAAGTCTTAAGAGGACAACACTTGCAATGGCTTTCAAAAAGAAATTTTTTATAATCCAGATATAGTTAAATAGTAGTATATTATATCATCCAAATAAAGTTAATTAACAACATATTTTTTTTTAATTTGTGATTGTTAAAATTAAATATTTGGCATGTTAAACACATGATGGACTAAAATTTTAACGTTGGTGAAACAAGAAGAATTTTTCTCCCCCTTCTTGAAACAGTATTTTCCAAACATGGATCCATCATTAACCAAATCACATATCGCACCGGAACCTCCGGATAAGCACAACCAAATGGATGTAGAACTAATCCAATCAATCCACTCTTATAAGGAAATGCTCTTGGACAAACCGGGGAGCCATCAAACTGATTACTACGAAGATGACTCCCATCCAAATTCAGATCTCGATAAAGAGAAACACATAGAGGGCTCAATGAGGATGATAAGAAGCGCCTCTAACTTCCATGGCGTTACTCTGTAATCATCAAGGTCTTTAAGTGAAAGATGCCATACCATTTCCTTCGGTCTAAACTAATTGAACTATGAAATCTATCCGAACAGTTAATTTTGATTGACCTAGGATGAGACTTCTACATAGTCAAATTTAGTTTAGAAGAGAGTATGGTTAAGGCATTCCACCTTGGACCTTGGTTCATCTCAGAGAATTTCTTGTCTGTGCGGAAATGGGAACCAAAATTCGTTCCTCAAGAGGCTACCCTTACTTCTACTGCCATATGGATCTAGCCACCATAATTACCGACAGAATTCTACAATAAGGATATCCTAGAAAAGGTTGGAAGGAAGCTGGGCAAACTATTAAAAATCGATCAATGCACTTCCTCTACTCTCAGGGGACGATATGCCCGTATTTGTATTCAAGTGCCACTGAAAACCCCAGTGGAAACATAGGTCATAATAGGAGACCATAAAAAGGCATTGATCTATGAAGGAGAAGGGACTCTATGCACCTCTTGCGACAGAATTGGGCATATTGCAGTAGGTTGCAATTACCGGTCCTCCACACCCAAAACAACTCAAGAAACACAGGAAACACAACTGAATCATATACAGGTAAATTTGTTCAATGCTAACTCAGGTAAATTCGTTCAAATTCAATCTCTGCGTTACAATTCAAAAAAAGTCAAGCCCTCCCAAAATTCCCAAAAAAGGCCCAACGGACCAATAAACAACGCAAGCCCCACCAAGCCACAACAACTGACCCAACATCGGTCACAACCCAGTACACGGGCCCAGCCCAGTACAAGCACCAAACGGAAGGCGGGGCCGGGGCCTAATGACTCCACTGACCCCAATTATGAACTCCTCGTTCAAGGTGCCACTTTGAGCCCAACTTCCGAGGTATCTCATCTCAAAGTTGGAGAGATACCCATTGGGGCCGATCTCTCTTCTCCAAATGGGTACCACTCCCAAACGGAAATTGTCAGTGCATCTAATCCCCCAAATACACTCACCTACGCTTCCCCTACCAATCCCTCTAAAACAATCTCTAATGGGAAAATCTCAACAGTCGCCACCAACAATCAAGTGCCCTATCTGGTACCCCTTTCGATTCCATATGAAAAGACTCAAACCGTCAATTCCAATAGATCCACAATTAATGTCCAATCCACCCCTAGTTCCGATTACCAGTAACCCCTCCACTGACCGAGATTTGACACTGAAGGGAGTACTGATGGAACCCTAGTCCCTTAAGATAACCCCTTCCATTACCCAAAGTAGTAATGCCAAGAAATACAAAAATGAAAAAGATCTGTCACCAACTATCATACCTCCCTATCGCCACCACCGGACCACCAACCGACTTCTTGGTTGGAGGTAGCTCTTCAGGGCCAGGGCCTCTCCTACAATTTCACCCTGGGCAATCAGAAGGTGACCTTGATTGTACAAAATCCAGCTCACCTAGCGAGAGTCACAGTGGAAGCGTTGAGCAAAGCCCTAGCGGCCTTTGGGCCTCTCCTATGACAGTCGATGGTCAATAGAGACATCAACTCACCAATAACCGACCCCCAAACACTCAACAGTCAGATGTTTCAGAGCTTCCAAACCCTACCATTCTTCCCAGATCTGATGACGGAGGATCCATCGGCAGAGGCGGTCTTCGTAATGATCGACCACCAAACTCAACAAATGCCATCATCATCTGCACCAAGAGAGAAGAGCACTTCACCCCTCTCTACAACATCAAAAAGGGAATCTCCAAGGCCCTAGAAATCCTCAAAAAGAAAAGCACGCCAAAGGAAGAGGGAGCAACCTATGCCCCACCACGAATGGACTCGCTTCTTCTGGACTTAGTGAGAGCGATAGAGTTCAACACCGAAACCAGCGAGATGATAGTTGTTCTTTATCCCAGATCGATGGTCAAGTGTGGAATGAGTCTGGTCTCTTTCCAAACCCACGGTCCCATCAAGCCCCTGCTGAATCTGACCCCAGTACTGAGTCTCAAGAGGAAATCCCCCTCACCTCCAACAAAGTGTCTGCAAGGACCAAGGAACCTTTAAGAGGGACCTCACCAACCCCTCTGGTGAATTACATTATATAGAATGTTAGGGGTGGGAACAATGCCGATTTCAAGAGGCACTGTTTAGAAATGGTGAAGATGCACAAGCCAGCCATGCTCGTTCTGCTTGAAACTAAGATGGCAGACCACCAGAAGTTGGCATAAGAGCTCCAATTTGATATGATCATCCAGTCACCGGCAGTAGGTCTCTCTGGGGGAATAGTGTTCATATGGAAAGAAGAGTATGTGGTTGTTGAAGAGGTGGCCACCACCCCTCAAGGCATCCATACAATGGTAAAGGTAAGTCCTAACCACCCTCCATGGCTCTTCTCTTCTATCTACGCTAGTAATATTTTAGCTAATAAGAAGCTTCTATGGGAAAACCTAATAACAATATCAAAGAATCTCACAACCAACTGGTTTGTAGGAGGAGACTTCAATGAAGTCTTAAAAGCCAGGGATAAATTTGGGGGCAACCCCATAACCCTTAGCCGCAACAATCTATTCTGGCACTGTATAAATGAGTGAAAACTTTTAGACCTAGGCTACAAAGGGAGTAAATATACTTGGTCTAATAAAAGGTACGGTAGTATAGCCTCGCTAATTTTGGAAAGAATAGATAGATGTTTCGCTAATGAAGGCTGGATTCAGCAGTACCCTGAGGCAACCGTACTGCACCTCCCTAGGACCCACTCAAACCATTTCCCTCTTCAAATTAATTTGGTAGGATCTCCAAACAATAACCTACCAAGGCCTTTCAGGTTTGAGTCAATGTGGGCTAGCCACCCATCCTTTCCTAATATCATCAATAGGGCATTCCAGATCATTCCAACATCATCCAATCCACTGATTCCTTCAAAATAATGATCACCAAGTGGAATCGGGAAACATTTGGAAACATCTTCCACCAAAAGAGAAGAATCCTAGCTAAAATTTCTGGAATCCAGAGATCTCCTAATTACCAGTTCAGTAGTTACCTTCTATATCTTGAGACTAATTTGATTACTGAGCTTAACTTAATCCTAAAAATGAAGAGGATTTCTGGAAGCTCAAATCTAGGCTCAATTGGCTTAACGAGGGTGATACTAGGACTAGATTCTTTCAGACATCTACTCTCAATAAATGAAGAAGGAACAGAATCCTCTCCCTTAAAAAAGAGAATGGAAACTGGCTCCATGAACAGAAGGATATCTAAGCAGCCATATTGGACTTCTTCATTGATCTATATACCACATCCCACTCCCGAGCCCCTAGGGCTTTCAACAACCACTCCACTATGTCCCCCATTCTGTCTGAAGCCCAAAAAGCTTTCTTAGATAGACCCCTTGAATTGAGTGAGATAAAAAGGGCAGTCTTCTCCCACAAACCCTTTAAATCTCCTGGCCCTGATGGCCTCCACCCCTTCTTCTACCAAAAATACTGGGACATAATTGGTGACTCTATCATAAACTTCTGTAAAAAATGTTTCTCTTCAAGTACTATGGATGACACTATGAACCAGACTCTATTGTGCCTAATCCCAAAATGTCCCCAAGCTTCAATGTTAAAAAGTTTTACGCCAATTGAACTATATAACACAATATACAAGTCCGTCACTAAAATCATAGTGAACAGAATAAATCCTATCTTGTCTCACATCATTGGGCCAAGCCAAGCCAGTTTCCTTTCCAATATGAGAGCCTATGATAATGCCATCATTGTCCTAGAGTACATCACTCACTTTAGAAAAATGAAAGGGAAGCATGGCAATATGAACCTCAAATTGATCTATAAAAGGCTTTTGACAGGCTGGAATAGTCCTTTATTAGACACCATTTCTGCTTTCAACTTCCCCCAAGGTTTATCCAAACTCATTATGTCATGCATCAGCTCCTCCTCCATCTCTATTTTTGTCAATGGTGGGAAAACTGAACCCTTCAAACCTTCAAGAGGTATCAGTCAGGGAGACCCAATGTCTCCCTACCTCTTCATAATGTGTGTATGAAAAGATTATCAAGATCAATTGACGAGGCTGTTCTGGATAATCAGTGGCAATCCATAAGTATAAGCAGATCTGGTCCAAAAATATCCCATCTTTTCTTCGCAGATGACCTAACCCTCTTTGCTAAAGCTAATGACAGGAACTGTAACACTATACTTTCCATTATGCAGAATTTCAATGAACAATCAGGTCAGAAAATAAATCTTGCAAAGCCAAGGGTCCTGTTTTCATCAAACACTACACATGACTCCATACAGAATCTCACCAACTCTCTGTCCATCCAACACACCACCTTCTTTGGAAAATACCTTGGTTTCCCCATTTACCATAAAAAGCAAATCAGTGCAGACTTTCAATTCATCATTGATAACATGCAATCCAAGCTGGCTGGTTGGAAAATAAGCTGCCTAAACATGGCTGGCAGAACTGTGCTGGCCAAAACCTCTTTAAACAACATTCCTAGCCATGTCATGCAGTACATCAACCTGCCCACTAAAGTTACTAAACAGATTGACAAAATTCAAAAGAACTTTCTTTGGGGCACCACTCTTGAAAAGAAAAAGCTCCACCTAATCAAGTGGGAGGTGGTCATAAAGAGCAAGGCTGATGGAGGTCTAGGACTCCAAAAGGCTAATCTTAAGAACAACGCTTCTCTTACAAATCTTGCCTGTAGGACTTACAAAACTACCAACAGTCTATGGGCAAGAGTTCTAATCTATAAGCAATATGACATATCCAACAATGCTAGGATACTTAGAGCCTCTAGATATCATAGACATCCAAAATCAACAACCTGATAGTGCATCTTAAGGGGCTGGGATACATGCTGCAAAGCAAACAGATGGGTAGTTCACAAGGGGAACAAGGTCAACTTCTTAAGTGATATATGGATCCCCAATCAGCCATCAATTAGACAGTTGATTGAGGGTCCTTTAAAACAAAATGACCTCAATGCTATAGTTAGCTCAATCCACAACATAGGAACTTGGGACACATCCTCTTTGTCTATTGCTCTTCCTCCAAGTATCCTGAATCTGTTAAACTCAGTGTTCATTTCCCTAGCTCTTGACTCCGAATGGCCAATTCACAAATATTTCTGCTTACTCCTTCCTAAGCAAGAGTGACACCAGCCTTCATTCTAGTGAGGAAGGCTCCTTCAAATGGGTCTGAAAACTACAAGCTCCCAACAAAATTAAGAATTTCATTTGGCTCCTCACCCATAAGAGACTTCCCACTAAGAGCTACCTCCATAGAATTGGGATGAACTTTGATCATATCTTCTTTGAATGCCCTAATGCTATCCACTTCTAGAATGAAAATACTGTCCAAATCTACAAGTGACAGTACACAACAAACTCCAACATTCAATGACCATCAGTGGCCATCAACATGGAACTCTATCAGAAATGTGCCTTTCAATAGCAATACCCTATGGGACAACCTCATTCCCTTCTGCTTCTGGCACATCTGGCTAACAAGAAATAACAATTTATTCAATAAAAAAAAAAGAATACATCAACTCCACAAACACAATCTCCAAAGCTACTGAATACTTTGTGCTTACAACAAATGGCTCCAGCAAAATAACACATCAAATTGTAATAAAATGGGAGCCCCCAAGAAGAGGCTTCTACAAGCTAAACACGGATGAAGCAGTAAAAGAGAATCCAGGGATAAGAGGATTAGGAGGGGGTATTTAGAAATCACAATGGAGACTAGATAATAGAGTACATGGATAACATCCCTCACACAACAAACACTATGGCAGAACTACAGGCACTCATAAGGGGACTACAACTCACGGAACAAGATAACTTGGCTCCTCTGGAGATCAATACGGACTCCTCTGAAATTATCAATATGCTAACAAAAGGAAGCCTTATTTGTGACCCCTTAATTTGTGAATGCAGGTCACTAATTCACAGGATGGACAGGGTGGTAGTGAAGCATACCTATAGGGAGCAGAATAGAGTAGTTGATGTATTGGCCAAGGAAGCAACAAAAGAAGTCTTTTTGAACAAGTCTAGGATACTATCAGTTTCTCCGATGTTTGTCAATGATATATTTTTGACAGATATCCTAGGAACTGAATTGGTTAGAACTTTTGTGGATTGTAATATTAGACACAATCTTGCATAACATTACTACTATAGGAGTACTACAATACCCTAGCAATGACTCTCCTGTATTACCTTTGGTTATCTAGCCATATATAATATTCCCCCCTTAACCATTTTTTTTAATCGTTGGGACACTACTTTCTCCAAAATGCAAAAACCAAAAAAGCAAAAGGCAGTATTGATAAATTATTGTCCGATGGTCTACAATTTGCACGGTATTCATGTTAAGTCTTTATTATATCATTATTAGATTTTTTATAAAACAACTACGAAAAAGATAAATCATGCAGTTGTCATGGTCTTGAAAGTATGTAAATTCATTTAATATTGTCAAAAATGTAATAATTTGTTAATGTCAAAGCTTATCCGTTTATAGAACAAAATTTGGAAATGATATGTTTATATTATAAATTATAGGAAATGAAAATAAAACGAATGAGCTAATGGTAGAGAAACTTTATTCGTTATGAAATCCTTTTTAAGAACACTACAATGTTAAGACCACCAAAGATTGCGATAAAGTGATAAAAAAAAATTCATTTTTAATTAGAATTTTCGAGTTCAAATTCCAAATATAAAAAGAAGTTCTGATATCAAACCCCAAATAGATAGCGGACGATGAAAAATATAAATAAATAATATGGTATTGGCATAAGTGAAAAAGGATTTGGAAGCTTGCTTCACTCCATAAATCTCTCTTTCACAGTCACTTTTGTTGAGTTCCATGTCAGAGAAAAGATAAAATATTCTCACGCAAGTAATTAGTTACAATCTGAGTAACAAAACATGAATAAAGATTGTGAGTTCAATTTTCTAGTTTCTAGTAATATATGGAAAAACTACTATGATAATAGAATTTCTTAAATAGAGATTTTAGAGTGATATTTGAGTTAATTGCTAAATAAAGTTGAAAAGCAATTGAAAGAAAAAAGGAGAGAAAACATGCAGTTTTTAACTGGAAATTTGAAGGGAAAAACTACTCCGTAGTAGATACCTCATTGTTAAATTAGTTCTGCCTTGAAAAGTAAAAAGAGTATTTGAAGTTGAGATAAAAATGAGAAAAAGATTTGAAAAATTAAATATATGAAAGGGATATTTATTTCTCTTGGAAAAAAATTAATGATTATGTGACTCAAAATTATTATGCCATATTTTTTAATATACTCTTTGTAGTTTGGTTGGATGATTGTTATGTATCGTTTCATAATGTATCGTATAATATTGTATTGTATTATACCATATTCTTTTGATGTATATAATATTTGGATTGATTGCATGTTTGTCGTCGTTTTATGATGTCTTGCACCAATAATACGAAGAACAAACTTATAATATTGTAAAGAAAAAAATAAGGTACGAGGTATAGGATAAACGATAAAATAAGATTATTTAATAATAAGGAAAGGCAAGATGAGGAAAAAAAGGTAACAATGCAAGCATACCAAATCGGCCGTTCCATTAAGTGACATTTCTTATCGTCACATAATGATAAATTTAACGATACAATGCAACAAAATTTACATATCAATCAAAATAAAAATTAATTTAAAGTAACAATACCATATAATAAAACAGGTAACCACCATCAAACAAGCTGTTAAACAAAATTTTAATATTTTATCAATACTTCAAAATATTGAGATTCAGTATTTCAAACGGTAACAAAAATTTAGGCGAGTAAATCTTCTGTGCCATTCTAAATTTGAAAATTTATTTATGACATTTATGGAGTTCTAGAATTTACTATTTTTACCATCTTCACGTACCCATTATTCACTGACAGTTGGTATCACACGGTACCATCGTCACTATTAAACCACACATTAAATTATTTCTGTTATTAGATCATTAATTAATTAATAAAATTCCAACTAAAAATACCCAAAAAACACTCCAAAAGAAAGGTCAAATTTCTCTTTCGAGTTTCTCTATAAAACAGTCTCCTAATAGGCTATCACCACCTTCAATTAATCAACAAGATTCCCTTGAATTTCTCCACCTTCTTCTTCCTTAACCCCCACCCCCTCATCACCCCCACCCCACCCCACCCCAGTAAATAACGAGCCATCATGGCTTGTGAAGTTAACCAACTGGCTCCATTCCTCGGACCCAACACCACCGATGCCGTAGCCGCCGCCACTTACATATGTAGCCAATTTTCCGATGTGTCTAACAAGTTTGTTGATACCGGATACGCTATCGACTCGACTTATCTCCTCTTCTCGGCTTACCTTGTTTTTTCCATGCAGCTCGGCTTCGCTATGCTTTGCGCGGGCTCTGTTCGCGCGAAGAATACTATGAACATTATGCTTACTAATGTTCTTGACGCCGCGGCTGGTGGGCTTTTTTACTACCTCTTCGGCTTCGCTTTCGCTTGGGGCGGGCCGTCTAACGGCTTCATAGGGCGTCACTTCTTTGGGCTTAAAGAGATCCCTTCTAGTTCTTTTGATTACAGTAATTTTCTGTATCAATGGGCTTTTGCTATAGCCGCCGCTGGAATTACTAGCGGTTCTATAGCCGAGAGGACTCAGTTTGTGGCTTATTTGATTTACTCTTCTTTTCTTACCGGCTTTGTTTACCCAGTTGTTTCCCATTGGTTTTGGGCCCCAGATGGGTGGGCCAGCCCGACTAATTCAAATTTATTATTCGGGTCTGGTGTTATTGACTTTGCCGGGTCGGGTGTTGTTCATATGGTAGGTGGGATAGCGGGGTTTTATGGTGCTTTAATTGAAGGTCCGAGAATTGGACGGTTCGATCATGCGGGCCGGTCCGTTGCGCTCCGTGGACATAGCGCTTCGCTTGTGGTTTTAGGTACCTTTTTGTTGTGGTTCGGATGGTACGGGTTTAACCCGGGTTCCTTTAATAAGATTCTAGTTACTTATGGTACAAGTGGAGGGTATTATGGTCAATGGAGTGCTGTGGGACGTACCGCGGTGACCACCACCTTAGCGGGTTGCACCGCGGCCCTAACCACTCTCTTCGGTAAGAGGATTCTTTCGGGTCATTGGAACGTGACGGATGTGTGTAACGGACTATTAGGCGGATTTGCAGCAATCACGGCCGGGTGCTCCGTGGTAGAGCCATGGGCCGCGATCATTTGTGGCTTCATAGCTGCTTTAGTTTTAATCGGTTGTAACAAGTTGGCGGAGATATTTAAGTATGATGATCCACTTGAAGCAGCACAACTCCATGGTGGTTGTGGTGCATGGGGAATAATTTTCACTGCCTTATTTGCTAAGGGGAGTTATGTGGATCAAGTTTACCCGGGTAAACCGGGTCGGCCACACGGGTTATTCATGGGTGGTGGAGGAAAACTACTTGGGGCACATATAATCCAGATTCTTGTGATATTCGGGTGGGTTACTGCTACAATGGGTCCACTTTTCTATATTCTTCATAAGTTCAAGCTTCTTCGGATCTCTTCGGAGGATGAGATGGCGGGTATGGATCTGACCCGACATGGTGGATTTGCTTATTACCATGATGAAGATCTCAAACATGGAACGCAAATGAGAAGAATTGAACCAACAAGCTCAAGTTAGAAAAATATCTTTTAAATTTCCCTATGTTTACTTTGAACTTTCTATTATTTCTTTTTCAATGGTCTATTTATTTTAGAAAATTAAATTAGATGTGTAAGTGAGAAAAAAGAAAAAGAAAAAAAGGAAGGTTGGGTTTTTTGAGGGTATATGGGTGGTTGTCATTGAAGATAATGGGAACATGGACTATGTTTATTATTTCTACATTATTCCCAATGTACATATATATTTCCTCTTTATTCAAGTCTTGAACATTATTGTAGAACCGTCAAACTTGACTTCTCTTGTTTAATTGACTTTCTTAGCTATTGTTTGGACATAAATTTGGTTGAAATTTTAAAAATATTTTTAAAATTGTGTTTCGAAAGTTAAAATTGTGTTTGGACATGCACCTTATTTGAAAAAAAGATTTAAAGTTTTGTGAGCCGAAAATCCAAAAACTATCCTAAATCAATTTTTAGAAACTTGATAATTTTTAAAGTTTTTTTCCCAAAATATAATCGTATATCATAAACAAGCAATGCTTTTAATTTTTTTTTATATAAAATAAAGCCAAAATTTATGACCAAACGGGAGCTTGGAGTTAGCTATTGGTTCTCATTTGCTAAAGTCTTTCAGAGTATAATTATTTTATCAGTATGTGCGGTACTGGTGAAATAGTTCAGCTTGTTCTAATATTACTGCTATAAAAAAACGTTTATTTATATTCTTGAGAATTTTCAAAATTTTATTAACATCATTGTTTACGAATTTACTTTTTCTTCTTTCATTTTTTGTCGTTTTGGTTTTTTCTCCGTCCTCTTTTTTTTTGTGCTTTTTGGTTATTGTGATTTCATTGAAAAGGACTGCAAATGTGTCCAAGTTAAGAGGATGTAAACTAAAAAAGTGTTTAGTTAAAGCAATTTCACATAAATTAATGTCCAAGTTGCAAATGTATTAGTTTTGGTATTATTAATTCCTTGTTTGATAGTAGTATTTCTCAACCTATATATTAATTATACACCTTATTCAGTACTATTCTTATACGTAGTAAATCATTGCATTAGTGATACCATAATTTTTAATACATGATTAAACATGTATAAAGACAGAACTGCCCTTTCAAAACCTTTAATACATCAAACCAAATAATCAATAAGGAATAATCTTAGCATAACTATGACAACATTACTAATCTCAACATTACTAATACGCATTATTCAATACTATTCTTAAACTACATCCTATCAAACAACCTTGGGAAAAGAGTTATCCCATGATTAATTATCCCGAGATTAGTTATCCCGAAATTATTATCCCACTCTCCCATAGGGATAAAAAATACTACAATCCAGCGATAACTACGAATTAGTTATACCGCGATTTTATCCCAAACGTAGGATAAACTCATCTTAAATTTAATCTCGAGATAAATTATTCCTTATCGCTCCCACCAAACAAGCCCTTGAAGTTTCTAACAATTGGAAATGCAATTTTTGAGAGAAGAGGACAGTTTTAATTTAGGTTCTGCAGGTGATTTAGTTGTTCTTGGCAGTAGCTATACAATTTGATGAAAAACAGAAGTAGATCACATTTCATACGTAATTGTTTTATTTTAAGTCTCAAAACACATCGTAAGTTAATTGGAAAATTTTGATCAACGGATTTTAAAACAAAAAATAAGAAAAAATTCAATAAAAATTAGATGTTGGACCATCCTTTTTAGAAGAAAATGAGTTAATAACTACGTATACAGATATATGAATCATTTAGCTTCTGAAAAAGACAAACAAAGTAAGATTTTTTTTATTTCAAAATAAGAGCTATGTGAGTATGTTAGCTATTTGACATTCATGTTTCAAATGGTTTTTAGCTCCAAAAAAAAAAAAAAAATGATTCAAATGGTTTTCACTGCAAAAATCGGAAGTAATTCTACCAGTCATCCAACATTGGTATAACTAAAATTTCTTTTTTTATTACATCAAAAATATTTAAAAAAAAGAGTAAAACTAAAATTAAGTTTAGTTAGTACCAATATTAATAAACAAAATCAATCCCATGACATTTGATATATTGTTTCTATTACAACCAGAGGCGGACCCAGGATTTAAGTGCAACGGGGACACACTATCTTTAAATATATCAATTATTGGCGACAAATTTCGGTGTGCAACTCTTTAAAAACTTAACGATTATGATAACTTATGACAAAGAAAAATTCTCAGTCGTCGTTTGCCGGAATCAATAGATATTGCAACCTTGTTGAAGAGAGAGAGAAGCGTTTGTAATTTTTTATTTGCAAAGTGTATACGGTCAAAATCAGGTGTGCCCGATTTTGTAGGCTCGAGGGGTCGCGTCGAGGACAAGTTCAATGTGGACCGGGATCGAGTCCGATGGCAGGATACAAGACTCGAAGATCGAAGTGCTCGATGAACACCAAGGCCGAGTACGATCAACCTCGAGATAATATCGTTATAGTTTTATAACAGAAAGAGCGAGATTCCCGCGATGGCCCTAAGATCACGGCGTAAATTCCAGAACGGATTTGTACTAGGCGGTTAGACAATTGTACAAAAAGACTCCCTACTGTAATAGAAGTGTACCTTATTTAGGATTCCCCTACTATATAAAAAGGATCCAAATCATTTGTAACGCATGAATCATTGACAAGAGAATATACATACATCACTTTCTTGCTTACTGTTCATTTGAAACACCTTATTATCATTTTATTGTTCTTACTCACTTACCTCGAGGTTGCCTTAGCTCGAGGTCGAGACTTGCTTACACACTGGTTTGACTACCTTACACTTTAATTTATACACTTGATTCTTTGTTTATCAGTTAGTATTGGATTAAATCACATATCTTTAAAACTACAATACAAGTTTAATTGTTACTCGGATTTTAGAGTAAACACAGAGATATGAGTTTGAAGTTTTTGGTTTGAGGGAGGGACTTGAAAAAAAATAACATTAATTAAGTTGATTATTATGTACAAGTATTAAATGATAATTGAATTATAAAAAATTGAAATTAAAAAAAGAAAACAATTGACTACGAAGTAAAAACAATCATTGAATCAGTTACGGAAAGGAAAATCCACTAAAATGATAAAGATGGTTTCTATCCCAAGCCAACAGGGGCGGGCAGGCGGCTTCAGCACTAAACTTAACCAACTCTGCCATGCGGCCATTTTTTGATTTTGGGGGCACCAGTAAAATATTTAGGGGGTCCTTGATGTATACACTTATATACATAAAATGTATGTACACTGATTTTTTCGACGTCAATGGGTTCCGGTGACCCCGATATTCCTAATGTAGGTCCGCCCCTGATTACAACTAGAGGTGTTCAAACCGAACGGAAAACGCACCAAACCGAAAAGTCAAACCAAACTAATTTAAAACCCGATTAGGTGTGGTTTGATTTGGTTTGGTATTGAGTAAAAAAATCCTAACTAAACGACAAAAAAATAGATAATTTTTATATATACTTTAAAGACTTTATATTCAATTTTCTTTAAAAAAATATAAAAATATTTGGGATTCTCTTATTGGATATAATATTTAATAGAACTATGAAGTACATTTTTTTATTTACTTTAAATAATGGGTTGTATCATTTTTTTATCAAGTATTATTGAAATGAGTCAATCATCTCTTTGTTTTTTCCATTTTCATATGTCAAGATTTCTTTTATCTTTTTCGAATTTGAAATGATATATCGATAATTCAAAATTAAATAAATATATCATTATTTAGGTATCATGTTGATTTTTATATTTAATGATTAAATTCGACTAACCTTGAAAGCGTACATTAACAAAAAATTATTGTTAGACGACTAAGAAAATAACTGACATATATTACTAAAAAAATTCTCCCATTATAATATTTTAATAGATCAAATATTTGTCAATTTTCTTACCTTTGACTAAACATATGTTCACTTATCAAAACTTTATCGATAATTTTAACAAAGTAATATTGAAATAATATTCACGTAACCAAAAAACCCGATAAAATTCGGAAAACCAATCCAAACCGATATAGTTGGTTTGATTTTGATAAAACATAACAAACCCGGTCAATATATACCTCTAATTACAACCCATACTTAAAATTCCTTTTGAAGGAGAAATTAAGAGAAACTTCTTTTTACAAAAGGATTAAAAAATTTCTTCGTATCTATCTAAATTTTGATGGACTCGAACACTATAGTTGTAAAAAAAGAAAAAAATCAAAAGGACTTAGAGCGTGAAAAAGATAGGAGGATGAACAATAAAAGATAGACGCGTACAAAGCAAAGGAAGATTCATGGGAATCTCCTAGTGTAAAGGTGACCAATCACTTTATGTGAATGGAAGAGAATCTCGTGATGCCAAAAAGATTGGAACTTTGAAAGCGAAAAAAAGGTGCAATGAATATCCTACCGAATTAAATGCAACATTTGTCTATGTGTGGGTGCCCATACGCATGTAAGAAATAAGATGACAAGAGAAGACACTCCAAGTATCGAAAAGACCATTATGGGCGTTATTCAGAGTTGAGAGTACTTGTCACTTTTTATGTTGTTTTGTGTCATGATGGATTTTTTAATCCGTTATAGGAGTTGTTACTCCATCTCAAGATTTTCTCAATTCTTATTGTTCAAACTCGAAGACTTCGATTATAGGTGGAGAAATTTTATTCATTTACCAAACCCTTTAATAATTCAGTGTTAATTTGTGAGCACCTTGATTAATTTATTGAACAATCTATTTAGCGAAGATTGACAAGACTATTTCTAAAAGTAATAAAATTTATAAAGTTTGCTTGAGAAAAAGTGGAAAAATTAACTTTTTAAAATCGATAAAAAATCATATAATAATGTGGCGAGTTAGATAGCAAGAGCAACTAGATCAGTAATGGAAAGGGTTACTAAAATGGATAGATCTCTTTTATCCAAGGATCTAACTAGATATTGTTTGACCAAAAAATATAAATCTTTGATTAAACTAATTAATTTTATATAATGAGGGGTTAAACCTAGTTAATGATAATAACTTCACATCTATAATCGATTAATATGAACAATGTAGAGCAATTTTGAAAGAAAATTAAATGCAGTGTGCATTCGATGTTTCAAGATCATTAAGGATATCAGAAAATAAATAGCAAGAAATGGCAGTAAAGTAAATATGGAGAATGATTCACCCAATATTGAATGGGGTGGATGATTACTCTTTCTGACAATGATGAATGATAGATAAAATATTAGAATATTGGGACCCTTCTCGGATCTGATGGAAAAAGTGTGGAATAATAGACAATCGAATCTCTTTGGAAAGGTAGTGTTTGTATTTTATCTAGAGGGAAGGTCTGCTTTTCAAGGAATGTTCTTATCGGAGAATATACATGACTTTCACCTTATCTCTCTTAAAGATCCTACTACTAAACTAGTCGTTACTGTCATTTCTGATACTTGACCTCGGCCATGATTGACTGCTCGGCGGTGAATCCTATTGGTTACTAGTCGACCTCAGCTAAATTACTTTTGGTAATTCCACTTCGTGTCGAATATCCTTTAGGCAGATTTTGACCCATACAGTTAGTCCCTCTACTTATTGAGGCCGTCTCTTAAATGACCTCTATAAGCGAAATTTGTTAGTCGTAGTTGAGAGGCGAGCAAGTCGAGTAGTAACGCTCTTGGGGAGATTGTAACATGGCACTCTATGAGCCATAACCTACTGTTACGTTGATTCAGAATGACATCATGACATCATGCGTTATTATTACTTATTTTTCCGATGTATTGCGTCGTTTCCCGTGCCTCTGCCATTTCGATATTCGTGCTGGGTATTGACGATTTGTATTCTTGATTATGGTGCCTGGGTTCTTATAAATAGGGATAGTAGACCATTTGCCTAATCCTTTGTGTTTTCAAATATTTAATCTCTATCTCTGTCTTCCTTCTTCATTCAGTGTTCTTACTTTCGTTACCTTCACCCTTGCATCCATGTTTTTATCGATTCTGATAACTTCTACTACTTATGTGTTTGCATCTTCTTCATATATAAATAAATAAAGATGGTTAATACATCTTCTAATTCTGGGGGGCATCTGACCTAACTCCCTTGGCAGTGAGCATGCCTCCTCATGACGATGGGGCTACCATTGTTGCAGAAGACGAAAGTTTCCATATGGTAGAGGAAATATTCATCGCAACGAGAGGCTAGGTCAGACTTATCAAAGCGGCCTGAGGACGACCCTGAGGCTGTGAATCTGAGATGGATGCGGCTGCCCTTGCTGACTTCAGGGCTAAGCTCAAAATTCCTGGTCATATCGATCTGGTCCCGGCTGGTCGTGATGTGGTACAGATTCACCACCCTGGATATTGTGCATTCTACATATATCCATTCTGCGTAGGCTATTCTTTTCTTCTCCCTTATTGGCGAAAGAATTCTACTGCTACTACGACGTCTGCCCGACCCAGCTTTCCCCTTACATCTACAAACTCACCCTCATGCTGACAAAGTACGCAGAATTGGCCGGCCGCGGAATCTCTCTTCGCCACTTGATGCATCTCTTTGCGCCCACTTTCCATAGGGGGACGATGTTACACCTTCGTCACCGTGGAAGTAAGAGCCTTGTAGTGAAGATGGACGATAAAGCAAATCATCGGTTCTGGCTACATTTCTTCTACGTCAAAATCGAGGACAAAGTGACAAATGCCAATGGATTCCCTAAGGCGTGGAATTATGCCCGTAAGTATCTTTGCTAAGTGTTTATTTTGCTTGTTTTGGCCATAGCATAATTATTCTATTTTTTCTTCGTTCAACCGAGGCCGCACCCCCTCCATGGTTGCATATATTCATGACTGGTTTAGCCAGGTCTTGCCCCATACGGTGGGGATTCGTGAATGGTCGACTTTCCACAAGAAGTTTAGGCCCATGCCCCCATCGACCGATGAGTTGTTCGCTTTAAGTTTTCATTGCTGCGGCCTTCTGGTCGCCTGCTTCATATCGCATTTTGGGGGTTGACCTCTTAACCTTCTTTTTGCTCTTTTTGTTGTTAGGATGGAGAGTTTTGAGGAGGTCGAGGGCTCCTTCTTCTACGTTCGGCCAAGTGATTAATACGACAGGATCCGCCCTTGCTGTGACTTTGTACCAACCTACCTAGCCGACCACTTTTATCGGACCTTTAACTTTGACTAGATCTAGCTGATCATCGGCGGCCTAAGCAACAGGGACTCCAGCCTTCCCCGTGTTTCACTTAATGGACGAATCATCGCCGAGTGAGGAATATATGATTCCTCGAAAAGGAGGTCGATGGATCAACATAATGGAACCATCCAAGTAGTAGATTCTTCGAGGGCTGATCATGAGCCATCCAATGCCATGATTGAAAGAGACGCTAGCCCGCCGTCTGAAGTCTTGCTATCAACGGGGGCCGTGGAAGGCATACCTTTTCTTGAGGCTGAGGTTGGAGTTGGCGGGTCGCCTGTGGAAGTCACGGGTACCGTGTTAAAGGATGAGCTCTCGTCCTCGAGACCAGTCGATGTTCCCACCAATACCTATGAGAGAGGCGAATGGGTTACTGAGGGCGGCTGTTAGACGAGGTCCAATCTAGATCTTGACAAGGTTCGGATGCTGAGCGAGGGGTTTACTTGCGTCGAGGTTAGGTTAGATGGCTCATCGAGGACCATCGTAGTTCCTATGGATCGGGACTTACCGGTAAATATAGAGGATGTAGTCCCCTCCTTAGGTCCCCTTTGCTCTGACGTAGAGGGCAAGACCCTCGAGACGTTGGACGATGCCGCCCTATTGTCGGGCATAGCTGGCCTTACCTTGAGGGTAAATTTTTTGACCTTTCTAATTTCTTTGCCTTGCACTCTACTCTTTGACTTGATTGATTTTATTCTTCTTTTTCTCCTTTCTTTTCAGACTATTATTTTGGAGATTGAGAGTGCTCACCGAGAAGAGAGGCACAGAACCATTTTCAATAAGATGGACAGTAAGTACCTCGAATACCGTGCCAAGTATAGCGAGTTATGTAGTCGGTTTGGTGAGAGCGACAACTTCCTAGCCATCAGGTTCGAGATAAAGTAGAAAGATGACTAGTTGATGAGGGTCATCGTCAAGTGTAACATTCTCAAAGGGGCGTTGAGGGACAAAGAAGAGGTGCTCGAAGTGAGCAAGAGAGTTGCGGCCCAATGTGCGGACCATTAGGCCCAAGTGATATCTCTGCTGGCCGAGCTCGAGTAATGTTTGGTTAGGGCCAATGCTTTAAGGGGCGAAGTTGCCGAGAAGACGACAGATTTGGAAAGGCCCGAGTTGGCTCGGTTGGCAGCCTCGACAAAAGTGGAGGCTTTGGAGGATGCAATTTGTGTTCTCCGATCTGAGCGGGCAAATGATTTGGAGATGGCTAGACTTAGAGAAGAGCTCCTTGAAGAACAAATACGGGGGCTAGAAAAAGAGGTCTCGAACTTTGGTGACTAAATCATCGTTCTCTAGGACGAGAAGACGCAATTGTTGGCTCAGCCGTCCTCCTCTCACACTTCTGCCTATCCTGATGTTCTGCGGGATTTATATGAGAAGTGGATCCACACTGAGGCCTAATTGGATATATTCTGAGATTTTATGATGGCGGGGAAAGTTCCTGAGGCCGATTTTGAGGATGCTCGTACTAAGGCATGTGCAGCCTGGATCGCCTGCAGCTATGACCCTGCTACACCGAGGGCGGATGATGGCGAGGAGGATTTGGATGGGATTGAGTGGGATGCCTGGTACGAGGACAAATATCCTGATGGCAATGACAATGGTAGAGATGGCGCCTCCAGGTCGGGTGGCGAGTAATTATTCTTTTTTGTTTGTAATTTTTGTGCGCACTTTTATGGTCGTCTCTCTAGCCCTTATAAAGAATATCTTTGAAGTATGAAATACTATTTTCGCTGCTTGTATCTGATTATTTCCTCTGTTTGGTCTTGTACGCTCCTTTCTTTTGTTTTATCATTTGGTCGCCTTAATCATAAGAATTTTGGTTTTGGTCATGGCCGGGGCCGGTAGGTGATAATTCGAATGAGGTCGAATGTGTGTCGATTCGAGTGAGGTCGAACATTAGTTAATTTGAACGAGGACGAATGTGAGTTAATTCGAGCAAGGTCGAATGTCACTTTAGTTAATTCGAACGAGGTCGAATGTCACTTTAGTTAATTCGAATGAGGTCGAATGTCACTTTAGTTAATTCGAACGAGGTTGAATGTGAGTTAATTCGAGCGAGGTCGAATATCACTTTAGTTATTTCGAATGAGGTCGGATGTTCTTTTATTCGAATGACGTCGAATGTTATTTTGTTCGAACAAGGTCAAATGTTTTTTAACTCGAAGGAGGTCGAATGTTATTTTATTTGAACGAGGTCAAATGTTTTTTTTAATTCGAACGAGTTCGAATGTTATTTAATTCGAATGAGGTCGAATGTTATTTTATTCGAACGAGGTAAAATGTTATTTTATTCGATCAGTCGAATGTTATTTTATTTGAACAAGGTCAAATGTTATTTTATTCGAATGAGGTTGAATGTTATTTTATTCTAATGAGGTGGAATGTTTTTTTAATTCGAACGAGATCGAATGTTATTTTATTTGAACGATGTTGAATGTTTTTAATTCGAATGAGGTCGAATGTTAGTTTATTCGAACGAGGTTGAATGTTTTTTAATTCAAATTAAGTCGAATGTTATTTGTTCGAACGAGGTCGAATGTTATTTTATTCAAACATTTTTTCTTTCTTTTGGTTTCATTGATAACAGAAAAGACTTACTCTAAAGGGGCGCTAGCGCTTGACTAATAACATATCAAAGGGGCCTGAAAAACGCTGATGATTTGTCACCTTCAGCCTCTATACTATATTACATCAAATAGAAGCGATGGTACAGATATTGACCTAACCAAGCTAGTATGAATCATCTCAGCTCCGATCATGGTGGGTGACTGCGGGAGCTTTGAAGATATGATTTTCTCATTTGGATTATTTGATTGGGCTTTCAATGACAACAAATTAACTTGGAGCAATAATCAAACCGGTCAACATTGTATCTGGGCCAGACTAGATAGAATCCTTTTGAATGGGGACTGACCGCTTCTATATAAAAGCGTTTTGCTTCCACCAGGAGGTCGAATGTTATTTGATTCGAACGAGGTCAAACATTATTTTATTCGAACGAGGTTGAATGTTTTTAAATTCGAACAAGGTCGAATGTTTTTTAATTCGAACGAGGTCGAATGTTGTTTGATTCGAACAAGGTCGAATGTAATTTATTTGATTGTGGGCATGGACCGAGTAGATACTAAGGAAATATTGTTCTGGAAACATGGGCGAACGTACATTTGTGCGTTGGTCATACTTGGATAAATTTACATATTTTTCGAGTTGGCATTCCAGTCCCAGTCTATCTAGTCCCTTCATTAGGCAACCTGGAGATATGTCGAGAGGTTGGGCGATGAACTGACCGTTCTATGACTTTTTCCATCCGCACTTCGACTTAGAATGTCCCCCTTATCGCCTCGTTAAAAACCACCTTGAGAAAACCCAATTGGGACAAAACTCAAGTGAGAGAATAAGAGTACGACTTGGAGGACGCTTGTTCTTAAAAGTTGAAGTACTTGAGATGGGGAACATTCCAGTTGTTCGGTAGCAATTTTTCTTCCATTATTTCTAGTTGAAATGACCCTTTGTTTGCTGCTGCTATGATTTTGTATGGGCCGTCCCAATTCGTTCCCAGTTTTCCCTCTCGCAGGTCTTTGCTTGCTTGTGTTTTGGCCTTGAGCATGTAGTCCCCGACTTTAAGTAGTATGACCTTGGCCTTTTTGTTCTAGTAGTGTTCTGCCTGTATTTTCTGGGCGATCATCCTTATGTAGGCCATATCTCTCCGTTCTTCGGCTTCATCGAGGTCCTGATTTCTGCTTTTGTTGTTCCTCAGCCCGCTTTCATGGGAGTACCTCAAACTGGGCTCTCCGACTTTGATTGGTATTATTGCATCTTTCCCAAAGGCTAACGAGTAGGGCGTCTCTCCTGTTCTCGTCTTTGGCATTGTGCGGTATGCCTATAGCACTTCTGGCAGTAGTTCTGGCCATAGCCCCTTGGCGTCCTCGAGCTTTTTCTTCATGATGTTCAGTATTGATTTATTGGAGGATTCTACTTGGCCGTTGTCCGTGGGGTGATATAGGGTGGAGAGTATTCTTTTTATATGCCACTTTTTGAAAAATTCGGCGACCTTTTTTCCAGTAAATTGGGGTCCGTTGTCGCATCTGATTTCTTTGGGGAGGCCGAAGCAACACACAATGTTTTTCCATATGAAGGCGATCACTTCATGCTCGCGTATTTGAGCGAATGCTCTTGCTTCTACCCATTCAGAAAAATAGTCAGTTAAAACCAAAAGAAAACATATGTTACCTCGTCCTATGGGGAAGGGGCTAACGATGTCCATCCCCCACTTGATGAAAGGCCAAGGGGAAGTGATCATCAAGTGGAGGTTCTCGCCTGCTTGGTGGATCATTGGGGCGTATTTTTGGCATTGCTCGCATCTTTTCATGAAGTCCACTGCCTTTTTTTTCATAATAAACTAGTAATAACCTGCCCGTATGAGGCATCTGACCAGAGCTCGGTTGCCAGAATAAATTCCGCAGTGGCCTTCGTGGACTTCTTCTAGGATGCGACGCGTTTGATTCGGGCCTAAGCATTTCGCTAGCGGGCTGTCGTACGTCCTTTTGTATAGATCATTGTGAATGATGTTGTATTTGGTCGCTTGCATCCGAAGTTTCTTGGCTTCTTTTTATCATTTGGGAGTACGCCATCCTGCAAGTATGTAACAATCCTGCAAGTGGACTTCTTCTAGGACGCACCGCATTTGGAGGAGGGTGACCACGTATCCTTCGCCAGTTATGCTTTTAGTGGTTGCCGCTAATTTGGCGAGGTCATCGGATTCAGTGTTTTGTGCCCGAGGGATTTGGTCGAGCTGATATTCATCAAACTCGGGCAGTAATTTACAGATTTTGGCCTGGTATTTTTGCAACTTTTGCTCTTTGATCTGGAAATTCCCTTTGACTTGGTTGAAATCCTGCTAAGAGTCGCAGCGTAGGACGACCCCCATCGCACTGCTTGAGTGATAGCCTTAATCCTGAAATCACTGCCTCATGCTCAACCTTATTGTTAGTGACGTTCGGGCACCTTATGGACTGGCAAATTACTTCGCCTGTCGGGACCTCAAGAGCGAGTCCCAATCTAGACCCTGATGCATTAGAAGTGCCATCGGTGTACAAAATCCATTGATCGCATGTTTGTGGAGAAGCATGGGTGACTTCTTTTTCGACTTCAGGCATTATTTTTGCACTGAAGTCGGCGAGGACTTGTGATTTTATCGCCATCTGTGGTTGATATGTGATATCATGCTCGCTTAATTATGTGGCCTACTTAGCTAATCTTCCCGATATGGGGTGGCACTGGAAGTAGGGTCTAAGCTTTCGTGAAGCTACAACCAAGGCCAGTGTAGGTTTTTCAAGGTGAGCGTACTACATCTCATCGTCGATCAAGGTTTTGCTAATGTAATAGATGGGAGATTGCGTACCTTTGTCTTCTCGGACCAGGACTGCACTCACCACTACTTCAGATACGGTGAGGTAGACGAGGAAACGTTCCTTAGGTTCTGCTTTGACAAGCAATGATGGTGATGATAGATAAGCCTTTAACTCCTTCAGGGCTTGAATGCACTCATAAGTCCATAGGAGGCCATTGTCCTTCTTGAGTATGCCGAAAAACTTATGACACCTGTCAGATGATCGCGAGATGAATCTGGACAAGGCGGCGATGTGGCTGGTCAGCTTCTGAGCTTGTTTTTTGCTTGTTAAGTGTTATGGTATTCCCTCTATGGCTTTGATTTGGTCGGGATTGACCTCGATGCCTCTTTGTAATACTAGGAAGCCCAAGAATTTTCCTGAGGTTGTGCTGAACGTACACTTCTCAAGGTTTAGTTTCATCCCATATCACCTGAGTATGTCGAAGGCCTCTTTTAGGTGGTCGCTGTGATCTTCTTTCCTTCTGGACTTGACCAACATATCGTCTATGTAGACCTCCATGGTATTGCCGAGTTGTCTTTGAATATCACCAACCTTTGGTATGTCACCCCCGCATTTTTCAATTCGAAAGGCATCACCCTGTAGCAATACGTTCCTTGGTAGGTGATTAAGGTGGTCTTCTCCTGGTCCTACTTTTCTATGATGATCTAGTTATAGACGGAGTATGCATCTAAGAAGCTCAGTAGTTCGTTCTCGGCTGTTGCGTCAATGAGCTGGTCGATATGGGGTAGCGAGAATGAGTCTTTTGGGCATACTTTGTTCAAATCTGTAAAGTCTACGCACATCCACCATTTTTTGTTCTTCTTTTTCATCATGACCACGTTGGCGACCCATTGGGGGTATTTTGATTCCCTGATGGAGCCGTTTTTAGTAATTTTTCAACCTCCCCGCGGACTGCATCGTTTATTGCGGAATTAAACTTTCGCCTAACTTGCCTTACCCGGGGGTAGAATGGGTCCACATTCAACTTATGTGTCGCGACCTCCTACGGGATCCCTGGCATATCTGCATGGGGAAAAGCAAACAAGTCTGCATTATTAGTTAAGAAATGACGGAATTTACCTGGTTCCTGAAGCTTGCGGCCAATGTAGGCTTTCTTGCTGTGGTTGTTATCATCAAGTTGGATGGGGTCGAGGTCTTCTATGATTGATCCCGTGGCCTCTATTATTTCGGGGTCTTTGATGATGTCCGCCTTTTCATCACTGCTCGATCTCGATCCTGTTAATTGCTATGCCTTTTTTGCTTTGCCCTTCATTTGTTGGGTGTATGTGCAATCCTGGGCGATGAGATAGCATTATCGGGATGTGTGTTGTTCTTCTTGAATGCTGAACACTCCCCATGTGGTGCGAAATTTGATAACTTGGTACAAGCTAGAGGGGATGGCCTTCATGGCGTGTATCCAAGATCGACCTATTATGGTGTTATACACCGTGTCCTGGTCCATGATGTGGAATGTGGTTTCCAGAGTGACGCCGCCGGCCAGGACGGGGAGTGTGATTTCTCCATATGTTCGTTCAACTGCATTGTTAAAACCGGTCAGCGTGATGTAGTGTGGTACTATCTTATCCTCGAGTTTTATCTGTGCAAGTACTCGAGGGTGGATAATGCACCCGTCGCTCCCGTCATCAACCATAATGCGCCTCACATCTGTATCTATGAGCATGTGATTTTTGCCCTATGTGAAATACTCCTGCAGCATCCCAAGGAAATAGATTTTTCTTTTAATTATTTGCCATTTTAGGAAATTTGTAGAATTTTCTTAATTATTTGCATTTTTCTGTGCATGTTTAATTTTTATTTAAATCATGAAAATACAAAAATACTCTGCATTTGCATTTAGGATTTATTTTTACATTTTTAGGATAATTAGTAAATTAGTTTGTTTTATAAAAATGAAAAAATCACAAAAAAAACTCACTCTGCATTTTTGACTTTTTAATTTTAAATTTTATACTTCTTCTTTTAATTTAGGAGTTAATTAATTTTTGTAAATACTATGATGAGTAATTAGCCTAATTTGGTAAATTAATTTAGTTTAGATATTAATTAAGGTTTCAAATTAATTTGAAAAGGAAAAGGAAAATTGGAAATTGAAAAAAAAGGGAGGGAAAAGAGAATTAAAAGGGATATTAAAGCCAATTCAACCAGGACCAAATGAATTCCAGGCCCAAAACCCAGTCCCACACCCGGTCCAAGCCTTCAGCCCCCAAGACCCTTGAAACGACGTAGTATGGGAACAAAACTACGTCGTTTTGAGTTTGAAGTTTTAAAACCAATTTGGGCCCTTCATCTTCTTTCATCGAATGACCATCAAGGCTTCATCATAGTTACATAAAACTGTCCGAAAGCCTTACAATTAACCTAGGACCTGTGTTCATCTTCTCCCTCACACCCCTTCTCTCACCATCGTCCGCCGCCCACCGAAAATCGCCAGTGGCGGCGGTTGACCTCCAATCCCCACCAAATTTACACCATAGAATCCCCTTCTCCCCCTCATACCAAATCCACCACCCATTTCCTTCAAATCATCATAGAACTCTTCGAATCTGGGATCAAAGGATGGATCCTCGAACCCTAGCCTCCCCAAATTTGCCTAGATTTGCATCCTACAATCTTTATGTATCCCCAAACCCCAAACTCTTGATAATTTTTCCAAATGAACCCTGGAATTTGTCGAAATTAAGATCTAGGGTTAACCTAATTTCGGGGTTTGGGGTTTGTAGAAGTCTTCTGTTCACCAGGCTTGAAACTTGCCTTGATAGAGTATCCTTGACAAAGGTGCTCGTTAGGGTGAGTTTCAGGCTTTGATGAAGCAGTTCGAGTGGCTATGTTGTTCATCCGAGATTTTTGGCTAATGCTTCCGACTCGGTCAGTCAACCTTTTCTTCTTCTTTTCTTTTGTTAATTAGTTGCATATTTCTGTTTCTTCTTGTTTTCTTCTTCTTCTTCTTCTTCTTCTTCTTCTTCTTCTTCTTCTTCTTCTTCTTCTTCTTCTTCTTCTTCTTCTTCTTCTTCTTCTTCTTCTTCTTCTTCTTCTTCTTCTTCTTCTTTCAATGATTAGATTTAGGTCGTATTAGTTTATGGTGATATTAACATAATAGTGTAATTAACAATTTCTTTAGTACTTTTGGTTTCATGTTTGCCTGTTGCTCCATTCTCATTTTTTTTGTTTCTTTAAAATTTCGATGCCCGGAGTTTCAGAACTCTTTTCATTTGATTGTTTGTGGTTTGTGGTCTTTGGATCATAAATTGGGCTTCATAGTTCAGAAGCCCAAAGGAAAAGGGGAGGGGTTCAGGTATGCTAGGGTCTAGCCCAGTTAGTAGTATTTTCTGATGGTAAATAACAATGGCTTAAAGGGTATTTGGGGAATTTAAATTGAGGGAATATTTTAAAACTAACTAGGAGGCATCCAGGAAAGTGGGAAAGGGGGCTGACTTAACAAACAATTTAGATTTGGGGTCTGGAATGAACAAAATGAAAATTGGGGAAGGGGCAATTGGTAAAGCTTAAAATCATTTCTGCTGCCCTAGGACCTTCTATATAAGTTTGTTTTCTTTCATTTAGAAGCAGGGATGACAAGCCTGAAAAACTTAGAAACGACTGAGCTCTTAGACTCTGAAAATACTGAAAAATTGCTTGAAACTTGCTTGGTTTTGCTCTTTGATTTCCCTTGTTAGTCAGAATTTTTTAAAGCTCCAAATAACTGTGCTCATCTGGGTTTAAATTGGTTTGAAAGAAGCTAGGTTTGCTGAGTTATTGAGCTGATCTACTATTGTCGCTAATTCCTCACTCTCATTATTTTCTCTTGACTTCCAGGTATTTCTTGAGCTATGGATAGAATATGAAGTGTAAACATGCAATTCGAATGTGGAAACATGATGAATACAAGTTGTTTTATTGAATCTTACTTCCCTGTTCTTCCATTTCTTTCATATTTTGTAATAGTTTAATCTTATGTGTATTCTATTAGCCTTCTCATGTTGTTGATGTGGTATAAGGTGAATTGCTTCTGGTTTTTGTCTGGTTCTGCTGAAAGTTGATGTGATTTTTAGATTCAAGGTAGTTACATGTTAATCTCGTGGAATTTTTGCTACTGTTTGTATTAAAGAAGGGTTTAATTGAGGTTTAAATTTCATACAATTATTTATAAGCTAGATTGGGATTGAATTAAGTGTGAATGCTGTACAGCTTTGTTTTTATGTCATTAGTGCAATTGAATTCAAAACAATGTTGCTTTTAGGCGTGTAATATGGTTTAGTAACACTTAAAGTTTTTCTTTTTCTCTTATATCATGTTGTTGTGTACTGATGAAAGCCAATTAGGCTCAGTTGGTATCCTTGAGTATCAAATATTGCTTACATTCTCTGTGGACTCGATCTCGAGTCCCACACTCTTCAGCCTTTACTTTTCACGAGGTTTGGGTTTCCTTTGGGCCTAGACCTTGGGGCCACTTCGAAATGGGGAGATTTATAACCTTAAAGTTCTTTGGGCTTGTGTTCGAATCCAGTTCCCCATTTAACGGGTTGCTGCGAATTATGTGTACGACAAGCTTGGCCCATACGCCTAAAGGCCCAGCACGCCCCTGTAATTAGTAGTTGTGAAAACAATGGCTTCAAGTTACGTTGTTTTAAAGTAGTTCTTTTAATTAGATTGAGGTGCGCCGTATTAGCCAAACCTATAATTTATGGCCCTCAAAGATTAGATCAAGAAATCTTATAGAATAATTCGAGGCGAGCTATGACAAATAAAACCCCTAAGTCCATGACCCTCATATAACTAATACTAACTCTTTAAAATTGGGATATGCCATCATTTGAATTTTCTATGGCCCTCACAAATGTTGTTATTAATTTGAACCTTCGTAGTTGCTTTAGGCACATTCTTTAAACTGATTTCTTTTTAATTATTAAATTCGGGTGTACATTTCATGTGACCCAATTTCAATTCTTAACAATGTTAAATAAAATGTGTCGCGAACCGCGGGTGTATTTCATGTGGCGTGGTTCAAGGCATGTTTTAACTAACGTTGAATCTTCCTAAAATAATTAAAAGCGGTTATAAAGCTAAAAATGCACAATAGGTTTAAAATGTGTAGTAAATCAGATAATAGGCCAATTATTAACAGTTTAAGCGACCGTGTTAGAACCACAGAACTCGGGAATGCCTAACACCTTCTCCCGGGTTAACAGAATTCCTTATTCAGAATTTTTGGATCGCGGACTTTAAAAAATAAAATATTTTCCTCGATTTGGGATTTTAAAATAAACCGGTGACTTGGAACACCAAATAAACTATTCCAAGTGGCGACTCTAATAAATTAAATAATCCCATTTCGAATAATGTCACTTTAATTGAAAAAACTCCTTTATACCTAATGTGCTAAATGACGCTTTTACCGCTTTGATATTGTTTGGACTGTATATAAATTGCTACGAAACCCTCTTCTCTCTGAGTCTTCTAAATCATTTGGGAAGTGTGCACTTCGTGTAACTTCTTTATGTTAGAGTCATATCCCAAATTTAGAACGAGGTTCAGACAAGTTGCAAAGCCGGTGAAGCTTCTGTATTCCTGTACGCTGCCCCCTTCGGCTCGAGCTGTCCGCTCGGGTAAGCCAGGTCTAGAACAATACACCCAGGTTTTAAACCTAGTATAACAAAACCTCATGCCAGATCCCTAGTAGGAATGCTTGTTTGCATCACGTGCATTTGACTTTGGAGACTCAACACAGGGGTTGCGTCAGTCTAGGACAGGTGTTCCCGAAATGAAAAGACCATCTTGATGCATTTTACTTGCTACTTGTGCATTTATTTGATTCGGATTGCATGTTGACTGGCTTATGAATAATGGAGAAAAGTTAGAAAAGAGAAAAATCAATTTGATGGCTGAGAGAGATAATTACTTGTTTTGAAAAACCCGATGTCCAAAAAGTACCGAAACTCTACCGAAATTTTGAAAAAAAAAGAAAAAGAAGAAAAAAATTTTGTTTCAAGAAAAAATTTGGTATTGTTTAATTATGTCAAAACTGCCCGAACTACGCAAGTTTGATTCTTACCGGATGTGGGATACGTAGGCAACCCTCACCGGGTCCAACTCCCTTTTTTGCGAAAATAACCCAAAAAGAACAAAAATTTTATTTTTTGTCATAAATAAGTTAGGTGATGCCATTCTTTTCTAAATAGCCAAAATGTCCCCAAAAGAGCGGCGGAAGGCTGCTTTTGCAAGAACAACCACCTATGGTTTCTTTTTCAAATTTTTGCCCGATTAGTGAACATAGCCTTAAAATGTTCTTTCCTGAAGTGCTGAAGGGACGTATTTGCAAGGCCAGGTTTTTGTTTTGAAATGAAAATTTTTGAAAAAAAAATTGATGACGTTCTCTTGAGTCAAAATAAGTCATGATTTTCTTAACCAATCACCTTAATAAATGTGCAGGATGAGCACAATTGAAAATGAACCTTTCGTAGTTCTTGAGGAAATCCCATTACAGCTCCATATATGGTGGAACGACTTAGGAAAAGTTAGCAGATAGACTGTGGTAAAAGTTTTGGGCGGTCTCGTGGGACTTGTGAAAATAAAACTGAGGTTGGATATGATTGAGGCTTTGATACCTTTCTGGGACCTGACTCATAACGTGTTTCACTTTTTTTGATTTTGAGCTCACCCTCATGTTGGAGGAAATAGCGGGCTATGCCGGTCTTAGTGGGAACCTCAGAAGTCGGTACCCAGTGGCACCAAGAACAGTGACTCCTCACAAGTTTGTAGATCTGCTGAGAATTAGTCGGGACGTTCAAGATGGAATCTATCCGAAGGGTTTTGCACATTCCACTTCTTGTACCAGTGCTATGGCAATCCCCACGGTTTTGAGGCACTAGATACTGGCCTGACCCATTTAGGAAACAAATATAAATGGGAGGCACGGCGGGGTTTGGCTTTTATAGTAGCATTCTTGGGTGTCATAATCTGTCCAAGAAAAGATGGGAACATAGAATTGGGTCTTGTAGGAATGGTCGACGTCATGATTAAAAAAGCTAATGGCACCCTTGTTCCAATGATCTTAGCAGAGATTTACCGGGCTTTAATCATCTGTCGAGAAGGGGAAAAATTCTTCCAGGGCTGTAACCTACTCCTACAACTTTGGATACAAGAATATCTTTGTCATCGCTCGGGGTACATGAACTATGGCATGACTGGTTTGAATTGCATTGAAGAGTATGAAAATCGAATGGTGGGTTGTGAATTTCCAGAAGGCACAGAGGCTTGGTTTGCGCATTTAAGTTCCTTAACTTTGGACAAAATTGAGTGGACTTCTGGTTGGCTCCCTGTCACTTAAGTCATTTACATGTCAGCCAAGGTGTGCTATCTTCTCTTAATGGGTCTCCGAAGCATTCAACCATATGCTCCTCACAGGGTGCTGTGCCAATTAGGCAGGTTTCAGACTATCCCACATGACGAAGATCTGAGTCGACAAGTCATCGAATTGGGCCCAAAGGCCGTATTCCCAGAAGGAAAAGTTTGTCAGATTTGGAATGAGTGTAGATTTCTAGAGCCAAAGACTCGGGTGCGGGATCTATCTAAAGGCGAGTTAGACCCTAATTACATTACTTGGTTTGGTAAGAGGTTTCAAATCCCTCGAGAGCCTGAACGACCTGCTAAAAGACCCCACGTCCAGCAATTCACTGACGATTTGCGAGAGCAATGGGATTGGTTAGCGAAAGAGGCAAGCTATAGTGACAAGATAAGCAAATTGAAGGGACAAATCAGGGATATCAAATTTGACAATAGTGTACAAGATGCTTTCGATGAAGGGGAAAAGAAGAAGCTGGCTCAAGAAAACAAAGCCCTTCAAGCCCAGATCCAAAAAATGAAAATAGTTGCTGAGAACCAGGAAAGAAGCCGAGCAGATGAAAGGCTCATAAGTGGTCTTATAAGGAAAGTATCTAAGTATCAGGATGACTTAGAAAAATCCGAGGTTAGTCTAGCAAGAGTCCGAGCACAGCTGACAAAGAATGCATAGGGACGAGCGGAGTTTGTACGGCAGTTGAAAAGAAAATATGAGGGAACAGTCACAGATTTGAAGAAAAAGCTAATTACCCTCGAAAATGAGATGACCAAACAAGCTAAGAACTTTAAACCAGAAAGGGAACATTGCTATGCATTGATGTTCCAGTTAGAGGAAGATATGCAATAGTTGTAGGGTCAAAACTATCATGACACCCAAGTGCTAGAGAGGGTTAGAGCAATTGCCGACTACATCGTCATGAAGTGCCATGAATGTGAAGACATGACTAGGACCACCTTCTTTGCTGCAGTTATGACTTTTGTTTGCCAAATAATGAGTGATCTGGAGCGTCTTCAAGGGAATCTTGCATACAGGCCTATGGCAAGACCGACTGATGTCCCACGGGCCCATGGAGTAGAATCACTTATGTACTCTTGATTTTTATTTATTGAGTATGTACTTCAGTTTTAGTTTTAAAATATGTTTTGACTCTATTTTTAGTTTTAAATTCCTAGAAAGAGTATGTTGGAGTCTTTTGTAATAGAAAATTTAGGAGTTTTATTAATGAAAATTGAAAAATCCCCAAAAATTGCTTCTTTATTTATCGCATTTATTTCTTGAACTACGTGATGATCTGATTCACGCGGCGTCGTGATATATAGGCAATCCTCATCGGATCCGGTCATGATTTTGTAAATAACTCAAATAAAAGAGGAATGTGGAAAATAAAGAACCAAAAGAAAAACCAAAAAAAGAGAAAAAAGAGAGCCAAAGAAAAACCAAAAGAAAAGCGAGAAAAGCAAGAGAAGAGAGAAAAACAAGAAAAGAGAGGAAAACATGAATAAGAGGAGAAGCATTAAAGAGCCAAAGTGGAAAGAAAGGAAAATTGGGGAGATAAACAAAAGCCGTGATGAAACACGCAACCGTTGCAAAGCATGTAGAAACACATTTAACTGTATAGGTGCATCACACCCCAATGTACGATTACCTACGTGTTAATTGCTTCAAACTAACCAGTTTGTTGTCTACTATTGAGTCCAGGTTCTATATTAGAGTGGTTGGTTTTGTGGTAATTTGGCTTCACACCCGTACTTCACAAGATCAAAAGGTAGTGTAGAGATGTCGTCAGAAGGTCTTCCACCAACAATTCCCATCTAAGATGATAGCCCGCTATCTATTATCCCAACCTCTGAGTCAACAGCTGCTGAGGAGAATAGGGCACTGCGCCTCCGCGTGCTTGAAATGTGGGATGCCTGGTCCAATGGTAGGGAGCCTCCAAGCGCCATACCTGGTTTCCCCGAGTTACTTCCCAGGGCAAGTGGAAATTCCAATGTTCCGATAAATTACCCGAATACCCCACCATCTCAACTCATTTCACCGGAACACCTTCTGAGGTTCACCCCCAGGTGGTTTCTAGAGTAGCCTCCAACATATTTACCGCACTACCAACTTCGGCTGCAGTGCAACCCACTTTGCCTAGGCTAAGCTTTGATCCATCATCTTTCACCTTCCAAGGACCATCTTTTCCACCAAAACCTACTCAGTTAACCACCAATTCTTACCCTCAACAACCCCGATATGAGTTTACTGCGGGACAAGAGAAAACTACCAAGAACCTCGAGCAGGAGGAAATTACCCGAAAAATGAGGAGCATGGAACAGAGCCTTAAGAATATACAGGGTTTAAGCGAACAAAAGAGCGTATCCTATGCTGATCTGTGTATGTGCCCACATGTGCATTTACCCTTGGGTTTCAAGACCCCAAAGTTCAAAAAGTATGAAGGGCATGGGGATCCCATAGCCCACCTCAAGAGGTACTGCAATCAACTGAGAGGAGCAGGTGGAAAAGAGGAGCTTCTCATGGCTTATTTTGGAGAGAGTCTAGTTGGCATCGCATTTGAGTGGTACATGGATCAGGATATATCTCGTTGGCATATTTAGGATGATCTGTCTCGGGATTTTGTCAGACAGTTTCAGTATAACATAGACATAGCTCCCGACAGGAATTCTCTATCGAACCTTAAGAAGAAGTCCTCGAAAAATTTCCGAGAATATGCTGTCAAATGGTGCGAACAAGAAGCCAGGGTCAAGTCTCCGATGGATGAAATGGAAATGGTTAGTATTTTTCTTCAAGCCTAAGAGGCCGACTACTTTCAGAATATGATGTCTGCGATGGGGAAACCATTTGCTGAGGCCATCAAGATTGGTGAGATGGTCGAGAATGGTCTTAAAATAGGGCGCATATTGAGCCAATCTGCCATAAGACCTATATCCCAAGCAATTCAAGGCGGGTCCGAAGGTGTATCGAATAGAAAGAAGAAGGAAAAAGTGGCAATGGCGGCTTCAAGTCCGAGAAACCCCCGTCCACCCAGAAATTACTTCTATCCAAGCACCCTGCAACATTATTATCCTCATCAGGATGTGGCCTATGCCATGGCTCCTCAGCCGTACGCAGTAATGAACGCCCAGCCATACGCTAGGACACAACACCAACTCAACCAAAACCGAGCTCCATTTCCTAGAAACAACCCTCCTCACGAAGCTCAGTATAATCCCCGACCTCCCCAAAATAACTTCCGCTACAATGCTCGTGCTCGGGAGCCACCCAGGAGAACAAACTTCACACCTATTGGTGAGTTATACTCGAGTCTTTTCCCTAAACTGGATTAAATGGGTCTGTTGCAACCCGTACCCCAAACAAGGCAAAACCTAGAATCGCCCTCCTACCGAGCCGGTGCTCGATGTGCTTACCATTCAGGAGCGGAAGGGCATGACACTGAAGGCTGTTGGACTCTGAAAAGGGCTGTTGAAAATCTCATAGAACAAAAGCGGATAGTGCTAAAAGATGAAGACATTCCTAATTTGACCAACAATCCATTACCGGCTCACAACAACGAGCCGGTTATTGGAATGTTTTGCGAAGATAAGGAGTTTGATCCTGCTTTGAAAGCCATCATTGCAATTGCTAATGCTGAGAGGAAGCCAAATGCTGTTGCGAAACAAGACAACGGGGAGAAGAAGAGTAAACCCACCCCTTAAAAAACAAAAAAGGCACTAGAAACTAAAACTGGAGCAGTACCCCCAAAACATGCCATTCTCTATGTTCCCCGGGGTCACAGGAAAGAGCAAATGACATTGAGCCCTCCAAGAAGGTTCGATCAAAACAAGGGGTCAAAGATGTACGTGCCTAAAAGGACCTATGTTGTACGGGGGCCAATATTTCACCAAGGTTGAATGAGCCCGTAGTTATTGGCTGCGCACCGCAGAAGCCCATGACAGACCCTACGACCATCCCATGGAATTACAACAAGGCGGTGGTAACCTACAGGGGAAAAGAGATCTTGGGAGAAGCAAATGAAAATAACCCACCTGAGAAATACTTTAATGTGGGAGAAGTGAACAATACCAAACAGAAATGCTTCCCGATCAAAAAACCAGTTAGTGCCAAAGAAGCAGAAGAGTTCTTCCGAAAAATAAAAACTGCGGACTATGAGATAATTGACCAACTCCGGAAGTCTCCTGCTCAGGTTTATTTGTTGTCTCTACTAATAAGCTCAACTGAGCATTAGAAAGTGTTGATAAAAATTCTCAATGAAGCTCATGTTCCGATTGAAACCACTGTGGAACAACTGGAAAGGATGGCGGAAATATTCTTCGCAATCAATCAGATTTCCTTTAGCAAAAATGATTTGCCCCCGGAAAGGGCTGCCCACAACAAAGCCCTCTATCTGACAGTTAAGTATGAGGGATACTACATGAAGAGAGTCATGCTGGATGGTGGATCTGGAGTTAATATCTGTCCTCTCTCAACTTTGCAAAGAATGGAGATTGGGACTGAGAGAATTAGGCCTAACAATGTTTGCGTGCGTGCCTTTGATGGCATCAAGAGAGACACCATAGGTAAGATCGATTTGGTTTTGACTATTGGTCCTGTGGATTTCGAGGTGACCTTTTACGTCCTAGACATGGATACTTCTTATAATTTCCTTTTGAGAAGACCTTGTATTCACGCGGCAGGGGCCGTACCTTCCACTCCCCACCAGATGGTGAAATTTGAATATGAAGAACAGGAAATTGTGGTTCATGGAGAAGACGAGCAGTCGATTTATCAGGACCCATCAGTCCATATCTCGAAGCCAGGGAAGGTAGCGAACATATAGTTTATCAAGCTTTTGAGGTGGTGGTCGCAGATCAATATGAGGAGGGAAGCCCTTGTCCTTAGACTTTTCTATCAAATACGTCCATCATGGTCGTTCCTAAAATGATCAAGCATGGTTATAAGCTTGGGAAGGGACTCGGGCATCATTGCAAGGTATCACGGAACCTATCACCCTACCTGCCAGCAAAAAGTTCTTCGGTGTGGGTTTTCATGTCATAAAAGCTGATGTGACATGGGCAAATAAACGAAAGAGCGATGGTTGGGTGTTACCTCAGCCGGTTTCGCATCTCTATAGAACATTTGTCAGGCCCAAGTACAACAAAGAAGAAGAAGATGAGACTTTCACGGCTGAGGAAATTGAGGACATATGTGGAACCATGAGGCAGATGTTGTATGAAACCCACATGGTTCAGCCTGGAGAAGGCTCGATCACCACTGAGGTGCTGCACATGGGGCCCAATGCCAAGTTGCAAAACTGGAAGGCTACTCCGTTCCTAGTCAGGCAGGAATCCCGGTAGTCCAGTCTTGCCACCTTTTCTGCATCACGAGTTATTTCAGGGTGTAACTCGGATGTTTTTTTAGTACATGTCTTTAAATTCCAATGTAAACCCTATTATCTTCAAATTTAATGAAATGAAATCAATATTTCATCGTTCATCTCTCTTTATTCTTTCTAATTCTTGTTACTTTTTCTTATTTCTTCTTTCAGTTCTAATAATGCGGCTTTAAATAACATGACATTCTTGCGGATTTCATGCCCAGATCCAAACACGGTGTCTCATTGTGAAATAATGAATCAAGAACTGGAATATGATGAAGAAGAGGCTTTTAGGGAAATAAATCAAGAATTGGAACAATTTGAGAATAAACCTAAGCCGAACTTAAATAAAACCGAGCCGGTTAATTTGGGTAGTTCTGAAGAGGTCCAAGAAACCAAAATAAGCATTCACACAGATGAAAGAACTAGGGACACATTGATCCAACTTTTGTTTGAATTCAAAGATGTGTTTGCTTGGTCGTACGATGACATGCCAGGATTAAGTGTCGATTTGGTGGTCCACAAGTTGCGGACTTACCCTGATTATCCCCCTGTCTAGTAAAAGCAAAGAAAATTCAAAACTGATATTAGTGACAAAATCAAAGAAGAGGTCACAAAACAGTTGATGTCGGGAGTGATCCAAGTGGTCCGATACACCACATGACTGGCTAATGTGGTTCCCGTTCCAAAGAAAGATGGGAAGACTCGAGTGTGTGTTGACTACCGAGATCTGAACAAAGCTAGTCCTAAGGAAAGTTTCCCTTTGCCAAACATCCACATCCTTGATAACTGTGCAAAACATGAGATACAGTTTTTCGTGAATTGTTATGCAGGATATCATCAGGTGTTGATAGATGAAGAGGATGCGGAAAAGATAGCCTTCACCACACCCTGGGGCACCTATTGCTATAGGGTCATGCCTTTTGGTTTGAAGAATGCCAAGGCAACTTATATGAGGGCCATGACTGCCATCTTTCATGACATAATGCACCAAGAGATCGAGGTGTATGTAGACGATGCGATCATCAAGTCTAGAATACATGACGATCATGTTCGGGACTTGAGAAAGTTTTTTGAGCGGCTGCGTAAGTGTGATTTGAAGCTAAATCCGGCGAAATGTGCATTTGGGGTTCCGTCTGGCAAACTCTTGGGATTTATAGTCAGTCGGAGGGGCATCGTGTTAGACCCAACAAAGATAAAGTCTATTCGGGATTTGCCTCCTCCAAGAACCAAGAAAGAGTTTATGAGCCTGCTGGGAAGGTTGAACTACATTAGCCGATTCACTGCTCAGTTGACTTCCACGTGTGAGCCCATTTTCAAGCTGTTAAAGAAAGATAAAACGATTAAATGGATGGATGAGTGTCAAGAAGCCTTTGACAAGATCAAAGAATATCTGTCGAACCCGCCAGTCTTGGTCCCACCGGAACCGGGGAGACCTTTGTTCTTGTATCTGACAGTATTGGAAAATTCCTTTGGCTGTGTCCTCGGGCAACACGATGTGATCGGAAAGAGAGAGCAGGCGATCTACTATCTGAGCAAGAAGTTTATCAGTTATGAAGCCAAATACACTTTGTTGGAAAGAACTTGTTGCGCTCTAACTTGGGTCGCTCAGAAGCTTAGGCATTACTTGTTGGCCTACACCACTTACCTCATCACCAGGTAGGATCCTTTAAAGTACATATTCCAAAAGCCGATGCCCACAGGGAGGTTAGCAAATTGGCAGATCCTGCTCACTGAATTTGACATAGTCTATGTCTCCCGCACGGCAATGAAAGCCCACGCTTTAGCAGATCACCTAGCTGAAAACCCTATTGATGATGAATATCAACCTCTGACTACTTACTTCCCGGACGAGGAGGTGAATTAAGTTGATGTAACATCAGAAGACACTAATGCTTGGAAAATGTTCTTCGATTGAGCTTTAAATGCAAAAGGTGTCGGGATTGGGGCAATTTTGATCTCACCCACTGGTCAACACTATCCAGCCACAGCCAGGCTTCAGTTTTTCTGCACAAATAACATCGCTGAGTATGAAGCCTGCATTATGGGTATGAATATGGCAATTGACCAAGACATTAAAGAACTATTGATCATGGTGGATTCGTACTTGATTATCCGACAAGCTCAGGGTGAATGGGAAACCTGGGATGTAAATCTTATTCCATACAGACAACATGTGGAAGATCTTAGCAAGTGGTTCAAGTCAGTCGAGTTCAGGTACATTCCTTATTTTTACAATGAGTTAGCCAATGCACTCGCTACTTTGGCCTCGATGTTGCCGTATCCAGGCAATCTCTACATTGACCCGCTGGAGATCCAAATCCGAGAAAGGCATGATTACTGCAATTTGGTTGAGGTGGAATCAAATGTTCAACCATGGTATCATGATATCAAGAGATTTTTGAAAATGAAAAAATATCCCGAGCAAGCCAAAGGAGATCAAAAGAGAACCATTAGAAGGCTTGCCGGTAGTTTCTTCTTGAGCGGCAAGGTCTTATACAAAAGGACTCCAGATCTCAACTTGCTAAGGTGTGTTGATGCCGAAGAGGCATGAAGAATTATGCATGAAGTGCATGCAGGGGAGTGTAGACCCCACATGGATGGATACGTCCCGACAAAGAAGATTCTTCAAGCAGGCTATTATTGGATGACTATGGAAAAAGATTGCTTCAGTTTTGTCCAGAAATGTCATCAGTGTCAGGTGCACGGTGATCTGATTCATGCACCATCTACAGAACTGCATCCCATGTCAGCACCGTGGCCGTTTGTTGCCTGGGGTATGTACGTCATTGGGCCGATCGAGCCAAAAGCTTCAAATGGGCATAGATTCATATTGGTCGCCATTGACTATTTTACAAAGTGGGTTGAAGCAATTACTCTCAAAGCTGTCACCAAGAAAGCTGTGGTAGACTTCGTGCACCCCAATATCATCCGCTGTTTCGGTATTCCCGCAACTATCATTACGAATAATGTTGCAAACTTGAATAGTCACTTGATGAGGGAGATATGTGAGCAGTTTAAGATCATGCATCGAAATTCTACCCCTTATCGATCCAAAGCCAATGGTGCGGTTGAAGCAGCAAACACGAACATCAAGAAGATTCTGAGAATGATGATCCAAAGTTCCAGGCAATGGCATGAAAAGTTACCATTTGCATTATTGGGATATCGCACAACTGTGCGCACATCAATCGGAGCAACCCCATATCTATTGGTTTACGACACTGAAGCAGTAATACCCGCCGAGGTTGAAATTCTATCTCTTCGAATCATTGTTGAGGCTGAAATTGAGGATAGTGAATGGGTCAAGACTCATCTAGAACAGTTAACCCTAATAGATGAAAAGCAAATGGCCGCAGTCTGCCACAGGCAGTTGTATCAACAAAGAATGGCCCGTGCTTACAACAAGAAAGTGTGGCCTAGGAGCTTTGAAGTGGGACAACTCATTTTGAGATGAATTCTCCCTCACCACCAGGAAACAAAAGGAAAGTTCGCTCCTAACTGGAAGGGACCATACATTATCAGAAAATTATTGCCAAAAGGAGCGTTATACCTGGGAGACATTGAAGGAAATAACCCCGAAACATCTATAAATGCAGATGCAGTCAAAAGGTATTATGTCTAGTCTTTCTGCAACAACAACATAATCCGATTGGGATGACGAAAGCTTTCATTCTCGCTACCCTAAACACTCCAATCCTTTGCTAACCCTTTAAGCCGGTTACCTTTCTTTCGTTTTGGGCCTGGGGTTGACTTTTTGGGTTGACTTTTTGACTTTTGTTAAAGAACCAAGATTTATCATATAGAATTGATCCCTATAGCTTGTGTTGATTGTATTAAGTTGTTTGCGGCTAGATTCGAGCTGTTCGGAGGTTGATTTGCAAGGCAAGGGCTTGTTAGAGTAGAGATTTATGCGGGTGTAGGTAAGTAACACTTCTAAACGTAGTTATAAGGGTATGAATCCCTGAAATACGTGTTATGTGGTTGGTATTGAGGTGATGTAGATTTTAGGTGATGGGCGTGTGGGAGTGCAACGTGGTAATTGTGACTCAGTTAATTTCGTGGTACTGTATAGTCATCAAACCTTGTTCCAGTTCATGAAACTCCTACTTGTAAAAGTAATTGAGTTGCAATCCATGTTAGAAATCGTGCTTAGACTATATGCTTGTTCTGTTGGGACCCACAGATGTCACTTCTACTGTTGAATTATTTGCTTAAATTGCAATTATGTACTTAGTCATATCTATAATTTGCATATCATATCTTAATCTCTGTTGCCATATATTGTTACATCATAATATCATTGTTTGGGCTAATTGTCATGATATTTGTGAGACCGAAAGATTGGAGAGATTGATGACTGAGTGAGGCCGAGGGCTTGATTGTGAGTGATATTTTTCACGACCCAAATCAAAGGGCCACGACAGCCACCTGGTTCCTTACTCAATCGAGTACCAACATAACGTATCTTTATTATCTTACTATCATGGGTAAATGAGCCAGAAGGTCCGTCATGAAATAACAAGAACAAAACATAAGGGAATACTCGACATATGATGACCCAACATGATATGCAAACTTATACATATGACATACGGGCCTATAAGGCTGACATGATCATTTGGACTATAGAAACATATGCCAATAAGGCCATACAAGTATACATATATATGACATCTGTCTACAACATCTATAACATTATACTTATGCTTACCATGTCATTTTCATCCCAAAACATCCTAAGAATAGTCTTCAGATATAACCCACACGCCTAGCACCTTAACATTTATTGTCAACCTCTTATTTTTCATGTTATCTTCTTCAATCAACTTATTTAGAACATAGATAAGCTTAAAAACAGCAGAGATAACATAATCAAGATAATTATAAAAATTTTTAGCCATAATAAACTATATATATATAGCATCAACACAGCCCACAAAAAAAGATAATGATTCCTTATGCCATGTCAATTACTATCTTGTAGCGTTTTACTATAACAACTAAAATAACACATGATTAACCTTAAGTACAACAAAGAACATGATTTACTTAACTTAGACAATAGATAGAACTTGAAATCTCCAACTGGTGCAGCTCACAACAACCCTCAATCATACCACAACACTATAGGAGTTGTATTCTCTTCTTGAATCAAATTTTGTGTTCAAGTTGGTGTGTAAACACTTGTATTTCACCTTGAAACTCTAATGTATATGAAGGGCGGCTTGATTTTTAGCTTAATAAACAAGAACAACACGAAATCTTAGGCTACTTACCTTTGAAGCACCCTCCAAAACAACCACAAGATGAAGAACTATGATCTAGCAAGCACCACGAGATTTCTAGCATTGGATTCCTGTTTTTATCTTAGGTTTTCACCATAGAAGCATCGAGGAACCCTTGGGGAGCATTTAGGAAGGTTTATGGACTATTTTGGATGAGAAAAATGAGTTAAAACGACTTAGAATTGACTTAAATACAAGCCGGAGTTTTACACCAACTTTGTGGATCCCATAGGAGCTGCTTGCAATTTCTTGCGACAACGCGAATATCTCTCTACTCCAATGTCATATTGACAAACGGTTAAATGAATTAGAAACTAGACTCTTAGATCTTCAATTTGGCAGGTATATCACCCCCTAATTCCAAGTGTATTTGGAGAAAAGCTCAGCTACATTTAACCTAATCTTCAGCATATTTTTGAATGTTACTTGTGATGGCCTTTGCTAACTTTTGTTCCACAACTCAGTTGAGTTTAAAACATAACATACAACTACCATAAGACTAAAATAACTTATAACATAACCTCCTTATAATATTAAGCACCCTAGTCTCATCCCAAAAGTACATGTTATAACATTCCAACTTGTTGACTTTCGACCAATTCGTTTAGCTTCTAAGCCTACCAACCCTGTTTGTTCTTGGTATTCATGATCTTAAGTATTTGTAACCTCTATAGTAACATGATTAACTTACTTTATAAACTTTTCAAATATTAGTTCATTTTTAAGCTTACATCAATTGACTTACGACGTACTCTTACGTACGAAAACATGGGGTATAACATCATTCCTTGGAACATTCATCCTTGAATGTTGACTGATGCACTTATCAGTCTCATAACCCATAGCTCTTATGAATATTTTAATACCGTCCTTTCCATCTAGGCAACTATTCTATGAATAAATCCAAAGGTCAGGGCATCCCCCCCTTTAGGCCTTTTTCTCACACCACGGCTTGTTGTCGGAATTCTTCCAATATCATAACTGTTTCTACCTTCTATCATGCAGCCTGTACGACTTTGTCCTTGTATGCACGCCTATGAAACTCTTCTCCTTTTTCCTCCATATTTTAGCAAATCTCTAGGCTTCACTTTGGGAACATATACAAAAGTTTGACAAGCTGTCCTTCTGGGCATCATTAGGTGTACTGAAGTTCTTCACTCGGTACTTGCCAAACTTACAACTATTGCTACATCTTATTTCATAGCCTCGGTTAGCTATGCTTATGGATTTAATACATCTAGGTAGCTTATACTATACCTTAACACTTACTTCGATTTATTATTACCAAGGTCTTCTACCCAACTCCAGGTTACTCTCTTGCTGCTTATCCTATATGTATAAATCTAAGTCCCCTCAATGCTTTATCATTACTGTTCATCTTAAGAATGACAGCCTAATCTCATCTCATACGTTGGAACTTTTATCCATCTATTGTTGATTCACCTTAATGTTTATCTATAGTCTACCACTGATAACTTGAAACCTCTTATGTAATATATTGTCACTAGGGCTCACATCTCATCGGGGAACATCTGGAGTTATTTGCCTGATCCACTTAGGGACAATACTATCCTTTAATAACCATATTTCATAGTATCCCAATGTGATTCACCTTATGAGAGTATTTTAATCTTGTACAATTCATGAAATCCCTTTTCTTTGAATCATTGCCCAATCAAAGGCCTAAGCGTCATCCTCTTATTTGTCGCAACTACACCCTTATTCTACCACTAGGGAAGCATTATATCCCTTCTAAACGCTCCTAGTCTTAAACTCCTTTGAGTTTATTCAGGCTATACTGAGCTTTTTATAACTTAGAAAACCATCAGCCCTCTTGTTGTGATGGGTTTAATCCCGAGGACTTACATATTCTCGTCACCTTCTCACTCACCTTTTCTTATTCTTACTCATGTCTACCTAAAACCTTGTCACTCTACCATACTCTCTTGTTGCTTATCCTATATGTATAAATCTAAGTCCCTCAATGCTTCCTCATTATAGTTCATCTTAAGAATGACAGCCTAATCTTATCTCATACTTTGGAACTTTTATCCATCTATTGTTGATTCACCTTAATGTTGATCTATAATCTACCACTGATAACTTGAAACCTCTTATGTAATATATTTTCACTAGGGCTCACGTCTCATCGGGGAACATCTGGAGTTATTTGCCTTATCCACTTAGGGACAATATTATACTTCAATAACCATATTTTATAGTATCCCAATGTGATTCACCTTATGAGGCTATTTTAATCTTATACAATTCATGAAATCCCTTTTCTTTGAATCATTAACCAATCAAAGGCCTAAATGTCATCCTCTTATCTATCGCAATTACACCCTTATTCTACCACTAGGGCAACATCCTATCCCTTATAAATGTTCCTAGTCTTAACTCCTTTGAGTTTATTCAGGCTATACTAAGCTTTTTATAACTTACGGAAACCATCAACTCTCTTGTTGTGATGGGTTTAATCCTGAGGACTTACATATCCTCGTCACCTTCTCACTCAACTTTTCTTATCCTTACTCCTATCTACCTAAAACCTTGTCACTCTACCATACTTTAGCTTGCGACCTACATATATCTATTTATACTACTCGCAACCTTTCATTAACTTGCTAGAACATAAATATCCTTATATTATTCTGGAACCTCAAGCGAGACATCACGCCGTCTCTAACTCTTCTTTACTCTCTTAACTAGACCTCTCGGTACCTGGAAACCATAGGGTGGTAGATATGCTACTGACGACACTACTATCATTTCTGGATACTGAATCACACCGTTTCTATCCCTCTATTTGAGGTATACACTATTCACAACCTTTTGTACTTGGGAATCTCGTACCTTCTTCACCTTTACCTTACTTACCTTTAAATCTCACATCATATCTTCTATCTCTTTCATAACCTACCTTCCACATAGGTGGAATTCACATCCATACCTTAAAGCTCTACTATAATACTTGCACCTCATATGCATATACAGTCCGACGGAAGCTTCATACTGACTTCTTATGAGGCTGGTACTCTTCTAACTAGATTTATGGTAGAGCAATTATAGAATATGGCCGTTGTACTATCTCTTTTGTACCTCTGATATTTAGAGTGATTTTACAATGTTCTAAATAATGATTTTTATAATTATCTAGGTCTAATAATCAGACCCCTGATTCACTTAGCTGATGTAACTCTTTAGTTTCCTCATCTCTATCAGCCTTTAAGTAGGCTTAAGCTATCTTCCAATCTCCGGCTTAGGGTATTAGTTATTACTCTAGCCTTTCGTGGACGCTATAGAACATCCATGATATAACCTTCTAACAGTTCAAGCCATTATTTGTGACATGGACTCAATTCCTTTTTTTAATTTATACCGGAGTCTCCTATAGCTGTATGAATGTCAACATATATGCTTCATGGATAATAATCCAAATACTTAAGTGCGTTCATAACATAACTAATATCTGGGACATTGATCAAATAATTACTTTCGTGCCTTCTTAATTTTCTTTAAAAGTAAGCAATTACTTTTCCTGGTCATTCTGCCATTTGTTACATGAATCTTAGTGCCCAAATATATTGGAATTTCATGCAACTCATATGATCTCGAATGTTACTTTTGATTTTACTTCCCGTTCATCAGTCATGATAGATGCCACTTTCTTATGGAGTGCATACAATGTTGTAGTGAGACTATTCTTACAATATCAGTCCTTCTTTAGGTCACTATGCTTAGATTGAAGTCTTCTTCCTTATTTCCTCAGCTAGTCTTTCGTTATAGTACTTAGGAGACCTTTTGACTCTTGTAAAGCTGCGAGCTTATTACATCGTATATCCGACAAAATTTTTCGGTATTCTTTCTTACCTATAATTATCCTTAGTTACTTACATCCTTGCCATTGTGCTCGTAGGGTAGCTTCTGAACTCAAATCTTGACTATCTCCCTAATGGGACTTTTTTTTCCTGTGACACTTATATGGTATCTTTAACTACCCCAACTTCTATTTGAATATTTCTCAACGATCACGATGTCATCATATTTGCGAGACTGAATTCTGTATGTTGGGTTTCACTATGTTTATCTTTCACGATCTGTTGATTTATCTGTATCTGCTTTTCTAGCCATAACTAGACTCTTCCTGAATAAACTACTAACTACTCGTTGGTCCATTCTCATATCTATATTTCGCGTAATCTCTCTTGGGTTATTTCCTTTGTCTTAACTTACCTCTCGTACTAGCTCCTTACGTATCAGGTGTTTATTCACACTTATTTATCAATAACATCTTGAGTGGGAACCCTTACTACCTCTCCCCGGTGTCGTGCTTGCATAATATTCTAGAGTCGTAACATATCTGTAGGGTTTGAATAAATGCAATCTCATTCCTTTTGCCTTTTTACCGAATTCTTCCTTTTCTATTCCATAGTTACCTCATCATCTTTGGTGTCTATTCACATCTTCACTAACATCTTACTTTCTTTGCGGTAACCCTTATGTACCAAGGATAATTGAATATCTTACGCACGATGGTGACACTTAGAATAATTGGCACACTCAGTCCCTTAAGCTTAACTCTACACAGTGCTTGTTTTAGGGAAGCTTATTTCTAAATGACCTTTAAAGGTTATTTTTCTGTTGTCCATCTATTATTGCCGGAACGCGATCTCTAAAATTCTCTCTAAGTCGACTATTATCATATCATTCAGTATTAATTCATGTTCAGTTTATCTTGTTCACTAGCCCATACTTATTTCTATTAATCCGGGGATCTAAATTTTTGTTCTGGTAATCACGTTGGACTCTCCAACTCATTTCTCGAAATGAGGATATGACTTTTGGCCTATACTCTTTTATTGTCTCAAGGCCCGTCTGCTCTTGTCTTTCCTTCACTTGACTATAAACTCTATCATCATGTCATATTTTGATTTTTCATCTTTGTTGATACTAATATTGTCTCCTTTTTGTATTTTTGTTTTCTTGAGCTGGGGGTCTTTCGAAAACAGCCTTTCTACTCCTTCGGGGTAGGGGTAAGGTCTGCCGACACACTACCCTCCCCAGACCCCAGTAGTAGGATTTTGCTGGGTTGTTGTTGTTGTTGTTGTTGTTCTTACCGTTTGAGATAATTCCCTTAATTAAAGGGAGTACTTACCTTGATTTCATGACTGATTGATTCTGAGTTCCGTAATTACTGATGAACTTTGATTTTTACCTTATTTGCTACCTGCTTTCAAACTATATATACTCACTCTCTTTCATTAACACAAGACGAACACTCTTGGTTCAAAAATCTCTCTCTCACACACACTTAAAACTTTTTGCTCCCTTTTTGTGCTATTTGCTACTACTCTAAGTTAGCCGGCCACAAGCCAAGGCTAACCATTGTGTTTTCCTGCTTACCCTCGTTGGAACCTGAAAACATTTGTAAGAAAAAACAATAAAACAACAAAATGAAATATTTCCCTGAACTACGTTTGACTTGATTCCAAAAGGATACGTAGGCAGCCTCTCTCTGGGGTTCAGTCACACCAAAACAAAAATCCAATTTCCCCTAAAAGTGAAACTGGGCCAAATGTTATGATGGTTTGGCGATGATCTCGCTTGGACGGTTCCAAAGTTGTAATTCGGTGAAATTTCTTTTTACCCAAACCTTGTTCAAGTCCTTCCGATCAATTGGTGAGAATGTTCAAGGATAAGAGAATACAACTACTTGGATCCGATGCAATAAAAATGAGAAAGTCTTATTGGCGAAAACCCACGGGTACCGTAAAGCGATAGCGAGCAGAGAAACTGAATTGAGAGAGTCTTGTTAGTGAAAACTCATAAAAGAGCACTATAAGGCGACGGTAAGAAGAGAAACAAGAGAGGTCAATTGACGAAAACCCGCAAAGGGCGCCATTGATCAAAAAGAGAGAATTGCAACCATTGGCACGGAAAGAGTCCTGGCAAGGTTCTTTGGTTTCGAGATATGGGTTATGAGAAGTTGGATAGTCGCGTAGATCATTTATCCAGTCCAAGAAGCATGTCATGTCTATTGAAGTATGCATGCACCCCAGATAAGTCCTTCTTTCCTTCCCCGAAAGGGACACTTCTCTTTAAATTCATTTTTCCCGTCCTTCATTCACTTTTCTTTGAATCCCTTTCGGTATAACTCTGTTTCGAAAATAATACAAAGAAAAGGTGGCAAGATTAGTTTTACAGGGTTCTATTTAACAAAATCCAAATCCAAAAAGAGCACCCAGATTCAGCGGGTGCATCGAGTCGATCCTGACTGGCCATGATGGCCAATGCTCTGAAGTCAAAATTATTGAAAATGAAAGAAATCCAAAGTCAAATTCCCATAGAGGCAGAATAAGATGAAAAGGCCAAAGTCCCACACGGGTGAACCGTCATGTGAAATTTTGGAAAGTTGAGTTCCTTGGTTTTAGAAGATGAGATCAATCTCCAGAAAGCCAGCAAACAACAGAGGTTCTTGCGAAAGAGTTGGGCCGAGATCAAGTGATCAAAACAATCAAGCCCACAAAACCAACTACCATTTCAAACTAACAATTGTTCTTTGTTTGAAAACCTGAAACAGGTGCAATCCAAAGCAACCTTGCAAGAAGCAAGTGCATTGATGGAGGACTATATTCATTTATTATCGAAGCCTGCATTCTATTTGAAAGCTCAAGGTGAATTTTGGCAGATAAGATGCACAAAGTGGAGTCCATGGTGGTCTCCAGATGTTGAGACACCAATTGCAATTGCGTGGATTTCGTTTCAAGACCTTCCTCCTAATTTCTTTGGTAAGGAGTTTGTGTTTTCATTGGCTAATGCAGTAGGTAGACCTTTACATGTTGATCTTGCTACTCAAAATGGCACAAGACCTAGTTGTGCTATGGTTAAGGTGGAGGTGAATCTTCTTGCAACATTGCCTCAAAGAATTAAGATTTTTTGAGGAGGCTGATGAGACTGGTCCTGAAAAGTCTAAATGGATCAAGATAAAGTATGATTACATGCCTAAATATTGCAAGACATGTAAGAAACAAGGGCACAAGGAGGAGGAATGCTGGGTAGTTCATCCAGAACTACATAAAAATTTTGATGGTGATGTCAAGGATCAAGGCAAGGAGAGGGAGGTGCTGGTAAGTACTGATGTAGTTGGAACTGCTGCCAATAAGTCTAAGGTGTTATCAAGTGGAAAGGTAGTTAGGAAACCTACTACTAATCAAATAAAGCAAGAATGGATGCAGGCAAGGAAGAACAAGTACTAAAGAGATAAGAGGGGACACATTATTGAAGACAAAACTGGAAAAGAGGTGGACAAAGGGAAAGGTAAGACCAAGATTGAAGAAGTTGCAACTATGAATAAGTTTAATGTACTAGAGGTAGAGGAGGTTCAGAATCCTCCTTTACAAATCACGGAGGGCAAGGGAGAAGATCATAGCAATGGTAAGAAGATGGAACAATTTGAAAGGCAATCCAAGGAGGTACAAGAGAAGGCAAAGGAATTTATGGAAAGAAAGATGAATCCTAATCCTAATTCTACTGGGAATAGGACAACTGAGCAGGAATTAATACGCGTGAAGAAGGAAGCAGTTGAGAATGCTTTGGAAAAAGCTGGCAATCCTAGTCCAAGTGGGATTCTCTCATCTTCACCTAAAATAGTTCATGAATTGGTTAATTCTACTAGAATTAACAAGGAGTCGACTATAGACTGGGTGCATAGGAGATTTGGTACTAGTAAAGAGGAGTTGAGGCAGCTGAATGTCACTACAAATCATTTTTGCCAAGATATTCCATCACAAACATATGGTGATTCTGGGCAACAAGAGGAATGTAATGAGGTTAACTCTGCAAAGGTATCATAGGGAGAAGAGGTTGAGGCTATGGATGATCAAAAGGGTGTAACAAAGGTAATGGAAGACAAAGAAGAAAAGGACATCACTCAATTGCAAAAAACTGTCAAAATTGTTGATGCTACAGTAAACCCTAGCAGCGCACAAACTAGGGTTGACTATAACTCGAGCCTTATAGATTCAAAATTGGGAAAATCAATTGGAGGAGATGCAACAACACTTAAGGGAGCTGGGGATCAAGGTGGATCAGCTCAAAGATCAAGGAGCAAAAAGAACACTAATTGAACAGTAAACCCTAGTGAAACTGGGGAGATCTTGGCATTTGTTGATTGGGTTCTGGTGTATGCTTTGGAGAAAGGACTTGATGACAATGTTCCTAATGAATTAAGGAAGGATACAGTGTGCCAGGAGCAACAAACAGTTCATGAGAAGGTGCCTGATCCCAATGGAATAGTAAATTCTGGTTGTCTTGCTACAGTAACTCCAGACCTGGGATCTGTGTATGCACTTCAATTCAAATTGATGCAGGCTAATTTGGAGACTATGGGGAAGAATTTAGAGCAACATGGAGCAGCACTAATTCCTTATGAACCAGCTGAGCATGACATTGTTTCAAAGGAGGTAGGGGAGCTGGAAACACAACCAGTGGCATGTGCTTCAGGAACTGGATAACCAATGCAGATCCAAATTAATGTGCCATTGAGGACTCCAAATCAGGTACTTCAGGATATCATTACACACAAGGAGTTGCCAGATGATATTCAGAATAATTTGATTGACCAGCAATTGCAATATGAGGGAGAAGAAGATGATGAATCAACAACTGAGAACTTTAAGGCTGTATCTAGGGAAGGGGATTTATCTCCAAAATCAGCAGGTAAAAGTGGAAGGAAAGGGAAGAAAAATCAACCTAAAGAACCATCGCAACCTACAAGAATACTGCCTAGAAGTGCAGCCTCAGGAGTTTCAAGATGATGATCAAAACTCTTATATGGAATATAAGGTCTGTCAAAACTCAGCATGCCTTTCAAAGGGTTATAAATATGCAGAAGGAACATGGATTTTTCATTGTTGCACTTATGGAGTCTTTGCAAAAGAAGAGATTTATTCAGAAATATAGAAGAAGATTGGGGATGGAAGCTGCAATATCAAATGTTAATGGAAAGATCTGGTTGTTCATTGATGCCATGGTGGAATGGGATTTACTAATTGACACTGAGCAACAGATGACCATCAAAGTGTATCATAGAGAGCTTGGTAAGTACATTATGATGACCTTTGTCTATGCTAAATGCTGTGCATTAGAAAGGTTAGAATTATGGGATAATTTGTATTATTTGGCTAGTGATATGGAATTGCCTTGGTTAGTTGGAGGGGATTTCAATGTTGTTCTTGGAGAGGAGGAGAAGATAGGGGGGTTTCCAGTCTATCCACCAGAGTATGAAGACTTTACCTTTTGTGTCAATTTATGTGGACTGTTTGATTTGGGGTATAAAGGGAGTCCTTTTACTTGGTGGAATGGAAGGCCTAATGAGGAGTGCATTTTTAAAAGATTGGATAGGATTCTTGTAAATATGCCTTTTCAATCTTTGTTTCCTACAATTGAAGTGGAACATCTCATTAGGACAGGCTCTAATCATGCACCTTTATTAATGAGTTGTGGAGAGGAGACTATGAAGTTTGTTAAGCCATTCAAGTTCTTAAATTTCTAGACAAAACATGAATCATTCTTGGAGGTGGTGAAGCAGAATTGGATTGCTGATTTTATAGGAGATCCTTTTCTGATGTTTAAGCAGAAGTTGAAGAGGGTTAAGATTGCTCTATCAAAATGGAGTAAACTGACTTGTGGTGACATTTTTAAACAATTATCTATTAGGGAGGATGTGGTGAGGATCAAGGAGATGTTGTTTGAGGAGGATCCTTCAACACAGAATAGAGTTGTACTCCAACAGGCCCAAGCTGAACTAAAAAAGTACTTGAGCATTGAGGAACAATACTGGAAGCAAAAAGTAGGAATGACATGGTTTGAAGAGGTATATAGAAACACAAGGTTCTTTCATAATTGTGTCAATGGAAAGAGGCAAAAGCTGCAGTTGAAAAGAATTCAGAATGGGGATGGTTCTTGGATTGAAGATCAAGAAAAACTAGCTGATGCAACAGTGGAGTTCTTTCAGAAGCAATTTACCATGGAAGAAGATCCTGCAAGCTTTGACATGCTGAATAATGTACCTTCAATGGTGACAAGGGAGCAAAACTTGGAATTATGCAGATTACCTATTATGGAAGAGGTGAAAAATGTTGTCTTTGCCTTAAGTAGTGAAAGTGTAAGTGGTCCAGATGGTTTTTCTGGCTTATTCTTTCAAGCTTGTTGGGAGATTGTGAAGGAGGATATACATACATTGTTAGTGCTGTTCTTTGAAGGTAATCCTTTACCTAAATCTATAACACACACTAACCTTGTTTTACTGCCCAAAAAACCACAAGTACAAATATTTTCTGACCTTAGGCCTATAAGTTTGAGCAACTTCATAAATAAGATCTTCTCAAGAGTGGTTCATGATAGACTTTAAAGGATTCTTCCTTCATTAATCTCAGCAAACCAGTCAGGCTTTGTTAAAGGAAGAAGTATATTTGAGAATATCTTGTTGACTTAGGAGATTGTCGCTGACATAAGATTGAGAGGGAAGCCTGCTAATATAGTGATCAAGTTAGACATGGCTAAGGCTTATGATAGGGTGTCTTGGAAATACCTACTGCATGTATTAAGAAGAATGGGGTTTGCTGAGTGTTTTATCAATATGGTTTGGAACCTTATTTCAAACAACTGGTACTCTATTATAGTGAATGGACATGCATCTGGATTTTTTCACTCTACAAGAGGTGTGAAGCAAGGATATCCTCTCTCACAAGCATTATTTATACTATCAGCATAAGTGTTATCAAGGGCATTGAACAGGTTGTTTGAAGATAGGCAGTTTAGGGGATTTTGCATGCCAAAATGGTCAGATCCTTTAAATCACTTAGCCTATGCAGATGACACTATCATATTTGCATCAGCAGATCCTTATTCACTTTAGAAGGTTATTGATGTATTGACATTGTATGAAAGAACTTCAGGCCAGATGATCAACAAGACAAAGAGCTCCTTCTATATGCACACAAAGGTGCCTGGTGTTTTGGTGGACTCAATAGCTGCAATCACAGGTTTTTCAAAAGGAAATTTTCCATTTACCTACCTTGGATGTCCTATCTTTTACACTAGAAGAAGGAAGAACTATTATAATGATCTGATTCAAAAGGTTAAGGCAAAGCTCCACTCATGGAAAGGCAAACTACTTTCTTATGGAGGCAAGGCTACATTGATTTCTAGTGTTTTGCAAAGCATTCCTACACACGTCTTGTCAGTGCTAGACCCTCCTGATAATGTACTGGAACATCTTCACAAAGTATTTGCAAGATATTTTTGGAGCAATAAAGACGAGGGGAGAAGCAGACATTGGACAAAGTGGCTGAAATTATGTCTTCCTAAGGAGGAGGGGGGAGTAGGTTTCAGATCTTTGTTTGATGTGTCCAAAGCTTTATTTGCCAAACTGTGGTGGAGATTTAGAACATCTAAATCACTATGGTCAAATTTTATGTGGAACAAGTACTGTAAGAAGGAAGTACCTACTGTGGTGCAGTTTAGAAAGGGCTCTCATGTGTGGATGAAAATGTTAGAAGCTAGAGAGGAGGTGGAGCATGAAATTCTGTGGGAAATGAATAGGGGTTCTACTAATGTATGGCATGAAAATTGGACCGGCTTGGGAGCTTTGTATCATGTATTGCCTCCAGATTTTCCCATAAATGAAGGTTTGCAAGAGGTGGCTGATTTGAGAACTGAAGATCATTGGGATGATGCACTGTTAAACCAAACAATCCTTGAGGACATTGCTGATCACATTAAACAGGAGATTCAGTTTTATAATGGAGATGAATATTGTGAAACTCCTAGGTGGATGCCAACACCCTCAGGTAAATTTACTGTGAGTAGTGCATGGAGAATAATGAGGCATAGAGAACCTAGCAATCCTGAATTTGCAAAGTTGTGGACCAAAGGGTTACCTTTCAAAATTTCCTTTTTCTTGTGGAGAGTGTGGAGAGGAAAGGTGCCTACAGATGATATATGGAGAAGAGGGGGTTATATGGTAGTGTCAAAGTGCTGGTGCTGCATACGACCACAGGAGGATTCATTCCAGCATTTGTTCTTAACAAGTGAGACAGCAACAAAGGTATGGAAGACATTTTTACAGGCTGCAGGTTTGATGACTAATATGGTGCAGGTTCATCAGGTTATAAGGGAATGGTGGAAGGCAAAATGTTGTCCAAAATTAAGGCCCTTGTTTAAGGCAGCTCCAGCAGTAATTCTATGGGAAATTTGGAAGAGAAGGAACACAATCAAGCATGGGGGATCAGTGTCTTGCAGTAGAGTGATTCATGAAGTGATTAAGACCTTGTATTATTTGGCAAAGGTGAGATACCCTTGGCTTCCTGGAATTCCATTGTTATGGCCAGATATGATCAGATTTTTTGAGAGCTATAAGCCAGTTGTGGTTACTAGGAGGGTCACATGGAAATTGCCATTTGAAGGATGGTACAAGTGTAATACAGATAGGGCTTCAAGGGGGAATCCGGGCCCTAGATCTTGTGGATTTTGTGGTAGGGATCATAGGGGGGACTTGGTGTATGCTAAAGCAAGGGAGATAGGAGAAGCAACCAATATTGTAGCTGAGGCAAAAGCACTGGTGGAAGATTTGATCTGGTGTGTAGAGAAGCAGCTTCACCCTTTGATCATGAAGACAGACTCTTTGGTAATGAAGAATATAATTGATGATGAGTGAGAGACTCCATGGAGTATAGGTGCAGAAGTGAGGAGGATTAAGGAGATCAAAGAGTCATATAATGTGCTGTTCCAACATATGATGAGGGAGGGCAACAAAGTGGCAGATTATTTAGCGAACCTTGTTTTTTCTTTTGCAGGTATAATCATATTTCATTCTTTCCAGGAGTTACCATCTAAAGGAAAATCTCTAATCAACATGGACAAAGCTCAAGTTCCTAACCTTAGAGTTAGGATTGCCAAAAGGAGAGCACCTGACTGATGAGCACAATATCAGTAGATATGTCTCAACCTCTTCATAAGTATTTTTAGACTTTGTTGAATGGTTACTCAGTCGTATTATCATGGTTTCATGCTCAGTCTGGGGACTACTTAGCAGGGTACATAATGCTTTATATGCAGGTTGTGGTAGGGAATTGGGAAGCTCTTATTAATGGTCACAATTTGGAATATATGAGGAACAGTTGTGGTGTTGTTTGCACAGTAATTTTCATAGTTTATTATGCCATACATGATACTGTGGCTATTTTGGACATCAAGTGTAGTAAATGAGACCACAGTACATATGATGGAAGCTACAGCTTTCGATGGCATTTACAATCAAGTTTATTTGAATCTCCTGATATGGATTTGGCTTCAGATTTGGTCTGTTATAGCTTGTGTACTGTTTTATCATTTTTCAATGGTATTAGTGTGTTTACACACTCATTCTGATGATGATACTGCAGTAGGCAAGGTAAATATGATATGGAAGCATTTGAGGAACTTAATTCATGTTCTTGATTGGTTTAGTAGAGTGTTGAGTTCAAACTGTTTGTGTTATGGTTTGGTATTCAATTTGGTCTTTGGAATTCATACTTTGGTGCCTGGTGAGAGTTTAATAGGTGCTGCTTGGTATTTTCCATTGCCATTTGGATTCACATACATGGACAGGAGATGGACTGATGCTGCAAGACATGATGTAATAGCTAGTGTAGTAGTTTCATATTTTCTATCTTTAGTAGTAGCTAGTAGCTTCATACATTTTATATGGTCATTTGGACACATTGTATGTTTTGGACCCATTTCAGGGATTTCATTTATATATTAGCCACTAGGCAGTCTGCCTAGTGGAATATTTGCTTAAAAAAAATCTCAATTTTTATGCTTTTCCAACATAGGGTCTCCACTCCCTAGTTGAGTTTTATTTTAGACATATGGTCTCCACTCCCTAGTCGCCTTTTATTTTAGACATAGGGTCTCCACTCCCTAGTTGAGTTTGTTATAGACATAGAGTCTCCACTCCCTAGTTGCCTTTCCAATATAGGGTCTCCACTCCCTAGTTGAGTTTATTTTTAGACATAGGGTCTTCACTCCCTAGTCGCCTTTTCCAACATAGGGTCTCCACTCCCTAGTTGAGTTTATTTTATACATAGGGTCTCCACTCCCTAGTCGCCTTTCCAACATAGGGTCTCCACTCCTTAGTTGAGTTTTATTTTAGACATAGGGTCTCCACTCTCTAGTCGCTCTTCCAACATAGGGTCTCCACTCCCTAGTTGAGTTTTATTTTAGACATAGGGTCTCCACTCTCTAGTCACCTTTTTCAACATAGGGTCTCCACTCCCTAGTTGATCTTATTTTTAGACATAGGTCTCCACTCCCTAGTCTCCTTTTTCAACATAGGGTCTCCATTCCCCAATTGAGTTTTATTTTAGACAAAGGGTCTCCACTCCCTAGTCGCCTTTTCCATCATAGGGTCTCCACTCCCTAGTTGAGTTTTATTTTAGACATAGGATCTCCACTCCCAAGTCACTTTTCCAACATAGGGTCTCCACTCCCTAGTCGCCTTTCCAACATAGGATCTCCACTCCCTAGTTGAGTTTATTTTAGACATAATGTCTCCACTCCCTAGTCTGGTTTTCTAACATAGGGTCTCCACTCCCTAGTTAATTTTATTTTAGGCATATGGTCTCCACTCCCTAGTCTTCTTTTCCAACGTAGGGTCTCCACTCCCTAGTTGATTTTATTTTAGACATAGGGTCTCCACTCCCTAGTCTGCTTTTCCAACATAGGGTCTCCACTCCCTAGTTGACTTTATTTTTAGACATAGGGTCTCCATTCCCTAGTCTTTTTTACAACATAGGGTCTCCACTCTCTAGTTGATTTTTGGTATAGATATAGGACTCCACTCCCTAATCTCTTTCTTCCCAAGGATAATCCTAATTTTACTACTTTCAATACAGAAATAGTTTAGATCTTGTTATAGATAACTTACGATATTTTTCTAGTGAAAACTGGGGTAGAAAAATTTCGTTCGTTTGTTTGCTTTGGTGCCTAAACAGGTTTTAATGTGAGGTACAAGGTTTGAGATGACCAAAAGAAGAAGTCTCAACCCAAATAAAAGAAAAGAAGAAACAAGAAAAAGAAGTTGAACTCAAGGTGCAGAAGCGGAGACAAGATGTAAACTACTCAAAATTTGATTGAAGTCACAAGCTTTCCAAGTCCCTCCTTGATCCGAAAAGCTGAAGAAAAATGAACTCGCGGTTGCTGACGAGCATCAAGATTCAGATTGGAGTCTACGGGAGAAGCCGGCCAAGACTCAAGATCGAGCTTCAGAAGATTTATAGATAGAAGTCTTGTAACTCGTAGTTGATAGGATTAGCTAGTTTAGCTTTTCATCTTTTATTTTGGTGTAATAAGGAGTTCAGCCAGCAGTAGAAGCAACAACATTTAAATCACAGCTTCCTGGTAGTCCCAGCTACCGAAACTTCCAGAACTACACTGACCTGATTCCTTTATATCCAAGGATATGTAGGCAACCTCTGAAGCAAGGTTCGGTCAGGCTCTTTCCAAAAATGCTTCTCATGGAGTTTCAAACGGGCAAAAATCCCTCATAATTGCTCATTTTATCTTTGCCCAAAAATTCATCGTGTTTCCGAGCAAAGAGGGGCAATTGTGAGCATGTAATTTTTCCTTATGTGAAATACTCCTACAGAATCTCAAGGAAAAAGATTTTTCTTTTAATCATTTGCCATTTTAGGAATTTTTGTAGAATTTTCTTATTTATTTGCATTTTTCCGTGCATGTTTAATTTTTATTTAAATCATGAAAATACAAAAATACTCTGCATTTGCATTTAGGATTTATTTTTTCATTTTTAGGATAATTAGTAAATTAGTTTGTTTTATAAAAATGAAAAAATCACAAAAAATAACTCACTCTGCATTTTTGACTTTTTAGTTTTAAATTTTGTAGTTCTTCTTTTAATTTAGGAGTTAATTAATTTTTATAAATACTATGATGAGTAATTAGCTTAATTTGGTAAATTAATTTATTTTAGGAATTAATTTAGGTTTTAAATTAATTTGAAAAGGAAAAGGAAAATTGGAAATTGAAAAAAAAGGGGGGAAAAGAGAATTAAAAGGGATGTTAAAGCCAATTCAACCAGGCCCAAATCCAGGCCCAAAATCCAGTCCCACACCCGGTCCAAGCCTTCAGCCCCCAAGACCATTGAAACGACGTAGTATGGGAACAAAACTACGTCGTTTTGAGTTCGAAGTTTTAAAACTAATCTGGGCCCTTCATCTTCTTTCATCGAACGACCATCAAGGTTTCATCATAGTTATATAAAACTGTCTGAAAGCCCTAAAATTAACCTAGGACCTGTGTTTCATCTTCTCCCTCACACCCCTTCTCTCACCACCGTCTGCCGCCCACCGAAAATTGCCACCGGCGGCTGTTGACCTCTAATCCCCACCAAATTTACACCATAGAATCCCCTTTGCCCCCTCATACCATATTCACCACCCGTTTCCTTCAAATCATCATAGAATTCTTCGAATCTGAGATCGAATGATGGGTCCTCGAACCCTAGCCTCCCCAAATTGCCCAAATTTGTATCCTACAATCTTTATGTATCCCCAAACCCAAAACACTTGATAATTGTTCCAAATGAACCCTGGAATTTGTAGAAATTGAGATCTAGGGTTAACCTAATTTTGGGGTTTGGGGTTTGTAAAAGTCTTCTGTTCACCAGGCTTGAAACTTGCCTTGACAAAGTATCCTTGAAAAAGGTGCTCGTTAGGGTGAGTTTCAGGCTTTGATGAAGCAGTTCGAGTGGCTATGTTGTTTGTCTGAGATGTTTTGCTAATGCTTCCGAATCGGTCAGTCAACCTTTTCTTCTTCTTTTCCTTTGTTAATTAGTTGCATATTTCTATTTCTTCTTGTTTCCTTCTTCTTCTTCTTCTTTTGTCAGTACAAGTCGATCTTTGTTTGCATGATTAGATTTAGGTCATATTAGTTTATGGTGATATTAGCATAATAGTATAATTAACAGTTTCTTTAGTACTTTTGGTTTCATGTCTGCCTGTTGCTCCATTCTCATTTTTTGTTTTGCTCCTTTAAAATTTCGATGCCCGGAGTTTAAAAACTATTTTTGGTTTGATTGTTTGTGGTTTCTAGTCTTTGGATCATAAATTGGGCTTCATAGTTCAGAAGCCCAAAGGAAAAGGGGAGGGGTTTAGGTATGCTAGGGTCTAGACCAGTTAGTAGTATTTTCTGATGGTAAATAACAAAGGCTTAAAGGGTATTTGGGAAATTTAAATTGAGGAATCTTTTAAAACTAACTAGGAGGCTTCCAGGAAAGTGGGGAAGGGGGCTGACTTAACAAACAATTTAGAATTTGGGTATGGAATGAACAAAATAAAAATTGGGGAAGGGGCAATTGGTAAAGCTTAAAATCATTTCTGCTGCCCTAGGACCTTCTATATAAGTTTGTTTTCTTTCATTTAGAAGCAGAGATGACAAGACTGAAAAACTTAAAAACGGCTGAGCTCTTAGACTCTGAAAATACTGAAAAATTGCTTGAAACTTGCTTGGTTTTGCTCTTTGATTTCCTTTGTTAGTCAGAATTTTTTAAGGCTACAAAGAACTGTGCTCATATGGGTTTAAATTGGTTTGAAAGAAGTTGGGTTTGCTGAGTTATTGAGCTGATCTACTACTATCGCTAATTCCTCACTCATTATTTTATCTTGACTTCTATGTATTTCTTCAGCTATGGATAGCATATGAAGTGTAAACATACAATTCAAATATGGAAACATAATAAATACAAGTTGTTTTATTGAATCTTCCTTCCATGTTCTTCCATTTCTTTCATATTTTGTAATAGTTTAATCTTATGCATATTCTATTAGCCTTCTCATGTTGATGTGGTATAAGGTGAATTGCTTCTGATTTTCGTCTAGTTCTGCTGAAAGTTGATGTGATTTTTAGATTCAAGGAAGTTACACGTTAATATCGTGGGTTTTTGCTACTGTTTGTATTAAAGAAGGGTATAATTGAGGTTTAAATTTCATATAATTATTTATAAGCTAGCTTGGGATTGAATTAAGTGTGAATGTTTTACAGCTTTGTTTTTATGTCATTAGTGCAATTGAATTCAAAACAATGTTGCTTTTAGGCGTGTAATATGATTTAGTAACACTTAAAGTTTTTCTTTTTCTCTTATATCATGTTGCTATGTACTGATGAAAGCCAATTAGGCTCAGTTGGTATCCTTGAGTTTCCATACGTTCTATGTGGACTCGATCTCGAGTCCCACACTCTTCAGCCTTTGCTTTTCATGAGGTTTGGGTTTCCTTTGGGCCTAGACCTTGGGGACACTTCAAAATGGGGAAATTTATGGCCTTATAGTTCTTTGGGCTTGTGTTCGAGTCCAAGTCCCCATTTAACGGGCTGCTGCGAATTATGTGTACGACAAGCTTGGCCAAATGCCTAAAGGCCTAGCACGCCCCTGTAATTAGTAGTTGTGCAAACAATGGCTTCAAGTTGCATTGTTTTAAAGTAATTCTTTTAATTAGATTGAGGTGCGCCGTATTAGCCAAATCTATAGTTTATGGTCCTCAAAGATTAGATCAAGAAATTTTATAGAATAATTCGAGGTGAGCCATGCCAAATAAAACCCCTAAGTCCATGGCCCTCATATAACTAATACTAACTCTTTAAAATTGGGGTGTGCCATCAGTTGAATTTTCCATGGCCCTCGCAAATGTTGTTATTAATTTGAACCTTCGTAGTTGCTTTAGGCGCGTTCTTTAAATTGATTTCTTTTTATTATTAAATTCGGGTGTACATTTTATGTGACCCAATTTTAATTCTTAACAATGTTAAATAAAACGTATCTCAAACTGCGGGTGCATTTCATGTTGCGTGGTTCAAGGCATGTTTTAAATAACGTTGAATCTTCCTAAAATAATTAAAAATGGTTATAAAGCTAAAAATGCACAATAGGTTTAAAATGTGTAGTAAATCAGATAATAAGCCAATTATTAACAGTTTAAGTGACCATGCTAGAACCACAGAAACCGAGAATACCTAACACCTTCTCCCGGGTTAACAAAATTCCTTATTCAGCATTTTTTGTTCGCGAACTTTAAAAAATAAAAACTTTTCCTCGATTTGAGATTTTAAAATAAACCGGTGACTTGGAACACCAAATAAACTATTCCAAGTGGCGACTCTGATAAATTAAATAATCCCATTTCGAATAATATCACTTTAATTGGAAAAACTCCTTTATACCCTCGGGGTGTAAAAAGGAGGTGTGACAGTATCTAATATTCGTAAAGTGATAACAAGAGCATCATTGTGAGGGAAAACCAAACCTTGGGTATTTAACTTACTAAGAGGATAGTTTCTTCAAGTTCGTCGTACCGTTCATGAGTGATCGACCATTTGAGTTTGTGGGTCATGGTGAACTTTATGTTATTGATCGATGCATCATCGCCACCTCTGATGATCATTTGGATGGTGCGAGTTGGTGAAGGTGGTTTTGTCGGCCCTTGGTGTTGTTCACGTCCTTGGGCGAAGTTAGCCCTTCCTCTATTGCTCAGCAACTCTTTCAAGTGCCTTTGGTGAAGCATGTTCATGAGTTCATGCCTTAGAGCGATGTTGTCCTCGGTTATATGACCTCACTCCTAGTGGAGTTCGCAAAGGGCATTTGACTTCCTGGTGCTTGGGTCGGGCCTCATCTTTTGTGGCCACTTCACTTTTGGGCCAAGCTTCTCCAACACCTAGACTACTTCTGAAGGTGAGCCACAAAAATTGTGAGCAAATAGTAAAGGGGGCATACCTCTCTCGCTCCGGTGAGTCCCTGTCCTTGACCTAGATGGACCTTCTTCGTGACGGGAGGGGGGAATGATGGTGCCCCTGATATATGGTTGATATCTTTCTCGGTTGTGTCTTGGAGCTGCTAGATCTCTTCTGGCATCGTTTCTTCGGTCTTTTCTGGACTCGGTCTGTACTGAGGTTAACCATTGGGTCAGCCCATTTAGGTCATCTTCGTCAGCACGGACTTCGGCACAATGGACATTGTGTATTTCATCCCAAGTTGTTGGGGGATATTTCATAAGCCGACTCAACAACATTTTGGTCGCCCTTGACCCGTTTCTGTTCACCCCATTTTGAATAGCTGCTTCAGCCATGCCTTCTGATACATTTGGTAAGGTCATCCTTACATGATTGAATTGAGTGAGGAAGTCCCTCAGTCCCTCTCCATGTGATTTTTTGATGGCAAAAATATATCATTCACTCTTACCTCCGCCTTTTTAGCTCTGACATAGGCCGTTACGAACTTGTCGGCCATCTCTTTGAATGTTTTGATGGAGCGCGCGACAATTGTGAATACCAAGTTAATGCGCCTCCAGTAAGGGTTTCGCCGAACTTTTTCAACAGGATGGAGGATATTTTTTTTGGCAAGATCGTTGCCCTTTACTACGGTGACGCAGTGAGTCACATGATCTTCAGGGTCGGTCGTATCATCGTATATTTTTAGGTAAGATGACATTTTGAAGGTCTTGGATATGGCATGCCGGGCGGCTTCATCACTGTAGGGTTATTCAACGAACCGACCAACATCTCTTTTTGATAAGAGTTTTGGGGCATCGGTATTTTTTCTACCCTTTATTAATGCTCCTTCATTTGGTCTCGAAGCATTTTGTTTTCGTTTTCCATTTTTTCCATCTTCCTCAGAATGGTCGTGAAGGTGTCATCACCTGCATTACTACCATTGTGTGTGATACCTGTTATTGGAGGGAGAGGGACATGCTGCTCGACCGTTATTAGTGCAATGAAAGTCCTTGCATTTTCTCTGATTTCTTTTTGGGCGGGCTTAACAAGGATGCTGGTCAGCGTGTTTGTCAGCCAAGCCTCAAGTAGTTTTTTCACTACTGGTGGTGCCTCTTTCATTGTGGACGTGGAAGCCCCTTTACCGTGGGATGCTGTGATACTACCATGAGGGAGGGGTGAGCCACTTCACTTGGGAGAGGCATTGGGCATTGCATCTTCACTCTCCATTTCAAAAACCTTGTTGATGGTGTTTAAGATGTTGGTGGTGAGATCGGTCACTACCTTCATCTTTTCTTCTCCGTTACCTGCCATGTTAAATCTATGTGTACAAGAGAGTAGGGGTTTTACATTTTTTTTTCTTTTTTTCTTTTTGGGTGCTAGTTATAGATCTAGAAAAAACTAAAATTTTAACTAAGAAATTCCCACAGACGGCACCAAATTATTGACCAAAAAATATAGATCTTTGATTAAACTAATTAATTTTGTATAATGAGGGGTCAAACCTAGTTAATGATAATAACTTCAGATCTATAATCGATTAATATGAACAATGTAGAGCAGCATTGAAAGAAAATTAAATGCAGTGTGTATTCGATGTTTCAAGATCATTAACGAAGGGGGAATATCAGAAAATAAATAGCAATAAATAGCATTAAAGTAAATATGGAGAATGATTCACCCAATATTGAATGAGGTGGATGATTCCTCTTTCTGACAATAATGAATGATAGACAAATATTAGAATATTGGGACCCTTCTCAAATCTGATGGAAAAAGTATGGAATAATAGACAATCGAATCTCTTTAGAAAGGTATTATTTGATTTTATCTAGAGAGTTTGTCTGCTTTTCAAGGAATGTTCTTATCAGAGAATATTACATACCTTTCACCTTATCTCTCTTTCTATTTATAAGGGACATACCTCCAATTAACCCTAAAAATACAAGTACGGAGAATATTCAACAAAATATTCTCTTAAATATCCTGCTACTAAACTAGCCGTTACTGCCATTTCGGATATTTGATCTTGGCCATGACTGACTGCTCGGCGGTGAGTCCTATTGGTTACTAGTCGACCTCAGCAAAATTATTTTTGGTAATGCCACTTCATGTCGAATATCCTTTAGCCGGATTTTGACCCATACAGATACCTTGAACAACTTTCATATTAACCTTTCCTTTTGTCCTTTCTCCTATCTCCTTTCCCTCAGCCCGAGGATCAACTAAGTTTCCTTCACTTTTTGACAGGTTGGGGAACAGAGGTATCCTAGAGCAGAGATCGGCTCGGTGATCGAGGGCTTGTGTGGAGGCAACATTGTGACCGCGGGCTTGGACGTCACTTCAATATTTTTCTACTTTTTTAAGGCTAGAGTAAAGACGTATATGTCGAACTCATTCATAATAAATAAATAAATGTGATTGTAAAACATAAAAGAAAAATAAAAAATAAAAAAAGGAGGGGGGGGGGCTTGCTCGTGACATTTAGTGCACAAGCACATGTGTCGATACATTAAGTGTTGTACTTTCTTCGTTCACTTTTACTTGTCCACTATACTAAAAATATATTTTTACTTTTATTTGTTCACTATACTAAATTAAGAGAAAAATATTTTTTTTCCTGTTTTACCCTTATGATTAACTACTCATTCCCCAAATTATTTTTCAAGATTTTTGAAAAATGCTATCATTATTATGGATAAAATTATAAAATACATACTTCATTTATTTATTTCTTAAAAAGAGTGTAAAGTAAAAAGTGAACAACTAAAAGTGAAATTAAGTAAGTATCTTAGATATTCAATTTGTTACTCATATAGCTCAATCATTTAACTATCTTCTTAGACACTTGTCATTTTCATTATTAGGCTCTATTCGATTTTAAAACGCTTTTAGAGAAGGTTTTTTTTATTCTTTTCTAAAGGAACTCACTTTAATTAAACACTTTTCATGAAATCAAGTTATTGGACTCTCCACTCTACAAAAACAGAAACCAAGTTATACTCAAATTCTAAATTCAAATGAATAAGTTGCTAAAAGCGTTCAGCCACTTTAGTCTTGTATTTCTTTGATCCTATGACTCATTAGGTTAATCCTTTCTCTTTTGTTCCCTCCATTTCTGGTGATGACACTTTTTATTGTTACAAGCAACTTAACTGCTACCTCTTGAATTGATACATGTTTATTACATATCATAATACATTTT